>NW_020897998.1:270795-324303 GCF_003984885.1 Neopelma chrysocephalum | reverse complement strand
CGATGAGGAAATTTCCCAGAACACCTCTGGTTTTATGTGGAAATTCTGTAATTCCATGTGACAAATACTTTGATTTAACAGAACTTTGAAATTCTGCCACGTAAACTGAATTATAGCTGGAATGGTTCTCCCAGCACTGCCTGTAACTCCTGACACAGACCAGGCAGAGGTAAAGCTGATGATGCAAAAACCCTTGAGTGAAAAAGCAGTGCCATATCCAAACTCTGTTCCAGCAAATGCCACAGAAACAAAGGAATGTTCCTTCTGATTTAGTGAGCATCTAACTATTGAATGATGTCTCAGTTCCCAGTAAATGCCAGTTTAATGTGTTACCTGATGGTTCCTACTTGCTGGAGGAAAGGGTTGCACAGAACCAACCCTGACCTTAGAGCACTTTTCCAGCCTTAAATGATGCTGTGATTCCGCTATGATTAGAAAAACATGCTAATGACCACCACTATCCATACTTGGTGCCTCAAACCACTGCTCTCAATGTGTATTTGAAGACTGGCTTACACAAATCTCTGCATGAGGATGATGCTACCAGTGCACCCTTCCATTTATACCCCAAGACAGGGGAGTGGAGTAAATTTCTTATCAAAGTAAAGAATTGTGGAAAACCAAAATACTCTGCTGCTTCTATTTTGAACTCTTCTTTCAGCTTGAAGTCACAGCATTTGCTAATGATTTGGATTATTTAGCAGAAATTAATTCTGTCTTAGAGTCTCTTGAATTAATGACCTCAGTGTGGAACAAGCTTTGTGAACCCGAGTCCTGAAGATCCTGCAAGTATGAGAAAATAAAGAGAACATAGGTTTTGAAGCTGAAGATTAAAAGGCTGCTTTAAAATTAAGATTAGTCATAACAGATGAAAGCTGGACAGATGATGTGTTTGCCTTCCTGAGCAGAGAAAATGCACTAGGTCAAAAATTCATCCAAAGATCCAAGTCGTGTCCACCTTGCAATACAATGAATGGCTTTATTTTCCCTTCCCTTCTTATCAGAAAAGGATTTTCAAGTATGCTCCTTCAAATTCTACAATGGCTTTCATGTCCAAGTCAAATAGCTGGCTCTTGGCACACGTGAAACCAAATACTGACAGCTAATGACTGCCAGAGGAAATTCTTAATTGGACTATTTACACCCTCTTGATCCCAATAACCATTTTGTAGAAATGTTAAATCACACACAATTGCTTGCACTACGATTCCCATTTTTTATTATACAGCCCAAGTTCCCAGGATTATACCTTACCACAGCACAACTGGGCAGTCAGAAGTTTAGCACATGAACATTAAATGCTGTTACTTCACCAGGGAATGCCACAAGAGACAGCCAGTAACTACTTCTGACCCAAATATGCAGCACACTCCTCTCCATGTCTTCTACAATCACTCTCAGACTCATCTCACACTGCATTAATAGTTCATAGGTTATGCCAGGGCCCCCCCTGCAGTGCTGCCCTCCAGCATTACAGGAATGTGGAGCTGCTGCAGAGTCCAGAGCAGGCCCTGGAGATGCTCCAAGAGCTGGAGCCCCTCTGCTCTGGAGCCAGGCTGGGAGAGCTGGGGGGGTTCATCTGGAGAAGAGAAGTCTCCATGAGAGCTGAGAGCCCCTTGCAGGGCCTAAAGGGGCTCCAGGAGAGCTGGAGAGGGACTGGGGACAAGGGATGGAAGGACAAATCAATGGGGAATGGCTTCCCAGTGCCAGAGGGCAGGGATAGATGGGATATTGGGAAGGAATTCTTCCCTGGGAGGGTGGGGAGACCCTGGCACAGGTTGCCCAGAGAAGCTGTGGCTGCCCCATCCCTGGAAGTGTCCAAGGCCAGGTTGGACGGGGCTTGGAGCAACCTGGGCTGGTGGAAGGTGTCCCTGCCCATGGCAGGGGGTGGGACTGGATGAGATTTAAGGTCCCTTCCCACTCAGACCTTTCTGGAATTCTAAGATTCCCTATGAGGTATTATCAAGTCCCAGATTTGGGCTGTATGCACAGCCAGAATGGGGAAGCACTGATAAAACTTCCCCTTTTCCCTTCCTAATTGCAAGCATCTAAAAAAAAGTATTCAAAACAGGATTTCTAGGAAGGAAAAAAAAAAAGAAGAAGAAAAAAAATATCACCAGTCTTCACTAGCTCATTGAAAAATAGATTAACTGGGTAAGTTTGTTTGAAGATTTATCAGTTTCTTCTATTTGGGCACTTTAAGATGTTTGCTATTTCAATTAACTTGTAAAGTTTCGAGTTCTATGATCAGAATGCTTTTGAATAATGTTTGAGACCCAAATGCCCTAAGAAAGGTTATCAGGCAGAGGTATATTTAAAAGCATGTTTTACCTGTCAGAAACTCTTCTTGATTCAAACTGGGACGTGATCTGAAATTCAGTGAATTGGGGGAATTATTATTAAAGTAGGAGACACAGATCTTCAGAAGAAATACTGAGTTCCAGAACACTCAGTTTGAACAGCTGGCATAAATAATTCTGACCTGTGCCTTTTCCTTGTTCACTGGAATTGGGAAGGCAATAGCATGAGGAATATTCTCAGGAGAGAAACACTGTGACAGCTGCACATCGAGGAGGAAACTGCCAGGTGAAGAGTTCCAACTGGATTTGGGATTTTTTACAAGTTAAAACAATTCTGGTTTCATGCAGTGGTAAGAAAATTGACTGAATTACATCCTTCTGTCCAAAAAAGAATGAGGATACAGAAGGCTGCCGACTGCACCTTGGTAAGAAGCAATTTTTCTGTGCAAAACTGCTTTACCCACATTAGTTTCCCTGGTATTTCTTCACCAGCCACAATGTCCTTAACGTGAAGAACCCGAAGCAAACCTGTCTTTGCAATTAATACCAAAGAAAAACATTATGTGCTCCCAAGAGGGTGATCTAAAATGTGCATTTTCCAGCCGGGTTGGTGGCTGCAGCTCCTCTGGCTGGAGACCACCTGCCCTAGCTAAAGAGCACAAAAAGCAGGACTGATTAATCAGGAGTCAATAAGCTGCTGCTGAGATTACCCAAACCAACCAGTGCATTCGGCATTTTTTAAGGTGAAAATTCGTCTTTGAGGTGAGTTTGGTGGGAAGCAGAGGGGGGAGATCACACTGCAGGCAGACAGTCACCTGCAGCAGATGCTCTGCTCAGCAAGAGATGTAGGGACTCATCTGCCAGGCACAGGCCAAAACATCAGGTGGGCAAAGAGTGGCCCTCAGAAATGGAGAGAGTAACAAATCCGGGCACCTTCAGCCCTGGTGAAAAGCCAGGTAGCACTTGGGAGTACTGGGAGAACAGGCCACATCCTCTGCCCAGGCTTTGAATTTGGCAGGTCTGAGTTGCCAAGATGCTCAGTGGGTGTGGGGAGTTCCAGGCTTTGCTGTCACCCCGGACCTGTCACCTCTGATCCTCCACTGACACATGTGGCTTTTCCTGGAGCTACTGGGAAGAAGCAACCTGGTGGCTGAGGCAGGAAAGGCTGGGAAGTCCCCAGCAATCCTCCTTCCCTTGCCTCCAGCTGCTCTCAGGGGAGGTTCAGCTCACGTTCAGAGGAGTCAGGCAAACAGCCAGGGACAGGGACCTTGGCAATCCCTCAGTGTCAAACCTCCAGCTCAGCCCCCAGCCCCTGCCCGTCCCAGCTGGACCCCACGGGGGTTCCATCCCTCCTGCAGCCTCAGTTTTCATGGAGATCCCTGTCCCTGCATGGGAGGGAAAACCTGAAGCAGCTTTCTGCTTGCAAAACACCCGGGGTGGGGCGAGAGTGGAGGAAGGCTAGAGGGTGGAAAATCAGTTCCAGAAAACTGTGCCAAAGATGACTCAGGGGTTTTTTTTCCAGCTGTAGGTCACAAATAACACAGGTTTTACACAGGTTTTGGCCTGACCTTGCCTTGTGCAGGAGGCTATACTAGATAACCTCCTGCAGGCTCCCCAACCTGAATTTTCCTGTACAGGTGAAGGTTTCAGAATTGGTCAAATACAGTTTTGCTATTCTAAGTTTCATATCAAATGAAAATGCCTCAAAAATTGAGTATTTATATAAGGAAAAGAAACTCATATCTGCCTTCTTAACATTCTCTGTGGTACAACAAAGTGCAAAACTTTCCAAAGAGAATAAAGCAGTTGGAGAGACTTTCCCCCTCATAACAAGGACACACTGGATGAAGGTTCAAGCTTAAGAAAACAAAAAAGGACTATTCATAACATACTAATGTTACATGAAAAAAAATCCCATTAAAGCCATAGTGATATTTAAACAATGCCTCCTGATACAAGTAATCATACATTAATAAGCCTAAATCATATTTTATACTGGAATATCACTTACAGAGGAGAAGAATCATGTCCAAAATAACATTCTTAAAAGACACTGAACCGTCTTCTTTAAATATTTTGGAAGCAAAAACAAACAACTGCTGGGTAGCAGAACTAAAGGGGCTTTACATCAAACCCCAGATATTACTGGGTGGAATCAGAGGTCACTCCATGTGCTCCCCATGTGAAAGGCTCCTGGGTTGAGTTCCCAGTACCTCCCAGTGAGCAAAGCACTGAGAAAGGGGGAACTTGCATCCCTTACCTTTGGAACACCAGTACCGAGTGTTTTGGCTACGGGTAACCCCCAAACTGTTCCAGTTTTCATGGGGTGCTTCTCTCTTCCCCCTCTGTGCCTGATCTCTCTCCATTTCTCCCCAGAAAACACAAGTGTTAGACCAGCTCTGGAGCAGGGACCCCATGCCTGGGTTTGATTTAACATGTAACACAGGTTCAAAGCAGCCCACCTCCTTCACTCCCTTCTATTTGCCTACAGAAAAATCCTAATTACTCAGCTGCACCGTTTTCTGCAAAGAAAACCAGTTCCTGCTGTGAAAAAGCTTTGACACTCCCATGTGATGCACTGGCTTGTTTAATCACCAGGTAATAGAACCACGTAAAAGAGTCATCCTTCCACAAAAAGCAGTTTCAGTTGTATCACACAAGATGCAATTCCAAGACATAACTCATCCATCAGCAAAATGAATAAACCTAAGATATGGATCCCTTACACTGCAACCTCAGGGACTGCCAAGCTTGTATCCCTGCAACAAGTTCCACGACAGCTTTCCTTCACTGGTTGAAATTTCAAGTGCTTTCCAAGTAAAACAGGAATTGTGATTGTGAGTCACAAGAAAAATCATCTTCATACAACTACCAGCACTTCCAGGTCACTCCCCTTGTGCACCATTATTTTGTGAGGATGCTACATTTTAAAAACAGATCGACTTAGGATTTTCTAACACTTATTCCAAAGACCACTAGACCCCAAAGACAACTCCTGGAAGAAACTCACAGTTACTCCTAAAAATTTACCTAATCAGACCTAAAACTGTTGATCTAATATTACCATCAAATCCCTGTGGCACAAGTTTTCACACAGCTATGTTGGCAAAGGGTCATCTTAATACCAATTAACCTTTTGTTTATTAAGTCATTAAGTCCTGCTGGCTTGATACCCAAAATATTAAAGGCACCTGGCGGAATATATCATGATCCAACCTGTGAAAAGACAAGCTGTGGCCACCATCTCCCCTCTGACACAGTCAGAGAACGTGAGGTTGGACAGGACCTCTGAACACCATCGACCCTCATTCCCTGCTCCAAGCAGCTCCAACCACAGCAGCCTGGCCCGGGCCACATCCCTCCAGCTTGAAACATCTCCAAGCATGGAGATTCCCCAAATTCATGCATTTGGTAGTGGAATTTCAGGAACTGAAACTGCTCTCCAACTTGAGAACGTGAAGATTTTTCTGAGCCTACAGAACTGGGCGCAAAATAAGTGATTTGTCTAAATATTTACATTCTTTCAGTTGCTTAACACAGAGTTTGTTCTTCACACAGGCCTCAATGACCCACTGACAGAGTGAAAGCTGAGGCTCACAACTGGCATTTTCCTGTATTGAAAATGCTGATTCATGAAGGGTTTTATGCAGGTGCTTAAAAACACCTGATGAAGTGTTCACTGCTCCTTTCAAGAGCTCGTGTGTTTTCCAAGACATAGAGATCGAGCCTAAAATGTTACTGAATGTATACATTCCTACTTCACAGAAAATTATAACCTTGTTCATCTATTGCTTTAAGTATTTATATTCACAATGGAAAGACTGAAAAAATCTTGTATTCATGATTTAACTGCTCAGCAAGTACGATGCTAAAGGTTAATATTGAGACAGGGAACAGATGTTCAGTCAGAAGGAAACTTTTCTCAAGAGGAGATACCCAGGAAGTTTGCCTTTCCAATCTGCTCCAGCCCACGGAATTTCCCACCACACTTATCCATCTGGGAAAAACTGTGAATCAGCCTCCAGTTTAACTGTGTACAGAGGAGAAATACCAGCTCTGAGGGCTGGAGCACACAACACTGGAAAGCACTCAAGGCACTCCTAACATGCCCAAGCACTGAGGTGAACATTAACTAAACACACACACTTCCTATCAACACATGATTCTTGTGACAAGCTTCAAAATAAACATTTATTAGTCAAAAATACATTGAGGTGTTTAAGCTTAAGTGATAAACAGAGCACTCGCTCTGGCTTCTAACCAGCAGAACATTTCACAGGTAAATTAAACTTAAAGTGGATGAGCTTCCTAATCCAAGCCTTCTCTCCTCCAGGCTGAGCAGCCTCAGCATTCTCAGCCTCTCCTCACATGAAAGAGGCTCCACTCTCTTCATCATCTTTTGGTCCTGCACCAGATTTGCCCCAGGAAATCCATATCTCCCTTGCACAAAGCAGCCCACAGTCAATGGCAGGACTCCAGATGTGGCCTCACTGGTACTGGGAGAGAGAAAGGATGGACCAGCTCCCTCTGCCTCCTTCAGTCTTCCTTCAGAAAAGGAATCACTTCCTAGACTGGTTTGGGTTGGAAGAGACCTTAAAGATCATTTAGTCCCACCCCCCTGCCATGGAGCAACCTTCCACTAGCCCAGGTTGCTCCAAGCCCCATCCAATCTGCCCCTGGACACCTCCAGGGATGGGGCAGCCACAGCTTCTCTGGGCACCCTGTGCCAGGGCCTCCCCACCCTCCCAGGGAGGAATTCCTTCCCAATATCCCATCTAACCTGCCCTCTGGCAGTAATGAAATCGTGCTTTTCAGTTCTTCCAACCACTAGGAAGGAGCAATCCCAGGCTGAGGTGAGGGACCATGGACACTTCCTGTATCCAGGAGAATTTTCCTTTATGCTGCTGAACCGTAACCTCTTGTACTTGGCAGATCTTGTTTCACTCAGCATGAGAACTAACAATAAAAGACCTCACTTAGGCAAACCCACACTAACATCATCAGAACACACGTTGCTAACTCCAAGCACTCAGAAGTTCCCTCTGGCTCCAGCTCAGCGTTTTCCAATTGCCAAAATGAAATGCAGATCCCTGGATCCATGCCTGGCAAGCATCCAGCTGCACATGCAAATTGCCTCCCAGTTATTTGCAATAGTGGGAGGCTGGGTTTCAAAATGAGGATAAAACATCTATCCCCCAAAAGAAGAGGATTAGTATTCATTTAGGGGTTTTCATCCTGCTAACGACGGGATACCCTCTAAACCAGTCCTAAATCCCTCTGTGGCTCCAGCATGTCCTAAGACGTTTTTAAGCTACTCTGCAACCCAGCAGGGCAGAAGAGCCCTTCACCAAGACACTGTGTGTGAAGAGGGCAAAACCCAAGTTCCTCCAAAAAGAAAACTATTTGCAGGTTCATTTAAAACATAAAAGAAAGTAAGGTGTTACAAAAAGCCTGATACCATTTGTTAAAAAGCTGCTGACTTGGAATATTCAAGGATTCATGGCATGGCTGCAGAATGACACATAAAAATGTTTAAGGCAACAGAAAACACACCCTTATGTCTCATAAGAAGAATGTACAATATTATTGGCTAAAAAAAAAAACCAACCCTGGGTCCCACAATATTCCTGCTGGAGTTTTATTTGGGCAAACCTTGCTTTCAGCCCAATCTATTCATGTGTTTTGGTTGTTCCAAAATTAAACAAGTGATCCAGATCAAACATGATCTGTGTCAGTAGTAATATTAGTTTATATATATACAAATATATATGTATACACATATACATATATATATGTACAGATATATATAAATTTTTTTTAAATACAGTATTAATAATGATTTGGGCTGGAAGGGACCTTAAAGCCCATCCAGCCCCACCCCTGCCATGGGCAGGGACACCTCCCACTAGCCCAGGTTGCTCCAAGCCCTGTCCAGCCTGGCCTTGGACACTTCCAGGGATCCGGGGGCAGCCACAGTTTCTCTGGTATGATGATATTAGTGATATTAATATAATTGACAGAAAGGAAACCAAATCACCTCAAGCACCTTTTTCCCCCAGGCTGAGCTGGAAAGACTAAGCTATTGAAGTTCTCAGCAGAAGCAGTATTATTAAACAAAGAGGAATGTAAGTGTTGAGGCAAAGGCATGACAGGAACATAAACCACTTGTATCATATTTACAGCTGGGGCTCACTTACACCTGCAGCTTTTTAGAGGAAAATGGGAGCCCTGTAGCACTGGACAGCTTCTAGGTAAGACTTGTCTGCTCACACACAGAATTTTGGGGACAACCACCAGCATTACACAGGCTTTGGACACACATTGTTAACACTGCCAACAGCATTGTGATCACTGGCAGAAATCCACCCAAAAGCTTCAGCTGTGTTTTGGTTTTTGACTGTCTTCAGCCAGAGCATGGCAGCTTCAGGCTGTACAATCCCCCAGGGCAGGACATGGCTTGGCTCAAACCTTTCAGAAACACCTCATTAACAGGATGTGGGGAAGCTGCACTGTCACACTAAGGAATGATGACCTTACTTACCTGACAAGGGTGTCTCAACTGCCTGGTGAGCAGCTTCAGGCCCCTGATAATAGAATTATTGGCTGAGGCAGCAAGACAGAGCAGCTGAACCCCCATTTGGAGTGTGTATCACACACCTTGACCTTGCTGAAAAGCTACAATCACAGTTAAGTATTTCTGACCAATATTTAGCACAGAAAAGCACAAGAACACGGTTTATATTTATCTGAAAAAGACATCACTTGAAAATCCCCTTCCAAGCTTTACACGAGGTACTTCCAGAATCCTGGAATCGTTAAGGTTGGAAAAGACCTCTCAGAGTGATCCCAGCCATTAACCCAGCCCTGCTGTAGAGCTGCATGTCCACAAATATTGCAGGTATTCTGTGTGCTCTCTCTCCAAACATCCAGCTGTAAAGTCAAACCCCTGTGCAAGCACAGTGACATCGAACCGTGCTCATCTCCCAGGAAATCCACTGCAGGAAATATTTGTCTCCAGTATTTGATACACAGAAAAGCCTCTTAGCAAGGAACTGCTTCAACCCAAGCATCTATTTCCTTCAAATTGGTAATATACCTGCCGAGGCAAAAATTCCTCTAGTTTATGTTTTTCAATTTAGGCATCAGAGACTCTAAAGCAGCAAAGATTGCTATGACTGGGAGCAATTTATAACAGTGGTACAATGACTGCTGGTCCACTTTCCCAGGCAATCTGTACAACAAAATATGACTGTTTGGTTAAAGATGGAAAAATCTATTTCCCAAGGGACTCACAAACTACCTCATGAGGGCAACACTGACACCTGTGTTTTCCTCTGTTCCCTATTTCCCTATGGTAACACCCATTAAACCATCCTTGCTAAGGTTCTTACAGCACCTCCTGCCATCCAACCCTCATTTGTTTGGCAATATTCCATGATTTTACCCAGCATCCCCCGGACCCTGTTCCAGTGCATCACTTGGTCACACGTACAATGGAATATTTCCAGTCTTATGGGGTTTTTTTAGACCAGGCAGGAAAAGTGATTTGTATTTCATTTTGCGCCATCAGCCCCTTCCAGGCAGGTTTTTGCAATACCAGAACAGTGCAGTAATTGAGATTCTCCTCCAGTTCAAACACTGCTGCAGCCAACGTGAGGGGCAGGGCAGATGCACTGAGGTGCCTGCTGGAATACCAAAGAGCACTGTGACCTCCCCACCCACAGGCATTCTGTGACAATATTCCACAGCCACCAAGTCCAGATGAACAGATCAGCTCCATAAAATTACTTCCTCTGTTACTTGTCCATCGTTCAAACAGAAATCAATTCTTCACTTCCTTATCCACTTCCAAGTCCAGGAGCATTCATTTTATTTTCAAGTATTTTAACTACTTTAAGCTAAATTAACAGTTTTTTTCCTGTCCTTCCTGCCAGCCCTTCAGAAGCCTCTTCTTCTACAGTTAATTTCTGCAGGTTCCCCTTCCCATAACTAAACTAATTTAACTAACATTAACTGAAGGTTAATGGAATTTTGTTCATAATACCCAGACAGAAGAGAAATGGTCACCTAACACCGCAATTATTTTTTTTCCAAGACCTACATCCCCACTGTGCAAAGCTAATTTTTAAAGTATTTGCAGAGGCAGAAAACAAACTGCAGGGAAAATATCATTAATTCTTTCTTAAAGATGTAAAATCCTCAAAATGTTCAAGTAGAAAAAAAAAAAAAAAACAAACAGAAGTTGGGTGGGTTTCTTTAATTCGTTCCAGTACCTCCAGAAAGGCTCTTTCTCCAGCCACAAGGGACAAAAGTGACACTTCCATTGTCTACAGGCAAGACAATTGAATTTGATGTCTGTTGATAAACACTGAACAGGAATAAAAAGCTTGCCCAAGCCATGCACTTGCTGGGAGGCAAATCCAAGGATCTGTCGGCCAAAATAAATATTCCCCTGTGCCCACGGCCACACACAGATGTCAAGATCAGGTGCTGAACAATGGAAAAGGGTCCCAGATACTCCTACATCACTGAGGGAACAATTTCTTAGGCCAGGATACATTCCAGGATTTGAGATGTGCTGCACAGCAAAGATCTAAGTGTTAAAATTATGTGGCAATACACAAACCAGACAAACTCCAAATACAGTTTTGAGCCACCAGGAGACAGCTGGCACCAAAAACTGAGAAAAATGGATTTTCTTATTGTTTACTGGAGAAAATGCCACCCTGGTGAGGAACAGGAGGAAAATGATACTGGAGCAATTGCAAAGCAGAGCAACACATAATTCTGCTTCAGACATTTAATTAGAAATGCACCAGTCTGGGAAAACAAGGAGGAGCTGCTGCTGAGGCCCTGGGTCAGCACTGGAGGGAGGGCTGGGAGGGAAGGAAGCCAAACAAGGGCTGATAAGATCAGCCTCCTGTGCCCCAGGATCTGAAGAGACTCATAGAGACCACCTTTAACAGCCCCCCTGAACACCCACAGACACAGAGCAGGCACAGGGGCAGGCTCAGCACAGAGGTCATGCCACAAAACTCCCTCAGACTCTGCTCCTGGAAGGAATGCAAAGTCATGTCCTTATTCCCCTGCCCTCTGCTGAGGCTGCAGAGCCTTCTGAGGTGTCACTGTGAGGAGACAAGGTACAAACAGGATCCATTTTCAGAACCAAACTGAATAAACAGACCCACTTCAAACCCATTTAAGATATTGAAAAGTACAGGAACACACCATTTCAAAGATCAGAAGCATCATCATAAT
The DNA here is from genome assembly GCF_003984885.1 of Neopelma chrysocephalum. Lineage (NCBI taxonomy): Eukaryota > Metazoa > Chordata > Aves > Passeriformes > Pipridae > Neopelma > Neopelma chrysocephalum. Next base: position 312,745 of record NW_020897998.1, on the reverse strand, counting down.
CCAGGGAGCTTCCCTGTCCCGCAGGATTCCATCCTCCTGGGAGTCCTGGTGAAAGGCTGTGAGTCCTCAGTGAGCAGAGCTGTGCTGCTGCTCTAACGAGCTTGGAAAGGAGCCCAGCCCTCTCCAGAGCAGTGCAGTGTCACAGGGCTGCAGAGCAGCAATCCCCACGGCCCCAGAGAACAAAGCAGATGGCAGGGATGGCGGCAGCAAACCCAGACTCAGGGCCTTCCCCTTCCTGAACACATCCTGCACAAAGACATCCACCCCAGCACCTTCTGGGAGGAGATGTTCTCTAATGCCCAGCCATGAAAATCATTCTAAACACAGCCAAGCCAAAGACTTGCTCCCATGGGGCTGATTTGCTAACAAAGCCAGGCCTCTTCACCTTGTCTCCTGCTTTGAGTTGATGGTTTGAGGCTTCATCCAAGTAAAAACAATTATCCCTTCGAGACCTGCTTAGGGCAACTTCACAATTTCAGCCCTGTACCTCTGCACTCCGAGGTCTACTGAGCATTATCCATTTCTTTACTATATAATTAAACCTCTACTACACCAGGAATTTGTACCTCAACCCCATTGCTTTACATTAGACAAACACCTAATTCTGTCCTCATTCCATACCTTACACTAGTTTAACCTGGTAAATGACATTCTTAGCAAAAAATGTTGTCCTTATTAAAATACAAACTCAGCAAATACCCACATTGTCAGACCACAGTGTTGTGGAAGGGATGGGTGACCACCCCAGGAATTTGTTACACACTTAAACCCACTAGGAACAATGCACCTGAAGTCACATTAAAACATGAAATAGCAAAGTATCCCCAGAAATGATGGCATGAACTCAGGAAGAAGTGATGATAAGCAAGAAGAACCAATGGAGGGAGAGAGGAGCAGAGCTAGGACAGAAATGGGAATCACACATCACCTCCACCCAAAACTGTGTTTTCTGATAATCCAGCCCAGGCAAGTCCTAAGTCTGTGCCATGAAATATAGTGTTGGCAAAGTTATCATCAAATAAGCAAGAAACAGAAACTCATTTTTCTTAAACAGAAATGGTAGTGACCTAATGCAGCAGTAAAGAAAATCTTACTCTACAAAGATTTTGGTTGTAATTATTCCCTGTGTAATTCCCACAGTTCACACAGTTATTACTCAGGCCACACTTGCTTCTGTACAATAATAACTGTACAAACAAGCAGCATTTCAGTTGCATAACATTTGAAATTACACTTCTCTTTACATTTGTATAGCATTAAACCTGAAAGAAGATTGCCTTCCCATGGAAGGGATCTAGGAATCCACAGACCCCACGGAACAGCCAGAAGGCAAATGCTTCTAAGAAGTAGGTCACTCCTGCTGCTTCAAAATTATTTACAGTCCCCAAACCCCCCGCTGTAAACACGGGCAGCATTAACGTTGGGGCCATTATGGGCAAACCAGGCACGTGCACTTAGAGAGGGGAGATAAAACTCCGTGTTTCAACAGTCACTGTCAAATAATAGATAGCCTCAAATAATAGATACTGACTCCAAACCCCCTCTGCACTGAGACAACAGCACTTCGTGTTAAATTTAGGCCAAACCTTAGTTAAATGTGATACACCTGCCCAAAGTGTGTGATGCAAAACTTGGAGGTATGTTCCATGAAAACATTGGCCCCTGCTTTGGAAAGCCTACATCTGGGCTCATGAAAAGGCTGCATTTCACACTTTTCACTGTTTTCTAGGTAAGAAAAAGCTGATTACTTCCAAAGCTCTGATCCACAGTGGCCCAGACACTTTGCCAGCCCCCCCCCAGGTTCAGCTGATCCACGCTGGGATACCAACAGCAGCCTGGGAAGGACCCAGCCTTCACGCTTTGCTCTGGATTTTCTCCCAGCACTGTGACAAATCACTGTTTACACAGAGCCATCAGACACTGAAGAGCTAAAAACATCAATTATCAAAGCCAGTCCTTCAAAGCCCTGCCTTTACACCTGCAATAACTGCACCCTGGACACTGCCCTGGGCCTGAGTCCCACCCCTGGCAGCCCCATGAGAGCCCCTCGGAGCAGACACACTCCTCACACCAACAAACTGGGGTCAGCTCCCAGAACAAATGGGACTTCCTAATATTTCATTCCACTGGCAGGCTGAAATGCCTCTGCAGCTGTAATTGTCCTTGGACCTCGGCCATTTCTGTGCTTTCCCTTTCCAAATAAAACCTACTATCATCTTTCCAGGATACAGTACCATCAACAAGGAAAAAACATGTCACCAGCACCATTTATCCTGCGTAGGATGTGCCTGGGGTTACCTAAAGTGACCTTCCTCGGCACACTCGGCTCAGCACCAGATGGGATTTAAATACAACATTCCCCCCATCCTAATACCACTAAAGCATTTGCCAGTGTGGAATAATGCAGGAATTAATACCTGCTACAGAACAAAGGAAACGGGGTTCAGACCAATTCCTTCCTGAAATGACTTTAAATGTAAAAAACCACACAACTACAGTCATGCAGAAAACGTAGGATAGTCACTCCAAAAAACCAGCAAAACCCAAAATCCCTCCTTAATTCAACCCGGGATATAAAATGTAAAATTAAAGCTGTACAGGGAGCACCAACACACTTTTTATTTAACATGTACATCTTCCCACAGGCATCTGAATAAAGAGTAATTTCCCTATCTGGGTCCAAGCAGTTGCTATCACCCACTGCAAACCAAGGAGACTTCAGGGGCCCTACAAAATTCCAGTCCTATCTGTTCAGTTGAATAAAAATCACCACGACCTTGCAAAGGTCAAAAGCTGACTCTCTGTGCCAGAAAGTCCCCATTTGTTTGCTACAGGTCTTACTGCTTGCCACAGAAAAGAAGCAAAAAGGTACCTTGAGGTTTGGAAGGTCAGTGAGGCAAACTACAGGTGCCTCAGAAATAAAACATGAGGCCCAAGACCCGAGCCACCACAGAACTACTTTCTGTAATAAAAATTACCACTGTGTATGACCTTATCAAAAGGAAAAGGAATATCAAGGGGGATAAACATCAACTGAAAAACCAGATCTGGAAAATCCAAGCCCTTTTCCTATAGAGGCAGAGCAGAACATTCACTGACAGGATGCAGAGGGTCATGTGTGAAATAAAACATCCACTGTGTCTTGGAGGACACACACTTGGAAGCACAGCAACACAGCACAGCTTGGATTTTAAACCAATTATTTCAGACTAATATTACTGCTATGAGCAGCTGACCTCCTGAAGTGGACAGTATTTAAAGATAATATAAATGCTTTTATTGCAATTACATCTTGATATTTCTTTCATAGCAACAGAAGTACAAAAACCTCTGAAAATTACAGAAGAATTCAACTATAACTTTACAAGTTAAGAATAATACAATTTATCAGTGCTGCTTGTAAGCCTCCCACATAACATAAAAATACAGAGAGTGTAAGTATTTTGAAAACAAGGCTAAACAGCCCCCACCAGTGGAAAAGGAGCATTCAATGCAAAGGAACACACACAGCACCTCAGGAGGTGAACAGAGTTCAAATAAGTCAGTGTAAAAGATGGTGGAAGATTGTGCTTGCAGGAAGGGGTCAGGAAAGGGCCAAGCAGGGATCAGACAACACAGCTCTGTCGTTTCATCCCACAGGCTTCAGTTATTAAAAAAATCAACACCTATTTGCTTCCTAACAAAATTTACCTCTGAGGTAGGACGTGCTATTGTTACCGTATTTCCTGAGGGAAACAACAGGCCCTAAATCTCCTGGAGGGATTTCAGAGCCCTGTGGATGTGGCACTTGGGGACAGGGGTCAGCAGTGGCCTTGGCAGTGCTGGGTTAAGGGTTGGACTGGATGATCTTAGAGGGCTTTTCCAACCTTAGTGACTCCCTGTGGCTGCAGCACATGAACTGTGTAACCATGCAGAGCTCAGGGATCATTCCAACAGCAGGGGGAAACAGAACAAAACCACGATCTGGGACATTCTCTTGGGATACTCATCATGCAAGCCTGGGATCTTCATTTTAATGTCCTGCTGAAGTGCTGTTACCCCTCAGCCCCTTTCCAAACCACAGGTGACCTCCACGGTGATGAGTTTGGTTCCAGTCTGAAAGGCCAGAAGTCAAATGCCTTGTGCTGTATTTTAAGTTATGTTAACAAAATTCAATCGAGCTCCTGTCACAGCCTTGACATGATTTTGCTCAGGTTCTCCTAGTTCTGCTCCGAGGTCGTGTGCATATTCCACAGGGTGCCTGCTCTGTAAGCACAGCTGTATGTTAAATCTAAATACCACTTCCAAATCCCTAGAATGTTTTTTTAGCCTTAGCTGAAATACCCATGTATTCAATTATCACTTATCTCTTAGGAGTAAAATTTATTTTCCTCATTAACTGAACCAGAAACCAGCTTGTGCAAACGTGTCCATCAGTTTTTGAAGCTGCAGTCCTTCCCAGAGTGAGGACAGCAGCTGAAAGGGCTTTTATTTTCTGGTGGTGAAGGCAGGCTAAAATGGACAGAGAATGCCTGGCCTACTGCAGAGCCAGGTGTCCAATATTTTCTCTTAATGGCTGGAGGCAAAGAGCAAAAATAGCTTTGACCCACTTCTGCAGGAACCCATATGACCACTCCATGTTAAGCTCACATGAAAACAGAACATGTTCCTATTCTCTTAATTTATTCTCTGTAGGAAACAGCTGAAGCAAAGGGATTTTGAATTCGCTTCACTTGCTGTACACGCTCACCAGAGTTCGCTCTGGTAAAAAAATATAGGTATTTTAAAGGATTATTATTTTTCATATAGAAATTACCATAGCGCAGGTCTTAATGGAAGAATGTGGAATAAAAGAAAATAAAAATGGGGAATTTTTTCAAGCCAGAAGCACAGATAAAATCCTCTCTATAGCAGCAGTGCCTGTACCATTCCCACCAGGCTTACTTTGCTGCAAAAGCAACACTTACAGTGAATAATCATCAGCATACATATGGAATACTGATAAAGGCTTTGGAGAATATGGAAGCTTATCAGGATAACAGAATTACAAGAATAAAGATGAGTTATTTACATATATTGAGCTATCCCTTCACATCCAGCTTTGTCTTTATTCCTACAGCAGCCCGTCCTCCAGCTCATTTTTTACCATCATGAAAGCCAAACCAGCAGCCACCTGCACACAAGCAGCAGAGGAGCTCATAAGGTATGTCCAAATTCAAGAAAAGCAATTTATCTTTTTACAGCACAGGTGAATCTGACATGTCAAGTGTGTTTTCAACTTTTCTACTTCAAGTTACAGGTGCTGAGCAGAGTCCCCTCAAATATCCTGCACCTCATAGAACCCCAGAATGGTTTGGGTTGGAAAGGACCTTAAAGCCCATCTCTTTCCACCCCCTTCCATGGGCAGGGACACCTTCCATAGCCCAGGCTGCTCCAAGCCCTGTCCAATCTGGCCTTGGACACTTCCAGGGATGGAACATCCACAACCTCCCTTGGCATCTGTAACAAACCCAGTCTTGTTCTCTCCACCTTCGAAGCCTCCAGAGCCTCACCTCTGCTTATCAGGTCAAAGCCCAGAGCTGGTTTCCCCACACTGACCTCCCTGCCCCCTCATGAGGGGTAAATTTTAAACATTCTGGAAGGGGAAACCACAGAACTCCTCTTGAATGCCCTCCCAGATCCCTGCCCAGGAGACTGACAAGCCAAGAGCCATGAGCAGATGGTTTAAGGTTCAGCAGAAAGCACTGTCATATGCTAATTTGCTATTAATTACAGAAGCTGTCAGGATTCCTGCAGCACTGAGCACTAAGGAAGGGTGCCAGAAAACACATCATTAAGGAAGATTTTTGACTAATAACAGCTTTTGATAAAAATATAACATTTTTAGTGACCAAAAGAATAGGGTGGGGAACCTACAGCAGCTCTGTTTGCTATTCTACACACAGAACCTGACATTCATTGTGCAAGGCAGCAGTAGCAGTGCTAAACCCAGTCCATCCTGGCTTAGGGCAGAATTCTGTAATGGTTTGGGTTGGAAGGGACCCACACACCTTTATTTGTCCTGCTGAAGTTTGCCTAAAGGGAAGAAGAAAGTTAACCAAATCTCCATATTCCTAAAAGGTTCAATGGGTGTGTAAACACATGTTTTTCCATCAAAACTTTTGTGACCCTCTGAAAGTAATGAAATACCAACATCCTTCCACATATCTATCAACTTTCCTCCCTCTCAAAGACAATTTCCAAATGGATTTTGTAAGGAGCAGATTGTCAATAACAGCATCATTTAGATTTATATCCCTACCTGTGTCATTTCCTAGAGATTTTCACTCAGGGGTGGTAGTCATTCATCCTTCCAAGTCAGAGCTGCTCAGAGCTCAGGCAGACAGGGAACAGAGACATCAAGAAAGTACAGAAACAATGAGAAAACTTAAGGAATTTCCTTCCCCTCCACACACAAATCCTTTTAGCAACTAAGTAGTTGTCAGTGTGAATGACTAACAGCAAATATTTCATATATCATCTGGAAAGAGCCAAGCCCCTGAGATCTCATTATCAGAACCAAGTGGCCCAGCTGACATGAATTATTCACTGCAAACCAGTGCTTTTGATTATGCATATGCATTATGTGCTGAAGGTGCATCTGTGCCCCAGTTTTAAAACCACCACATGGAAACAAAGGCAGAAACTGAGCTGGAATCTAACACTCATTGCACAGAACAAGATGCAGCTCTTGGCTGCTAAGTTTGCCCATCACATGTGATGGCACACAGATGCTTTCAGTACAACCTGCAGGTAAGTGGCAACACCTGGAGAATACAGGCATTTTTCTTCCTTTTCTTTTGACACACTGACAGAAAAGAAAATTCTTGGTCTTTATCACCTGTACCCAAAGCACAAGGTAATCCATCTGAGTTACCTGAGTGACAGCACTCGAGGGACACAGGGACAGCAGAACACAGTCCTGCCACGTCCATCTGCTTTGGGCCTGTTTGTGTCCTCTGCAGTGGGACTGCACCAGAAAACCAACACCCACCTGGACAAACACACCAACTGCAGCATCCAAACTCCAGCAGGGGGGTTCCCCCATCTCTTCTCCTTCTTCCCCCACAGAAAGCAGCCCTGAGTGATGAAACCACAGCTTCATCAAAACTGAGGGAAGCCTCTCCTGCTCCTTCTCTAACACCACACCATACCAAAGATCCATTTCATACCCCAATGTCAGTAACACCAAACCCAACAGGTGTCTTCACACTGATGCCCACGACAGCCAGGAAGGTGCCTGCCAAGCAGGCAGATGGTATTTTCCATTTTAATATTAAATCCAGTCTTAAGTGTCTATAGAATTATTTTCAGGTAACAGGAGTATTTGTAATGCTGCTCTGAACACCAACCCAAGGACGCAGAACACAAGATATTCCCGATGGAAAATGGATAAGGATTATCACACCACTACTGGGGTGCTCATTCCCATCCCTTCAGAAGCTGATTTAAGGTATCACAAGGGAGTTTTCACACACCTGAGTTGACTGAAAGTTATGGAAATTTCTGAAGTTACTGCAACAAGTAAAATAAATGAGAACCACTCCCCTAGACACAGGACAGTATCTCTTGTCTCAAAACCTAGGGTTTGGAGGCAACTACTCCTTTGCACAATTTTTCATCTCTTTATTCTCATATATACAGCATGAACCCTTTGCTCCTATACAGGGAATTCTTCTTCCTTGTGCTCCAAATCCTTATTCCTTTTTTAATTAACAAGCACTGACCTGAAGGTAGGAATCACACATATAATATACACAAAGAGCAGCTCTGCTCCCAAGGCCTATTTTAAAGCATAACTCTACCCCAGGAGGAATTTGGATACATTCAATGCATATTTACATTTCTTCCCATTGTTCTTTACAGCAAACACACAGTGGTTTTTTTTTTTTTTTTAGAGGGAGAAGGTAAAGGTTGTTTAACCCTGGTTAAGGAGGAACATCTGCTTCCAGCACCTGTCTCTCACCAACCTGGAGATATTTACAACCAGAACCAGCACGGAGCAGTTCCCAGGCCAACAAGGAACAGAAACGTGTCCTCCAGGGATCTGTAAGCATCCTACACTGGTAATTTTAACCACCACACTACACATCTCACAGGGGACCTCTGAAAAGCACTGGGATTTGATGTCCACCAGCCCTTCTGAAAAGCTACATACAGGCTGGAAATATCAGCTGAAGAGAAATAGGATACAGCCAGGGAATAACAACTGGGGTGACCTCCTGTCTGCAGTGAGCACAGCAGTGCTGGCACCTGGGAGCAAACCAGCACTGGCCCCTGCCAGCTCACTGTCCAGGGTTATTGGAGCTAAGATCTGCTGTCCCCCAAATCACTCAAATACACATTCACATGCCAGGCAGTCACAAAGAACATCAGTCTGCAAACATAAGCAAAACATTTTTAAAACTGTTGGTGCAAATGCAAAAGAAGCCAAGGTCCCTGCTCTGCCACCAAAAACTAGGAGTGCACTTGAAACCAATGCCACAACCCAAATCTTCCCTCTTTCTGCCTTCTGTCTTCCAAATCTTCCCATTCCCACCATTCACATCCTTGAGCACATCCCCAAACATGAGGTTTCCTTTATAACCAGTGTGCCAAAGACCCTTCCCTTGAGACTGTTCTATTCCATCCTCTCCTGCAAACAGCCCCCATTTGTCTTCTCCCAGCTTCCTCCCCCAAATCTGAGGAGAAAGGACCCGGCACATCCGGCTGCCAGTCCTGGCACACACCAGGCTCTGGAATGCCGGATCTGGAAGGTACATTGGCACGACTGTTCCCATGTCACACACTGCCCGTCACTCTCCAGGCAGGAGAAGAGAACTATTGAGCTCAGCTCCTGCATCTGTCCAGGGCTGGATCTTTGCAGCTCACTGCTGGCCTTGTGTGAATCAAAGAGTGTGGTTTTAAAATTCAAGGGGCCGTTTCAACGAGCTTCTCACACTGTTCAGCAGCCACGAGAAATACAATTTGCTACCAGGCTTAGTCAGTCTCAGACTAATGGCCAACATACTCTGCATTTCTAATTTATCACTGCAAATTTACAAGGAAGTTTAGTAGGTACTGTAAACACACAAGTCTTACAGATGAAATTGCTGTTTGTAGAATGTCTGAAGCTGGAACAAGCCCAAAATACAGAAGCTGAGGTTATTTTGACCATACCCATTTCAGCTCTGGGTTTTGATGTAAAGAGGCAAGTCAGACAGGTATCTTTGTTTCAGCAGCCCCAGACACCCACAGAACACGAGCATCACCAGCATCCTACACACACAAAGGACAAGAGAGCAGCATCCTCAAGTCACAATTACATCTTTTCCTGCTGGGTTAAAGTTACTCACACAAACTAATGACTCCAGATGCTATTTCCATATCAGCAAGCACTCCTTCCAGGGCATTGTTTTCCATATGGCTCTGCACAAACAAGCTTCTGGAAAGCTCACAGTTATTTTCACTGATGGGAAACAGGAGGATAGGAGAAATACAGACCCATAAACTGCTTACATTGAGTTCATTTATTCCACAGGCAGTGCATAATTGCCATGAAACAGTTCACCTTGAGTCCTAACTTTCCACAAGGCCCTATGACAGTCAGTTTACTGCAAGTTCTACTTTTGCACATAAGGAAAAAAGAGTTAGTGCCAACACCTCTGACATTTGTGACAGTCCCAGGAAAAATGACACTTCCTTAGCCAGGCACTTTTCCTTTAAGAAAGGCTCTCTGAACTCACACATTTCTCACTAAGCAAAAACATGCTGGGAATGTTCAAACATACTGCACTGGTGCTGCCTGAAATCTCCCAGCTCTGGGTTTCTGTTTTGGTTTTGTCCAACCTTGGCCTGCAAGCTTTAAGTGTCAGCCACACCTTCCACAGCTCTTCTCACGGAGAGAGGTTTAAAAGTTGGAGCACAGGGATCTGAGCTCTCTCTCCACAGCATTCACACTGCACAAAGCTCAAGTCCTGCAACAGGTACTTACTCAATACCATTATTTCTGACACCTGTGGGCAATCTTCTAATTAAAACGAGGGGCTGAGAGATTCAGAGGCTCAAGTTTCATCCTGTGCAGTAGCAAGACAAGGTGAGTGTGGAATAATCTCAGGGTTTCCAACCCAAAACCAGCAGTGCAGCACATGGAAGAGTTGTTATGCATCAGGTTGCCTTATGGCCCTTTGAAAGCCTTCCCAAAACTATGCAACTTAAAATTCTTCAGTTACAGAACTGATTGCAAGTATTTTCCTGGATATAAAGCAGCCACGGGAATGGCAACATGCAAACTTAATTTATAGGAGCATTCTCCAAACTGACTATAAAAACAGTGTAATACTCTGTAGACAAAGGGCAGCACTATGCTCCAGCAATTACTATCATTTGCTAGATTAATAATGTCCAACTATCAAAAGGGGGTTATAATTTGTAGGTTCTGAGGTTAACAGGAGGATTTGACACTGCAAAGAAGTCTCTGAGTCTTGTCCCACAAGATCGACCCTCACAAAACTCAGACAGGCACACCAAGAGCCTGGATTGAGCTAAACCAGCTTCCTTCCTTTATCTAATTTTAAAAACCAGGATGAAATGTTATAAACCAAAAGGCAAACTAGAAAACTGCTGTGAGAGAATCAATTCTCATCATGACTCATACTGTTAGGAGAGCCCCAAAACACTCTTCCAGAAAGAGCACTAATTACTTGCAAAAACCATGCAGAGAATGGAGAAAGAACAGAAAAATCTCTCTGATGCAGGAATACTTGCACAGTAGCTTTCTGAGTTCAGGTCCTGTTAGAAACAGGCTTTCTTAATCTCTTCCACGAGTCCCACAAAATGCAAAAGCAAACTACAAGTTGTTCCTTCTGCTGCGGATCACTCGGCTTTTATCCCCCTTCAAAGGACTGGAGAATCTGGAGTTTGACTTGTGTATCTCATTACCTCCATCTACTGGCAAGAGCTGCTGCTTGTATGTGAAAACCCTCCAGACCTATTTCATGTTCATTAGCATTTTCTTAAAGAAGTTAATTTCAGAAATATTGGTATCTAAGTAAGTGAGAGAGGAGAACACAAACAATTCAATTCACAGCACCTGAAGGTACTGACCACCTTACAGACCTCACACCACTATTTCCTGATGTCCACAATTCATTCCTCCCTATCAGTGTGTGAAATTTATCTTTGGATTGAAACTTAGCAGCAGGAGTCTGCCAGAGGTACCTTCTCCTACTTGCTTTTAGTGTAAGAGTCAGCTTAAGAGATCAGTGTGATTTCATACGAAGCTCCTCAGCCTTCAGTGGCAACACATTGGACATAAAATCATGGAATCACAGAGTGGTTGGGTTGGAAGAGACCTGAAAGACCATCTCATTCCACCCCCTGCCATGGGCAGGGACACCTTCCACCAGCCTAGGTTGCTCCAAGCCCTGTCCAACCTGGCCTTGGACACTTCCAGGGATGGGGCAGCCACAGCTTCTCTTATCCATTAAGCCTCTGTTCATTTTTCACCAGGAAAGCACAATTAGCCTTCAAAGTTCTTACCTGCTAATGCACATATAGTTTATGTGCTGACCTTACTCAGGACTTAGGCCTTTTAATTCTGGCTGCTGCATTTCCCCAAGTGAGGAACAAAGCCCACTAAATGAAACCCAGCCTGCCAAGCTGCTGGTGCTGCTGCTGGAGTAGGGATAACCAGGCAGTGTAGCTCCGTGTCAGCACTGCCAATTACAGCTGGGAATGGAAATCATGGGCAGTTTTACAGCTATAACATAAAAGCTATGACATAAAAATGAGCTATTGCAAAATATATATTTTTTTTTAAATAATCTGCAAGCAAGCATCGCCTTATTTATCTTGCTTAATTCAAAGCCCAGGTTTGGCTGTGAACAGCAGTTCAGGCACCTTCCTTACTGTATTGGATGTTTCCACTCAGTCCTAGATGTGTATTAGGACAGACTGCGAGGCAAAGCTTTACATTTTCATCAACAACCAGCACTGGTTGGGAACACACTTCATGCCACGTGCTGCCTCTGAGAATCATGGAATCACAGACTGGTTTGGGTTGGAAGGACCTTAAAGCCCATCTCATTCCAACCCCCTGCCACGGGCAGGGACACCTTCCACTAGCCCAGGTTGCTCCAAGCCCCGTCCAACCTGGCCTTGGACACTTCCAGGGATGGGGCAGAAGAGTAATAGGAGCAATAACAGCTTCCATTTCAAAAAATTCCTGGACTAGCACCAACATCCCAGCTCTCAGGAGCACACTCACAGCCTCTATCCCTGCACATGGCCACAACTCCTCCTGCAAAACAGTCCTTTAAAAGAAGTTAACAACAAAATAAACCACCCACTACAAGTCAGAGAAATTAAAATATATTTTTAATACTAAATAAAGCTGGTAGTCTCCTAAATCTTGCTTCTCCCCCATTAATTCTTACTAGGTGTCATCTTTATACACACCCAGAAACTTTCCTTATATTCAGCTGTTCTTTTTAAAGTATTACATTATTTTAAGACATCAAAACTATATTCTAATGCAAAATAAAATCCATGCTTCCTTTTTTCCCCAGCTCTTTTTATGTAATTTATTGTAGTCCTCCCCATACCCAGCTCTCAGAATTGTCAGTAACCAGAAGGGGGCAACATTTTAAATCGTATGCAAAACACCACCAATTTCACCAAGTGCCAGTGCTGAGCTACTTGACATGTTTGCTCTTACCAACTCAGAATCACCACGTTGTCTCAAAGCTCCTCACACATAATATTACAAGGCAAATTTCCATTTCTTCTCTCAACTTACAGGATTTCCAAGGATTTCCACGAGTGATTTGATGAGAACAGTTCTTGTAAGCAGTGAATCAAGTATTTCTCTGTGGTGTGGTGCTAAGAAGCTTCAGAGTGAACACAACTGAACAAACACTACTGTTAACTTGCATTATTTCACGCACTGAATTTAGAAATCAGACCTTTTCTGAAGGATTTTCACATTATTTACCATACTGAGTTCCTAAATTAGACTCAGTTTGCACAGCTGCCCCAGAATAAGCTTATTTTTTCATGCAACATACTTATCTTGCACATTAAAGGCAAAATGACCATCCACTTAAGACAAGAGAAATGCAAAACCTTTTCATCTCATGATAAATAACATGGGTTTAGCTGTTCTTCGAAATCCAGCAAGGGAGACATGCTCTGATCCAGCCAAGACAGTTCACAGTTCACCACCAAATTCTGAGACACTGCTGGTGCAGTGGTGCCTCTTCAGGTCTGAACAACATCCAGAACAACCCTGTGGAGAACCATGGCAAACAGCTCCTCTGGCTTTCAAATAGTATTTTTTAATTTGGGGAGAGGAGGGAAACGTTACCATCATGGAAATCCACTTTCAAGAGAAAATTTGAATGTTGTCAATGAAAGTAAACCTGGGATTCCCCAGAGAGGTCTGAGTTTCCTTATGTGGATGCCAACAGGCTGCATTTAAACAAAATAAAAAAACAGAAAAAAAATTAAAAAAAAGAAGAAATATTTCCAGCTTGGATTGTTCTGGGTGTGAAGATGTGAGGAGTATCAGAATTTTCCAAAATTGAAGTCCAGTTTCTGTGAGAACTAACTGTGTAAGTCAGGCTGATGTCTGAAATTCCCCACCATTTCACAGATGCATGGGAGTTTTAAAACCCAGTAAAATATTTTCAAGGTATGACACAAAAAAAAAAAACAACAACAAAATTTTACTTCATAATTAAGACTCATTCAAAGAAAAAATTAAAAATTTCAGAAGAGGAACATAATCAAAAAACAAAAAAGGAGAAAAAAGTAAAGTCATAGAGTGGAAAGGCTGTACTGATTTACTAATACTGGTTGAAATATTCAGTCCCAGGCTGATTTATCCCCACTAATCTCGGAGGAAACTGAGCACAAACTGCACTTTTATACCAACTCATGAATACCAAGAGTTGGGGACATGATGTGTCACATTTTTTCCAGTGTGTCCAGATAAGCTGGCCCTTAGTGCAGACTAATTATGCAGCTATTTTAGGGAATCAAAGATCACACACCAAAAAGCTCATGAACCAAGATCAAACAGCTCTGGTTTGGATGTGTATGATCCCTCTCAGATGTTTTCCCAGAACTGCATTTCCTGTGCAGAAGCTGCTTTAAGCAAAACATTCACACAGCCTGAAAATTTAGAAGGTGGTTGTTCATTAATAAAATAAGCTTTCAATTTATCTTATTCTAAATTAAATTGAAGATGTAATTATTTCTACAATCATATATTAATTGACTGCTGAATTATAGCTTGATTTTTAGCTAAAGTAGCACCTCATGTGTAGATACATGGAATATCTGCTTCACTTCAAACACAACTCAACAGCCTCCATTTCTACATTTACTAAAGTACCAACATTGCCATCATCTTCTGACTAAAGTACACATTTTTTTTCCCCAAAACAGCACATTCTTAACATGTTGGGAGCTCATGATCAGGACTCAGATGGATTTTTCTTCCCTTTTACACATACCATGCTGTATATTATACCCACTACTTTAACTAGGGAAAACCCACTACATTTAGAAGAGAATGTTGTATTTTCCATCGAGCTGTGTTCCCAGTTAGAGGGCACACAAAAAAATAAGACCTTCAAGGCCTAGAACCAACAAAAAGGTTCGTGGGATTCCAGCCCTCTGGATACCACTAGCAAGCAACGTTATTCCATGTCATGTTCCTGGAAGATGATTTCATCTCACCTGCCAGTTACCTTTGGGGTTTCCCAGCACTGACACCACAGCAAACTCCCACCTCAACATCCTTCTGCTTCCAAAAGTCACCACAATTATTGGAGTTTGAAGTCCTCATGTACCGACCAAACCTGCCTTTATTGGTACAGCAGTTGGGAATTTTCATTATCTTGCCATATCCCTGTTTCCAGAAGGTCACACCTGAGGGTACTGCAAAGGTAAAACCCCACATGATCAACTGAAAATGAACACAGAATAAGGCCAAGTGTTCACCTTCTTAACACATTATTAGCTCAGGGCCTGAGAGCAGCAGTGGTAAACACTGTTTGGGCAAAGATTCTCAACCTGACATCATTATTCCTCAGGTAGGAGATGATTCAAAACAGAGATCAACATTTCACCTTTAGAGATCCTGAACATCATCTACATCATCTCCTCTGCACAGGTAGAACCGACTAATCAAGGATGACCTGCCCACTGCACAGGGTCTATCTTGCTGCTCTGCTCTGCTAATGGACACTGCTCACAGAAATACTGTCCAGGTGAAGGAAAATATCCATCAATCCATCATTCACTTGCCAGTCTCCTTGTAAGAGCATTATGAATATTGCTAACCACAGTAGAAACAATCCTGCTCCATCCCTAAGTGTGAAGTTTCCTCTATATTCACACAAGCAACGAGAATTATATTTTCTTTTAAACATTAAGCATGCTTATTAAAAACACTTCGATAAAACTGGAAGGTGGTTTCTCTCATTGAAGAGCTCCTCCTCTTTCTTTAGCTTAATGCACAGTTCTCAGCACACGAGCACTTCCAATTAATCCCCAAAGTCCCTGCAAAAACAAAATTCTCCATTTACTGACAAGAAGCTGGTGAGCATCAGGAAAATCCTACAGCCCCATATCTCATGCTTTTATAAAAGCTGACACTGGATCACACTGGCTGTGTTTCCAAACACAGGAAGTGCTATCAGCATGTATTTATATTTACCAAGAGCCCATTTTTTTTCTTGTGTTATTAACGATACACAACTAACATGTTCTGACTGGTACCAAGCTCAGCTGAGTTAACACTGTGCAGAAGTTAATTAGTGCTTAATGCCAACAGCAGAAAATGGAACAGTCTGGGGGTAGGATTTATTTAGTAGTTGTTGTTGCTGCTGTTGTGTTGGGGTTTTATAAAAGGTTGCCATGTTTTTGCCTTCACAAAGAGACTACTTGAAGCAAATGGTGAATTGTGTGTATTATCAGCTCCCTGAGCAGACAGCAAGCACTGCTCATTATCACCACCCTTGCATTTATTTCTACCCACTGCTCCTGGGATAACAACAATATGCCTGAGGCTTACAACACATCTGAACTCCCCAAAAAATGCAATTTCTTAATGTGGATACTCCATAAAGGAAAAAACCTGAAGTTAAGATGCTCAAGAGCAGAGACATCAGTTTTTTCGTTATACAGATGGAGTTTATTTATCATTAATGACAAACGTTCTATCACATCTCATCTTCGTTATTATCCACTAATTTAAGCAAACATTCAGGCATTACAGAGTCTTAACTATTGCCACTGTATTTTCAGACATTTTCCGTATAGAAGATTTCTAAACAGAAGCTCAAACTGACGTGACTACAGAACTGCCTCTGGACGTGGCACTTCATGCTCTGCTCTAGTTGACAAGGTGGTGTTTGGTCCAAACACTGGACTTGATGGTCTTGGAGGTCTTTTCCAACCCTATTGACTCCATGATAATGAACAGTGAAACCCCAGCACTCAGTTCTGCCAGCAGAGTGTTTCAATTTGCTGTTTCCTACCTACCTAATGGCAAAATATAAGGATATTAATTGAACTCAGACCATACAAGTGACACCAGGGACTTGAACTCTTCATTGCAAATACTGAGACTCTGCTATCAACAGTTCTTTAACCTGCTAAACTTTGCTAACCCCTCCCCTCTAAAAAAATATGTTTACCAGATTCTGATATACCCCATGTGCTCATTTTGGCTCTGCCAGGGGAAGAAGCTGCTGCCATTGCAGCTGTGCCATGAATCCATACACTTAGCTTCCAAGGATTTCTTACAGAACTGGGGTGTTCAGCCTGGAGAAGAGAAGGCTCCAGGGTGACCTCAGAGCCCCTTCCAGGGCCTAAAGGGGCTCCAAGAGAGCTGGAGAGGGACTGGGGACAAGGGATGGAGGGACAGGACAAAGGGAATGGGATGGGATGGGATATTGAGAAGGAATTCTTCCCCATGAGAGTAGTGAGGCCCTGGCACAGGTTGCCCAGAGAAGCTGTGGCTGCCCCTGGATCCCTGAAAATGTCCAAGGCCAGGTTGGAGCAAACTGGGCTGGTGGGAGGTGTCCCTGCCCATGGCAGGGGTGGGACTGGATGGGCTGTAAGATCCCTCCCAACCCTCCCCATTCTGCAGTTCTGCAGTGGCTCTGTGCACACCCTCACCAGAACAACTCCAGGAACGCTCAGCTGACATTCCCAAACCTCAGCCTGAGGAGAAACAACCTATTTTCATGAGTCTCCATAACTGACTGTGGACAACTGGTTAAGCACTGGAAAACTGACACCATCACCTACACAATTAAGATTAACAAGATTTTGGGTAGTTTAAAATAGTGGAATACAGCTCCATATACTGAGCTAGGATATATCACAGTCATGTGAAATGCCAAAAATTCACATTCCCCACAACTAAAACTTTATTGGATCTTGTGACAACAGTTTACACAAGAGACCCATAAACAGGGGACCAAAAACAAGTAAGCAGCTTTGAGAAGTGAGGATTTTACTGTGGAAACTTAATATTCGCTCAGGGGAAAAAAAAATTCCATGGACAAACAGCTTTTTTTAAACTTTTCAGCAGGTAATGTATATTCTCCTTTTTCCAAAGCTTATCACAGTGTCTTCAGGGGGCTCCTACAGTTCTGTGCCACCACTCGAATCTGACCTTTTTCTAAGTAGTTTTGTCAGTGTGAGAAGGACAAACCAACTGTTAATAAAGACCCCTTTGGCAGAGGGCAAGGAAAGCCAAGGGGACTGGGCAGCTTACAGGAGCCAGGGACTGAGGAAAGGTCAGGTTTCCAGGATCTTCTCAAACTGACAGCAGCCTGTTCTGAAGCCTGTTACAGACCCAGCACTCATTTGGTTGCATTTGCTTGCACTGAAATTCTTCCTGTATATACAAGTCATGCTGAGCTGCTCCTCAGATGTTTGCTAAAGGCTTACAATATTTCCTTTGGCAACAGGAATCCCAAAGGCATCAAGCAGTGAATCTCTGCCTTACCAATGTGTTTATTCCAGACATAAGGAGAACAAGCATCCTGGGCAACAATGATTCAGTTCCAGATCCCCCAAAATTATCTGTTGATGCAGAGCTCACAGACATGAGAAGAAAACACTAAGGAAATCTGCAGTAGATTTAATCTTTCAGTATCTATATTGTAATAGGAAGATAAGGAATCCACCTGCCTTCTTTCAGTGATGCTCTCACCGAATCAGTCTCACAGAAATAGAGCAGGTCACGAATTTTCTGTAAGGAACTGTACAAGCCCATCAAATATTAAAAAGCACTGCAGATGTCTGCAGTCCTTTCTAAAAGCTTTTTTCAGATGAGCAAAGAGGACACATTAATTAATTAAATTAACTGTTTCCAAACACTCCACTTCTACAGATCATTACCTTTCTTCAGATGTTTTTAATAGAAAATTAGTCTGTTCCTCCAGGGTTTTCATTCCAGAGCTTCTCTATAACTATAACAGTGTTTGCTTATCCAGGCTTTCAGAAGACTTCACAGAACCCTACTGCTTTGTGCACAACCTAAAGCAATACTCATTGAAGCTTTTCAAAAAACTTCTGAGTCCAGTCTGCACGTCAGCCACATCCCCAGGTTATCAATTACACAAGCAAAACCTTATACACAAAAAAAATTACATGCACTGCATCAAGAGCTTCTTAAAAATTATCAGGAATGCACATGAATCACTTCAGCTTATTGAATTACTGCATCTACCCCACAATATACTTAATGGGGTTTCTTAAATTAAATCTCTTTCTGCCAAACACTTCTCCCTTTCAAATGGCATGAGCTGAATACCTACAGAGAGGACTGACTTTTCTTCAGATACAGCTGCAAGGTACCTGTCTGAATAATTCTGACAAGATCGACTTGTTTGTGTTGCAAGCAATCCCTCATTAGTGCCTTACTTAAAAATCAGTCAAAAGATGCCTGTTCCTAAATAGGTAAAGCACTCGAAGACATTATTCCAGAACAGAAACTGCACTGAAAGCTGGAAAACATCATCATACCTATTTCTGAAATGCCATCTCCTTCCAGTTCCTTTGCAGCAAATAACATCCTTTCCCAAAAAGCCAAGTGCAGGAATCACTTATATGTAGGGATGCTGGTCCAAACACATCGTCAGGACTCGGGGCAGAGAGGAGCAGAGCTCTTGGAGGGGACTCCTGCAGCCATCCAGAGACACGCAGCTCCTTTTACATCAGCCCAGGCAGTCATTTGTTCCTCTTACATAACAGGCACAACTCCCAGTTGCCAGAGTTCCCACCCAGTGTGCAGGAAGAGGCTGCAGTTGCCCCGTGCCCACGCCGGGTTCTCCCATGAGCTGACCTAAGAGGCAGCAGATCAACACTTTGGGATCATGGCTCCTCAGGGCTTCTGAAAATAGAACACCAGCTGCTCTTGGAGTCCGTGTGCTCCATAGCCAGCACCACTGGCCACAGCCCACGTGTGAGACCTCCTATTTCCTTAATGCCACGGCCAGACAGATTCACACCGCGCTCCATCCCTGCCCAAGGGCTGCGGGGACCAACGGAGCTCTGAGCCTGATAACCAGGGGGAAAATCCCACACCAACCTCTGAGCGTGGCAGCTGTGGCTCCATCAGGCAGTGAGGAGGCTGTTTCAGGCTTGGAGAAGCAGCCAAGCATGTTAAGAAGTGGAGACCCCACTCAATTTTCCCAGCACCGCTGCGAAAGACCATTCTGAGTGCACAGACCTCACACTGCCTTCACAACTGGCACTGACACTGGGATCCAACAACATGAATTTGTCATGAATGGAGTCTGCTTTCAATTAATCAGATTAGCACCCCAGCTGTGAATACATATTCTCCAGAACCTTATTCTTGGACTGTGACCTCCTGTTATCTCGCGCTATCATAGAAATTTAATCTGTCAAACAATCCAGTACAAAGTCCACGTAATTATATCCGCTTAAGTACAAATCCACACTTGGCAACAGGCCCTCGACAGATACTTCTTGTTCATATGTCGGTCAAGTTTCATTCAAGTAATTACAGCCTCCTCCTTACTGGAACAGCCACTGGTATTTGCCAAGTCTCACATTTCCAAAGCCAGGCAAGCCAAGCCTGGGCCTTCCAGTTTTCTGAACAGCAAAAGGAAGCAGCTACGTAAAGTCAAGATGACTGAGGTTCACTGTGCATCAGCCACACTGCACTGATGGTAACAGGGATGTTTCATTAACATTCAGCACTAATTTGTTTGGCTATGAAATGCAGATCAAGCCAAGTCTCTTCATGAATTGCATTTTCTCTACTTTTACCACCTGTACTTTGTCCTTCCTCACAGAGAGAACTTGATCACTCCTTCCATCTTTCTGGGTTTAACCTATGCATGCCTGAGATGTTCTGAAGTGGAACACAGGGGACCAGAAACAGGACTAACTGCAAAGCATTAGAGGCACAACATAACCTAAAGCAAAAGCCATATTCTATTATTTCTTACAAAAATCTCTTACCTAGGTGCTTTCTTCTATTCCCTTCCCCCTCTAATTCTCAGCATGATGCTCATGTAGATTTGAGCTCAGTTTGAAAATGTATGCATCCTACTTTAAGAACTAATTCTGTAGTATACAGCAAGAATGTAAAATTGGACCTCAGTTACTTACAATTGCACAAGGCTATAAGTTATCTACCTGTTGCAATCAGAAAATTATTTCAGAGATCCCACAGAATTTAGCCTCCTGTTTACTCACTCCTCAGATTACAAATGCCCCACAGATTCTTTTCAACATAACCAACATTATCCAGTATCACTCCAACTGTGAGTGACTGCAGTCTCTATTTACACTGTTTTTCAAAAATAAACCAGCCAACAAATACTCTTATTGCCTGCCATTTCTGAAGCTTTAAGGACAGAACACCTATATTTGTTAAATAAATCAGATGACACTGAATATGCCAACTTACAGAAGATAAGCTCAATATAATTCTAATTTCCCTCTCATTCAGTTTCTCCTTATCCAATTGTTAACAGTTCAAGTTTGGCTTTTCAGTTTCTGCAGTATAAGAGTCATGTCAATATATTTATTGACTCAGAGCTACTACATATTTCCAGATGAAACTGTGCTGCAAATGCTGTGTTTTCACCCACTTGAGGATTTTCAATTTACTCTATCTACAATTATCACCATTTGGTTAACTCAACCCTTTAGCAAGGGTTTAGCAACATCATGAGTATGTTGCTTCATGTATTTTAAGCAGTCATAACCAACTATGGAAGGTTTTACAATTGTTTGAAGTCTAGGTCTAAACACTCTACACATTTTTTTTCAGTAATATCTGTTAAATACTTAAGTAAACCATTTGTACTTTTGCAAGCATGAGACAGTGATTTCTCCCAGCATTAGTTACTAATTATCACTTAAGGAAGTTAATTCCTACGTGCTGGAATTATTTTATAGCTGATAGTTCGAACATTACGCTCTCAGCCAACCCAGTGGAATTAAGTCTTCATCATTACTTAAAAGGCTTTCCTGTTATTATAATCTGATAAATGTAATTCATCTATTACTCAGCACTGCATATTAACTGCTTTGGCTGCTTGCTGAGTGTTGGTGATGCAGCACACGGTTAGTTTAAGCAACAGAAAAACACCTGCAGGGCTAATCCTTGAGCAACAGCTTCAGCTCTTCCCCATTCCCCCACCTCGCAGCAAAGCTTTCTGTTCCATTTCAGTACACAAATTATGACAGACAATTTATCACAGAATCCCAGAATGGTTTGGGCTGGAAAGGGACTTAAAGCTCCCCCCCACCCCCTGCCATGGGCAGGGACACCTTCCACTAGCCCAGGTTGCTCCAAGTCCCGTCCAACCTGGCCTTGGACACTTCCAGGGATGGGGCAGCCACAGTTTCTCTGGGCAACCTGTGCCAGGGCCTCCGAGGACAGAATTTTGGGTGAACTATTTCAAATTTTAAATTACTTGACTTTTTCACATCAGCTGTGCCCCCACTACTCAAACAACACCCAGCTCAAGTGAACAGGCAGCTGCACTGGGCCATTACAGCCCCCAAGATGAGTCGGAATGAAACCACGGGCCTGCCTGCAGACCTGCTTTCCAAGTGCTTTTGTAGCCAGCATCTCCAACCCTCATTTCCACAGAGGCCTTGGATACGAGGCAAACCACAAAATGCACAGTCATGAACTGGGCAGCTCCTCCTCAAAATACTTCAGGTTTTCACAGCGACCTAAATCAACCACACTGGCAAAAGTGAGCAACCCCCAGAGCCCCTGGCCCCGGCAGCCTAAGCGGGTCTGAGGCTACTGCTCAATACAATCCACTCTGTGTCTTTATCTTTTTACTACCAAAGCTCCAATCTGACCTTCTAAAAGCTTAGCAGGTGTAGCAGATACACAGACAGATATCTCCTTGTGTGTTATTCCACACACAACACAGGTTGCCCAGAGAAGCTGTGGTTGCCCCTGGATCCCTGGAAGTGTCCAAGGCCAGGTTGGACGGGGCTTGGAGCAACCTGGGCTAGTGGAAGGTGTCCCTGCCCATGGCAGGGGGTGGCACTGGATGATGTTTTAAGGTCCCTTCCAAGCCTTTCACATTCTCTGATTCCATGAAATTGTATTATTTTTCTTTACCTCTTACACACCCTTGCTTTCCATCTATCCATGCTATAGATTCTTTCCTCACCATCCTGGCTTATGCTTCATGTCAACATTTCAACACAGTCCTCATCCATCAGCCATTGTTATGCTAAAACCTGGGTGTTAGCAGAGCTCTATTTTTGAAGTTGCCTGCCAGAGCACATCTCACTCAAAGCAGCCTGTCAAAGAAATTCACCCCCAACATGCACAAAGAGATATTCAAAAAGGAGTTTATGCCATTTTGTTTTTTTAATGAGAATAAACTAGTGAGACGGATCTAGTTTATTGTGAAATATAATAAATGCTGCCATTTCCAAAACCCACCAAAATTCAAAATTCAGGAATTTGCCAGAGAAAGGATTTGGAAATTTGTGAAATTATTGTATTTGATAAATTGGTCCATATTCCATTTGGCACAGCCAATTATAGCTTCCACAGCCCACGCCTCATAGTGCTTCTTCCCCCATGCTAACGTGGGGAATTCCCTGCAACAGAGTTCATATCTGGAGAAGATATTGGATCAACTCCATGATGTCTCTAGTTAGGAATGACAAATTCACTAACAAAAAAAAGGCAGGAGAGGCAAAAAAGACAAGCAAAGGGTGAATTCAACTGGGTTCTTCAATTTAAGGTAAATTGAAGTTGAACTGAAGGCTCCCCTCACTGGAACCTACTCTCAGGAGCAACAATTCCTAGTGGTTTAAGATGTTTTTTGCATTTCCTCCCCACCCACACACCACACGTTAATCATCCCCTGTTCCATTAGCATAGAGCTGCAATGCTCTAAGAACATCTGTCTTCAATAATTAATCTCTCCCACTAAATAAACTCCTGAGCCAGTGGCTGCAGATGCACCCCACTTTTCCCCTCCCATACAAACCCTAATGACTTTCCCAAGTGTGTTTATTAGCTTGGACAGCCGCCCACCTCCACTTGAGTCCTCTGCTCATCATCTGCCCTTCCATGCAAATAAACACTAATAAAAGCCCAAAACATCCTCGAGATCTTTTGGAGAACCTCAGTCCATCTCCATCAGTAGCTATTAGTGCTAAGGAGGTGGGAAACTCATTAGAAGGTTCCTCCAAGCAGGAAAGAGCAATTGTTAAGGTAGTGGCACTCAGTTACTCCTTTTTTAATACTAAGCATAAGCTGAAAACACTAATTCAGACATGAGTATCAGCCCCGTGGCTCGTTTCATACATTGTATTAACCAGTGTTTAAAGGACGCGTCTGATATTCTTCCATAGTAATTCTCACTGCTCTTAGGCCAAGGTTTAATAAATATTAGCCTGATTCTGTCATTCCTGAAAAGCACACAAACAAATAAACCCATCCGAGTCCAGTCAGTTACAGTAGCACAGGACTTTCCTGGTATTGTGACTTATTATATTTCACTTTGATTGCTCAAAGTCATCTCATTCCCAGAAATCTAATTAAGTCATTCTCATAACAACTGCTCAGAGAACGCAGGAAGATCCAGTTTCTTTGAAATATTTATTATTGCAGTTATCATCTTGCAACAGTTACAGCCAAGCAGGCATCTGACCAAGTCCTAAGAAGTGCCACTGTTTTGCTTAAACCCTTCTCAAAGCAACTCAGCCACAATCGATCTCAGACGTGACTCAAGAGTGAAGGAATTCTGCAGATCCACAAAACCTGAGGAGACAAAGCTGAGCTGGGAGCAGCAGCAGCAGCCAAGGGAGATCGATGGCTGCCCTGATCAGCACACACACCTCTGCTCAGAGCCCCCTCTGCCTTCTGAACGGGCTTCTGGAGGTGTCCAACTCAGCCCTGAACCACACACGGGTGCCTTCTGCAGGGTTAGAGCTCAGCCAAAACATGAACATGAATTCCTGTGTCCTGACTACCTGGCTGAGCCCACACACCAACCAAACCCAAGCAGGCCTCCAGCCCAAATGAAATATTTCCACGAGAAAACACTTCCTTTCCTGTTGACAAACAAGCATCAGCCCAGCACAATAGCTTGCTATGTATTTCTAGGAAATAACGTGGTATTTGGCAGATTTGTTTGTAAAGATAATCACTGCAAGTGATTACAGGATCAAGCACTTGATCAGACTTAGGCATTCAGTACACACTGCCTGTCTATTTACAAACACCTGATGATAATCCTGTTGTCCTGGACAGAGAAGAATAAAACCCAGTTCTGAACAGCAAGTGTTTCTTCCTATGTAACTTGAGGAAAAGGTTTACCTTAAAGGCTGTGACAAATAATGACTGTTGTCAGAGGCAGTGGCAGTGGCTCTCAGGAGCAGCACCCTGCCCTACCCACCCTGTCCTCACACAGCCTGGGCTGCCACCCACACCCCACTTGAACCAGGAGGAACAGTGACACCTCAGCTCCTGCCATTAGCAGAACAATGTGACTTCCAAGGCTTCCTGAAAGCAGCCCAGCTACCCCCGTTCCTTTTTCAAGCAGGTACTTTTCTGTCACACAGGATAAAGGTTATGAGCATTATCCCCACTTCGCAGAAAACCTTTGAAAACAGCTCCAAGGTTTTGCTTTGGTTTTTTGTTTAATAAAGGCTTTAATGCTCAGCCTGGAGAGAAGTGAGGGGTTCCAGGTATTGCCCCCACACAAACAGCCCGAGCCTACCACAAACCCAGCACAGAGAGACCCCTTAAGGCAAATGAAGACAGCACAATTATAGGGAAGAGCAAATCTTAATCCTAGAATGATTTGGGTTGGAAGGGACCTTAAAGGTCAACCAGTTTCACCCCTCTGCCACGGGCAGGGACATCTTCCACTGTCCCAGGTTGCTCCAAGCCCTGTCCAGCCTGGCCTTGGACACTTCCAGGGATCCAGGGGCAGCCACAGCTTCTCTGGGCAACCTGTGCCAGGGCCTCACCTCATCACAGGCAAGAATTCCTTCCTAATATCCCATCTAAACCTACTCTCTTCCAGCGTAAAGCCCCAGAGGGCTTCCCCTTATCAAGGTCACACAGATACACGTGCCAGAGACGATGGTCACCTGGTGTTGTAGCACTGAGCTGCTCTTGACCTTGCCATCAAGATCAAGCCGTGAGTGCACAGCTGCTTATCCCCTGCAGGACAGCAGAGCAGGGGTTCATTCTGGTATCATCTCCAGCTCACAGAATTAAGAGATCTGAGAGACATGCAAACACGCTCCAAATCCACTGCGTTGGCCTTTCACCAAACTTGTCTTGTTGTCACCCTTTCAAATTACTCAGTGACGTATCAGTGGCTCTGTTTTGACATCAATCCTTTCCAGTTCACTGTCAGTTTTGAAATAGAAGTCTCCATTAAAAAAAAAGTAAGAAAATTAAATACTCCCCCTGCAAAGCTGTGAAGTTCTGCAACTGTAGTAATGCAGGCAACAGTTGTTTTAGCCACATTACACACTAACAGTGTCATCACCCAAGCAGGAATCATTCAAAATTCTTTTCAGACATAAACCAGTAGCAACCTGCTATGTAATTCTTCACTGTGGTTCAAGACAAATGAAAGTCTAAATTCTTTTGGGCAAACAGCGAGTTATTGTGACCTGAAATAAGCTTTCAGTGAGATGGTTCAACTTCCAGGACGTACTCACTTGTTAGACTAATTCCCACTACATTTTCATCTGGATGCCAGCACAGAGTTCACTTCTGATGTGCTGATCCCTTGTCCCGTGGGATCTGGAGCTGCATTTAATACACATTCAGGCCCAGCTACACTGCTGGAAGTTTGCACAGCCCGGGCAGTTACTGACACTGAACCCAAGGGCAAGTCAGACAAGAATTCCTGAGCCTTGACCATGGTGGAATTCAACACAGAACTTCTGCATAATACCAAGGTTTTCACACATCTTCCAGGGAGTGAAAAGTCCCTTTATTTTCAGTTTTAGTAAGTATGCAGCTACTACTGGCATTTCAAGAACCCATGATCTAAAATTAGCAGGAGCTGCTAGCAGCATGCATTTAAAAAAGGCCAACACTCCCCAGCAGCAAGTCAGAATGTGTTCTCATTAAACCTCACCTAAGTCTTCTGGATGACAGTTAAATTTAATAGGGAAGAGCATTTTTTACTGAACTGCTGAGGAGTGATACTGATGTCTAACAATGCTCATCAGTCAAGATACACACAGACTGATGAAGTTACTGCTTTAGTGAGGCTTCCCCAGACTCATGTGGTGTTCCACTCACACCTCCAAGCCAATTTTCCATTTCCAGAAGGTACTAGGCAAAAAGTACCAATATGAGCTAGAAAACCTAAAGGAACAACTTGAAATCTGCTTTTAAAACTGGCACAGCCACAGTGGCTCTCAAAAAAACCCCAACAAAACAAAACAAAACAACAAACAGCTACCTGGAAGAAAGTCGATAACACATCCACAGATCTGTCTCAGATGTCCCTCACACTCCAAAGGACACAAACTCTGCAAGAGAAAACTTCCTCCTGTTTGCATACTCTGAATATCCAAAAACACCACGTTAGAGATGAGATTACCTTGTGTTTGGCAGCACAGAGAACTCTGGTCACAATTTACCAGTCTTTCACCATTGCAACATTTGTGTGAGAGTTTAGAATTTAGAATTTTAGAGTATCAACATGAAACCCACTAGTTTTACAAGGGCTACAGCCAGACAACCAGATGGAAAGAGACTTCCCAGAAATGCAGCACAGTATTTGAAGCAGGCATATTACAGTTAGTTATACCATTTAGCTCCACTGAGCACTTTTACAGTTAAAAAAAAAACCACTCAGTAAGTGATTTGAACCTCGAATATTTAGAAAATAAGGTAAAAATCAAACTTCTAAGCACCCCTACCTTTACAGCAAAGAAAACCCATGGATTTACCCTGCCACCCTATGGACTGGACATTCTGCTCACGTTCTGTTCACAAGCACTTCATGCTTCAAGCTGTGACGCAAATTTAACTTGTGCTGAAAACCGGAAAATATAAATCCTGTGTTATTCACTGACATACAAGATCACATTTCTTAAAAGCTTAAGAGTATGTTTGGTTACTGCTCTAACTGGAACATATCTGCAGCCATCAGTTATCAGACTACCCCAAACACTTGGGCATCAGGGCAGCCAGGGAAAAGGAAGTATTAGGACAACACGAGAAGGCTGATCTCTGCTGCCCCGTTAGCTTATTTTTTCATTCAATGAAATTTCCTGATAAATGTCTCCATGGAAAGTTTATGTTGGCAGAATTCTCCTCTCCATAGCACGGTGTGGTTTTCCACACTCACTGATGGAAAGCAGCAGATACAGAGCAGTTGGATTTTGTAGTGCAGACAGACAAGGGGAGGAGGGATCGAGTGCAGGGAGACCCAGTCAAATGTACTTGGGACTCAAGCACTCCTGAACTCTGGGATAAAGAACTGTTTTTCCAGAAAATGCCAACTGTCCAATTAATTGAATGCTTTGCCCAGAAATTGCTCCTGTAAGTGCTGCAATTATCTCAACATAAAGAGATTGCCACAGTGACTCATTAATTGTAAAATTACTTACATTATACCATACAAAGTAGCCAACACTGAACAGCATAAAACAATTTGACTTCAGCACAGTCTGTCTCATTTCACTCAAGCCTAGGACACAGCTAATATTTACCAAATTATACAAATTCTTCATTCTCCACTATAGTGGGGGTCGAGTTGTAACAAACTGTCCCTTTCACTCACAAGTCTCTAACAGACAACTTCACCATCCTCCAAAAAAGAAACAACTCTGGATAGTCAATCACAACATCAGAATGAAGACCAGATTTCCTTTCCTGAATATCACAGAATGGTTTTGGTTGGAAGGAATCTTAAACATCATCCCATCCCACCCCCTGCCATGGGCAGGGACACCTTCCACTAGCCCAGGTTGCTCCAAGCCCCGTCCAACCTGGCCTTGGACACTTCCAGGGATCCAGGGGCAGCCACAGCTTCTCTGGGCAACCTGTGCCAGGGCCTCCCCACCCTCACAGTAAAAAAAACTTCTTCCTTAAACCTAAACCTACCCTCTTTAATACCATCCCCTCTTGTCCTATCACAATATATCCTTCCCAAAGTCAACCTCCAACTTGCTTTTCCCTTTGAATAACTGCAGACACCAACTCATGGAAGCCACAGACACTCCAGTGAGCAGCACCTGTAACTTGCCCCACTGGGTTCAGCTCAGACCCCCACACATCAAACCAGTCCAAACAGACCGTGTTGTGTCCTCATTCAGCACTTTTCTGCATGATAAATTTCTTCTTGCTGAAAACCAAAGTGGTGTGGAGCTGCAGCCCTTAATGGTACTGGGACTTGCACAGAAAGGAAAAGCTGCCATAAAGACAATACATAACAGTATTTTGGCAAGGTGAATTAAAACCTTCCACTGCTGATCACACAAGCAACTCCATTTCAGCATTAGCTGCAGATAAAGGGAACACGCACACACCTCCCAGAGAAACTGGTTCAGGTTTGTTAGAGCCTGCAAGTTATTGGATAGCCTGTGGAGCAGTTCAGCAGCAAGAGCTCCCGTGCATCCTCCCACCTTTCTGCTGTTCCTTAAGGAAAAGGAGCTTTAGGTGTAAGACAGCAACTCACTGACTGGAGCCAACAGCCCTCCAACACCCACCAGCTCTGCAAGAGCAAGTGCAGTCTCACAGGCTCACCCACTCTAAAGCTACACTCTCAGAAGATCATCAAGATCTACACCTGTTTTTAGCAAGTTTGTACTCTGTGGCTCCACTTTACCACAAGCCTTTCACTTTCTAGTATCATTTTCAGCTAAATCCAACCTGGGAATCAAGCAGCACATCACCTCGTTTTGAATTCAAGTTGAATGGAGTTTGCAGTAATTCTGAGGCACAAAGAAGCAAAGAAATATAACCCTCAGGTTACAGGCTTTGCTTACCTGACTAACTTGGAGGCTTTACTTTGCAGGGGCTTAAAGAGAATTCAAATAAAAGCTTAGTTTTGTTCCCCAAAAAGACTCTGCAGCAACTTTATTTATTATTAATCAGGTCTCATCTGCTCCATACATCATTTCCATAAGATTAGTAATCAGCCACATGTTACAAGATGACAGCAAATCCTGTGTCCTTTGTCAACATAAAGCTCTCACCTCCTGAAGAGTAAACACACAGCACAAGTTACAGCAGTTTGTTTCCTTTTATGCAAGCTCGTTGAGACACTGCATGAAAAATGCCATGTTACAGAACACAGATCTGATTTTGTACCTCAGTTATTTCATCTTACATCACAATTTGTCATTAGCAAGGTACTTTACCTATTCCTTCTAATAAGTACTCCCCTGTCACTTGACTGCATCACAAATACAAATAACTTGATTTACGGTTCTTTTCAGAAAATTAATACACTACTTGTTAATTTAAACACTTAGAAGTTCACTGCAAATGCATACATTTCCTGACAAGTGGATGGAAGACACAAATTAAACAAGTGCCATAGTTTACTTGTAGTTAAAAATCTTCGCTTTTAAATCAGCTGCTCATTATTACAGAGTTCATAGAACCGCCTAAATACAGAAATCAGCCTGAAAGTTGGCAGTCACAGAGACAAGAAGCAGAACCAGGTCCAGCATCAAAGCCCATCCCAGCAGATGGAAGTGATAATCCAGAAGCCTTCAAAATTCTCTCCAGTTATGTCACTTTAGTTGATACCTCAAAGTGTCCCAGAACAGCTGCTGGTCTTTGAGTATTATGAGAATTTGGCTTCTTTTTACTTCCAAAAGCCAACAGCCTGCAACCACTCCAGAAGTTTGTTAGAATAAGAGCAAAGTACACTGAAGCCTCTATATTCTAATGTCTCAATGGCCTGTTTGTGCTGCTTGGAGGCAAACACAGCACAAAATGGTTCTTGCAAGTAAGGAAACCCCTGACTATCCCTCACCTCAAGTGTATGTAGCTGTCTTGACCATTAAAATCCATTTTTACAGCTTCACAGGAACTACTTACAAGCTGTTATGGTTAAAAAACAAATCCCACACTCTGTCCCAAGGTGATGATTTTGCATCTCACATGACTCAGCAGCATCAAAGCTTCTGCTTGCCCACCTTCCCAAGGAGAGGATCAAACCCAATACAGTTCTCTCACAGACTGCTCCCATGTATTCAAATTCCATTTGGGAATGGAATCACTCTGGTTTTTTGTGCTCAGGACAAGCCCACCTGGATATAAACTGGTTTAGTAACTGATTTAACTGCAGCACCAGCAGCAGCCACACTGAGCTCTCAGCTCACTCTGTGATGTAGAATGGCTTCTGCCATAGCTTGGCCACAGCATCCAACACACAAAACCCACCCTGGATGCCAACAAATGAGCCACCAGCACTGCTACAGAGGCAACATCCTCCAGATGCTTACTGCACTATCTTCCAAAACCAGATTTCACGTTCTGCTTTAAAAGACTGCACTAGAATCAGACAACAGACACCCCAAGGACAAAAGAATCAGCCTGACTACACAGTCACAGGGTAGCAGAGGGCTTTCCTGGCACCCTGCAGTGTTCTCCACACACCATTCCCAGTGAAACCTGTATCTAAACCACTGTCCAGGGAACATGTTCCCCCAGGACAATAACTGTCCTGTCTCAGCTCACACACCTACTTAGGAACAGCCTTTTGACTGATGTGATCAACATGTTGACAGAGGCAAACAAGAGACTGGTGCTGAGGCAGTAGGACAGCTCATATATTCACCAAGAGATTCATACAGCTATTCCAGACCTGTTTGTAGCAGGTTGTTGTTTTGGGTTGTTTTTTTTTTTAATTACAGCCTCAATGGTCTTGTTTTCAAAAGATCTAGCCCCGTTTGTAATTGGATCTATTTATCCATGTTTCATTTACCTGACGTGTCATCACTCAACAGCTTTTATCAAATATCACCACTTCCCTTGCAGGCAATATTCCCGGGTGCTGAGGAGAGAAACAGCAGGAAAACTGCCCCAGAGCAGCAGCAGAATGGCAGCCAGCCCAGGGGAAATGGCTCAGCATTGCACAGGGTTCCTCTCACTGCACCTTGCACTGGAATTAAGGAATACCAGACAACTTCTAAGACACTTCAGTGTTGCTTTCTTCCAAGATTATGATATTTGCACTCAAGTTTCTAGCAGGTAGCTGGCTCAGCCTGAGCACAACACCTTATTTACATACCAATTTAAACAATAAGAACCTGAAACACCACCAGTAGGCTACCTTGCTCCCTACAAATTCTGGCAAAATTCGTTTTCCCCATTTATCTGCCGAGTTTTTTAAAAGCTTCTGGCCTAGTTAGCAAATCAAGGGATATAGATGTGAGCTTTAATTTTAATAGCATGTCATTACCTAACATCAAGTAATCCCTAAAGGGACATACTTGCACTTTTTAGGTCACTGAGGTATTTTGCCTCTTGCTGTTGACAGCCTCTGTTCAAATCACAGCCAAACACCTGTATTTAAATGGGTTTTTTCTTCCAAATTGGCTAATTTCTTTCAGCTGTCTGTAGTCTCATTTCAGCACTTGCTGTGAGAGTAAGCCAGTAAGGCTCAAATTGGAAAACTTGATATGATTAAAGGGTCTAAATCACCTTGAAATATTAACTTGGAGATAGATTAATGTTCATTTTGTCTAATGTAATGTTACAGAAGCAAAGAGAACCTCCCCACTCACACAGAGCCTGCACAACTCTCAGTACTGAAGAATCAGCTTCCTCCTGGAACAGCTCTTGCCTTATTTAAGGAAAGGTAAACATCATCTCTTTAGGCTATTGCATTCCATAATCTAACATTAGGATTTTTCCTATCAGCCCAGAAATAAAAGCTCTCAGGTTTACATTAAAGTTCATTGGTTTGCACAGTAAGTAAAATACCCAATGCTCATTTCCTTTACCAGGATCACAGACAGCAAAAATACCTTTATTATTATCCCAGCACCACTGCACGAATTGTCCCTGTTTTATTTTCCTTATGTTTTCCCACTGCAGTTTCTGCCACACTCCCACCAACACCAATTCAACTGGCACAGCAAGTCTTTCATTATCTCAAACTGCACAGACAACTATCACACATATTCTATCTCCACCATATACAAAACAGCAATGTAAAAATTATTACCATATAGATAAGGGTAATTTTCCAGCTTAAGGGGGGAAAAAAGCATCCTCTGGAAAAATATTTTTCCAGCAGTTGTTTAAACACCAAAAAGAACAACAATGACACTACATGAAAGCCACTGAATTTTCCCTTATACGTTTCAGTGACTAAAATGGACAAGCACTTGGATTAGGCATTTAAAGGAAAAGAGGGGCCTCCAGTTGTTTGTTTTAAAACACATATAATGCTCCATGTTAAGAGCTTTTGTCAGATAATTTGGAGGGGATTAGCAAGTCAGCAATTAGTACGTGCAGTTCACATCAACTACCACACCAATTAGCATCATAAATCAAACCAGCAACCCTCCGACTGAATCCTATTATGCAGCAAGGAAGATGTTCCAGGAAGGAAAACTTTCCCAGAGAAATAATGTC
Source organism: Neopelma chrysocephalum (assembly GCF_003984885.1). NCBI lineage: Eukaryota > Metazoa > Chordata > Aves > Passeriformes > Pipridae > Neopelma > Neopelma chrysocephalum. The sequence goes on along the minus strand of NW_020897998.1, from coordinate 279,612 downwards.
TTTTCGGAAGTCAGGTAGGGCTCCTGACCTCAGGTAAAATACCGATTTTAATGTGCATTAAGCAGTTATCAAGGCAATTGTCTGCTGTAAATATTGGCCACCTGGCTGCCACTGTCACCCCCATTCCAGTCGACATCCCTACTTAAAGTTATTTTTCAAGGTAGGTCAACAGCCAGGTCCCATAAACTCATGTACTGATACACATCTCCACGCTCTTAAATGCTGACACCTCAGAGCAGTGAAGCATTTTTGAAGCTTAATTAATGCAGGTTAAAATTAGCCTCTTATTTTGCATGAGAAAAGTAATGAAATGGGACTAAATAGATGAGTCGCCCCGGGGTACAGGGATCGTTCTCCACGGCTTGTTTGGGCTCCTCCCTGCTCGCATTTCCTCAGCTCCAAGGGTGAAACGAGGGATGCAAGGAACGGAAAAGTGATAAAGGACCGTGGCAAAGCCCCATGTGCACTGAGGCTGCACCCCAGATCCTGCAGCCATAGATCCTGCGGCCATGGATCCTTGTGGGATTCAGAGCACACCAGCAGCACTGTCGATTTTTACACTTTGATCATCCATCACTCGTGTCACCACCCTGTGCAGGGGCTCAGGAGCTGGCCCAGGGACCCACGGAAATCTTTCAGCCCCAAGCCTGAACAGCAACCCGAACCAAATTTTCTGAAGGAAAACTATTACTCAGCTTTATCCACAGTAGAAAGAAAATAATCCCATTAATTCTTTAGCGTGTATTGAAAATACTAACAAAGCTTTACTACAAAAGCATTTTTAAACTCTACTACATCATTGATTTTATGTTCATGACAGCAAAGGAACATTATTTTCCTTCACTGTCATTATTTATTAGCTTTGATAGTTGACAATTGTACCCTTGGCAGTACAACCAATAACATCTTCTGGCCAGACACAGAGAGGGTACAATTCATAACAAAATGATTTGTAACTGCTTTATCACAATTCTCACAATCAAATGCCCACATCTGTTAAGATTTTCCACGCTATCATTCTGGTTTTAGTGCTGAAGAGTGATCCAAAGCAGAGATACAGAGCCCATCCTTCTCCCAAATCTTTATAACCCACCTCCGCCCCCAGCCCCAGCAGCAGATATTGAGCCCTGTGTCACTCTGGTGATCATGCACTGCTCCCATCTCTGACTTTGGCTTAGTTCTTATCAGGTCAAATCTGTCATGTCCTGTCACCTCTACCTGATTATGAACACCTTCCAGCTCTACAGATGAGCTGTACAACGACCATAAGTTTAACAGGACATAAGTATCAGTTATTAACTCCTCTTTCCTCGTCACAAAGCACCTGGTCACTGGAGCCAAACTCAAACCATTACATTAAGTTTACAAAAAGACATCAATATTCAAACCTAAGGATCCAGTGGCAGCTCAACTGCTCCTTCTCACCATTCCAGCATTACTAAAGGCTTAGTTGCCAAGATCCTTTGCATCCTGCAGTCAGCCCAACTTCTTCAGGCCACACAGGTGATTTGTCAAGCCCAGTCCATGGCAAGAAGTGCCATCAGTTCCTACTGCTGGAGTTGGTTGTCTCCACTGCATTGGTGTTACAGCTGCCACTTGAAGGCTGATGGATGACCTGATTTTTGCCTCTGTGACATTCAAATTACTATCAAGCTTCAAGCCACCTCCAGGAATTTCCCTGAATGACTAACCCTGGCTGTAACACTATAGGAAGCAGGAGAAAAAAAGGGCCATTCCATCAACTTGCACCTGCTAACCCAGTTCAAAGCAGCACATCTAAGCTGTAAAGCCACAATTGTTTCTGTGCTTTGAGAGCACTCTTAGATCCTTTTCCATCGCGGACTTACAAAGCTCCAACATTTCACTCACTAAGCATCTGGGTAGGTAAATTTAAGATTCTTTCCTGGACCCAGAGATGTATTTCAACTTCATGTTTTTCACAGCCTCAGATATTTCAATCTCCTTCCACACTTCCTGAGTTAGGGAGAGTTTCCCTGAGTTTGCTGGAACTTCCCTCTGGGGGAAGAACCTTTCCATGCTACCCAGCCTAACCCTGCCCTGGCACAGCTCCATGCTGTCAGAGAAGCTGTAACAAAAGGTTCCATGGATCCTGGGGTAAAAAAAAAATAAAAAAGGGAGATATATAACATCTCTTCAACACGCACACTGAAACTTTCAAGTCCAAAACCAGATTACTCCAAGCAGGCACAAAATTCCCCATCTGTCCACACACTGGCCATCCCCACTGCATCCTTTGGGTACATACATATCAATGAGGGTATCTTCAGTTCATCAACTTTATTGTCCCAGCAAAGCAGGTTTGATCAGAGATGCCTGTTAACTATTCCAGGCCTCAAGGCTTGCACTCCACCTAACTCTGACTCCATGGAGAGGAACAGGCTCTGACAGCACAAAATACAGAAGCATATTGATGATTCTATACCCTGTGTATAAGTTATCTTTCAAAAATGAAACATTTCATAAGATCCATAAATATGCAAAGCCAGTTATTCAGACAGGCAGCTGCAGTCTCACATCTAATCCCTCATCCTGCTACGCTTGCTTTCCATGTTCCTACAAATTCCCACGCCAGCCACCTCCCCGTGGAAGGTCCTGGGACACGTGTCCTGGGTGTTGGACCAAGTGCTGCAGAAAGCTCCTGGTTCCCAAGGCGTTAACTCGGGCACACCAGCACTTCCCAGGTTAATGGGATCCATTTACCCCAGTGCTGCCCGGGCACCCCCCTGCCAGGCTTTCAGCATATTTCCTCTGGAGAGCACAGTTGCTGTGATACCTAAAAGACAGGATTCCTGGCTGCTCTCCTGAGCACAGGAAGCTGGAACTGTAAGATAATGGATATCTCACATTAGAACCCACTGTGTCTGGGTAACAAAGTAGTGATGCTACAAAACCCTGCACCAGTGACTGCTTGCTGTGTCTGTGCTCTTCTGGTTATGTCACTGAAAAATACAGTTGCAAAGTATAGGAACAGTGGCATAAATTAATAGAAGATTTATTAACAGGAACCACTTCACCTGCAGCTTTAGTTTAATAGAAAATGTAAGCACTACCGAGTTCAAGTCAAGGCTTCAAGTTAAATTGTGTTGAGCACTGATTTGGTCTAGGCTATGAACAGGTCTTCAATCCCTTAACAAATAACAAAAAAAAAATGAAATATGTAATTTAAGCTTCTCACAGACAAACACAAATACAAAGCAATACAGCTAAAGCTACACATTCAATTCCAGTGTTCTCCAGAGGCCCTTTGCCTGCCTGGATCTTTCTTCACATAAAAGGGGAAATTACCAAACAAAATAGCTGCCTAAACATAACGTTTACATTCTTTATCCAAATATGTAAACTAATGAAGTTACTAGAGGAGACACTGAATTTACACATTTCACACACATCAACCCCGTGGTTTTAGTACTTGCTTCCTGAAGTGGTTAAATGAAGCTTCTTTAAGCAATAAAAAAGAAAAGTGAAAGAACAAGTCATTCCCTGGCTTAGAAATGCACTGCCATCTTAACAGCCTTTCATCTGTACCATTACACAGGCTCCAAATATATTAGTCAGAACCCTGAAATGGCATTAATGAGGTTGAATGTGCACATACTGATTAAGTAACACATCTGCTTCCATCCACTTAGAAAAAAAAAAGATATTAAATACTTCCAGAGGGCTTTGGAACTGCCAGCTGCCCACAATGGACTCGCTACCAACAAGGAAACCTGACAACCTCGCTGTTTCCACCTTGGAATTAGGAATTTAAGACAAACTTTCTAAGAAATCATAGATTCCCAGTGGCCAAAATACATCTAAGTGAGACAGCAATGTTACCTGATTGCTAATGTGTGTCACAAGACTCATGCAGCATTTATAACCTTATCACCATTGCAACAGAAGCACAAATTAATTGCAAACAACTTCAGATCAAAAGCTCTGTCCAGAGGACGAAGAAGTAGTTGAAAAGTCTTTCCTTACAGACATAAGAGAATCCCAAGTTAAAACCACTCCCGTTTTGACTCTGTTGGGCTCTCTCAACTACACCCGTGTCTCTCTTGTCCTGGGGAGCCCAGGGCTGCACAGAGCACTTCAGGTGCCCTCATCAGTGCCAGGGAGGAATTTAGATTTTAGAAAGAAAAACAAAACCAGAACAAAAAAAAAATCTACACCCCGTCAAGGCCAGGCACGGGGGGAGGAACCTGGGCCAAGCTGCTCTTCCAGAGAGGTACAGCTCATCACACCAGGGCTCTCAGCTGGGAAAGGGATGCTCCCAGTGCCATTGCACCACTTCCAAACCAAACTGAGACTTCAAGACAGTGCTCCAGTGCTTGGGATCTTTGCCCTTCACCCTCTGTTCTCCTGGCTGGGGCAGGGCACCTGCTCAGCCTCCCCATGGTGCTCCACGAGCACCTCTCTCTCCACACAGAGATGACACCCAGGAAACTGTATTTAAGTCCTGAAATCACAGAAGTCTGTACATCCAACATCAGCAGCATCTCCACTTGTCCATATCTGGCACTGTCTGTGCTCAACTATTTTGTGGAGTGAGGACCAGTAAATACAGAAGAGAAATTGAGCCACAGCTGCCCCCCAGCACAGGTGACATGAAGTACAAACAGTGCTTGGAGGCAGTCAAGGACAAAAACTAATAACAGAAAACAAATCTCTTACTCCCACAGACGTCAGGATTACCGAAACTATTTAATACAATGCTTTCTCTCTCAGGACAGAAAACTTTATCCACTGTAGATTACTAAGCAATCATTTCAGATTTGTTCCACAAGTGATGTAAAGCCGTGTGTACGAAGGTCACCAAGGAAACCCTTCACACAAAAACCAACAACTGCAGAAAGGGAGCTCTGAAATGCACTGTCAGCAAAAGGTCACACAGTTGAGATGCAACTGAGTTCTGAGATTTTTTTGTAGCTTACATTACCTTTTCTTCAAAGACTTGCCAAAAATATCAGCACTGCCATTCACCTTGGTTATTGGTGAGGACAAATCCAACTCCCAGCGGTGATGCAGTGGAGAACAGAGTATTTCTGAGCTCTGGGGAGAAGCTGTTCAACTGCCTGGCATTACTCCAAACCCCTATCATTAGCCAAAAAAAAAAAGGTGTGTTTTTTTTTTTTATTTCACTTACAAGCATCCTGGAGACTGACAGTTATAAGTTCATCCCTTAAATATTAGCCATTAATGACATACCTCATATTCCTGTATCTGTTTTCACAACATGATCCAAGACACAAATCTCTTCCTTAGGGTGGCAAGTTAAGATTGAGACCATGTCTACCTCCAGTGCTGCATAATATACCTAACTGGAATATAGATCTTGTGAAGACACTTAGCTCGAGCACCACTGTCACCTTCCAGAAGCCACAACTGCCACTTTGTACTGAGCTCAGGACAACACACAACACGGACACAGCAACCCCTGTTCCAAAGTGTTTCCTTTTCCCAAGTGCCTGAGCTGAGCCAAAGCAAATCCAGTGTCCAATCCACTGGATTGCCAAGTGCCCCCTCTTCCTAGGGAGTAAGACTCATTTGCCAGTTGGAGCAGAAGCCAGAGCAGTGGTGTGTGTACACAGCAGCACAGGCTCTGGGATCAGCATTGCTGCTGTCAGCTAATCCCCCAAAGCAAACTCCCTGGAAAACCTAAAGCCTCACAACACAGTTGTTCCAACAACATCAGCTGATCCACAGCAGGTCTCCTTCTCTGCCTGGGGGAAAAAGAAGTTCTCCTCAGAAGTTAAGGGCTCAAGGCTTTCCTCTTGAGCTGTAACTCTCATGCTCAAAAGCATCTGATACTTTATCCTGCAGCTTTTGCAGAGAATAGCAACAAAACATGTGAGTTAAAGCCAGAAAGCACAGTCACTTCAACTTGGGGTAAGATAAAAGTAACTTAAGACACAACTATCAAAACTAACTTTTAGTTCATTGTGCAAGAACAGTTAATATCGAGCATTTGAGTCTTGGTGCTTATTCACACACTGAAGTCTGTGATCTTCCAGGTTAAAAAGAAATGTCTTTCCATTTTGATATTAGCCACTGATGCTCCAGGTATGTGGCCAGATTCCCTATGCCTGAATCACACAAATTTAATCCCCCAGCAAACCAACATAAAAACAAACAAACAAAGCATATTCTCATGTTCTGTTGTGCTCTCCCCGAAATCTGAAACAAGAGGGATGTTTGGAAAATCACTTTGTACCTTCTGCCATTTTCTCCCACCCACCCACTCCCCCAGTGCACCTTTGCACTGCCCTGAGCAATACCTTCCAAATGTACAATCTCTTATTTTCCCTAGGACTTAGATTATTTCTTGAGTCCCACTTAATAATCATCATTTCAAAATTCAAACACCCTTTTTTTATTAACAGAAAAACAAGCACAAAAATCACAAAATGCACACAGCAACTCACAACTACATGATATCTGATAGAGCATTTGTACCAACTAAAGCAACAACCTCCCCTTAAATTAATAAATAAATACATACAATCAGATTTTCTATCATTTAGAGAGGGGGAATAAAAAAGACCCACGGACACTACAGGAAACACCTTCAAATTGCTCACAAGGCAAACTGAAGCCAGTATCTTAAGTCTGATTGTTTAAACTTTGTTTTACTCATAGAGGATCCAACATATTTCCCATTTTGATGGGCTTGTCACTGTGGAGGACAAACTACTTCAGATGCTCAACACCTGCTGCACCAGCATGTCAGCAATAAGTATATTAGTATTTGTTTTTATAGACTGCTAATAATGTCGATGTCATCTTGGATAAAGTGTTTTAAAATCCTTTCATGAAGGACTAAAAATTAAATTTTTCACCATTCCTAAAGTTTCATAACAATACAGTGCTGGTCCCAGCCTGGATGACAGAATCTGGAGCTGCCCTCCTCAGCTTTTACCTCCCCTTACAGACCATCACACCTGGAAACCCCAGGATACTTTCAGCAACTTAAAAAAACACTGAAAGCAATTCTTACTTTCCACTCCCTGTTCCTAAGCACACAACATACTTGATATAAGCAATGTTTCATGTTGATGAAGTACTGATGTTGTGAACTACAGATTTTGCTGCAGTGAAGGCTGTACAACAGACTAATAATATTAGTTACTGTGTTCTAAAACCAATATAACAGTCTAAATAACAACATCTAAAACTGCCTGGCTACTTAGTATGAATTTCATACAAAAAATACAGCACAGAAGTATATGCTTTGGAACTGCTGACTTTGCAGCTCTGACAGGCAAGAACCTGAAAGTAACTGATTTTTAGCATTTTTATCCACTGAGGAAAAACGAATGAAGTGAAATATCACCCAGAACTGTTTCACCCAGTATCGCAGGAGAATTATAAGAATACAAGGCAAGCAACCTCTGTGCAATAAATATTGACATGTCAATTTAAGACCAAATTTAGCAGTTGCTCTCTTCAGATTAGACAGAACTCGTGTACTTGAATATAAAGAACTGCTGCTGCAAGGGGAGTTTTAATTTCACATTATTTTAATATTCCTTGGTCCAGCAAAGGTGTCCAGACACTGCTATAGCAGAATTCCAAACTTAAAGAGGGTTTTCCTGGCCATTAAAATCCGAAATGCTGGGAAGAGAGTGCCACTCTACACTGGAAAGAAAATTCTGAGAAGCAGTAATAGCATCTCTCCTTCACTGAGAGAGTCCCAAATTGCTTTAGATTCCAAACGTGTTCTCCTCCAGAGCTGTCAAACCTCTCCCGAGCAGGAGAGCTAAATGTGAGCTGTTCCAGGAGCACGTGTTGGTTGGAGTTTGGGTTTTAAGCAGCCTGAACTAACAAGACTACATCCTGTTCTTTACAGGGCACAGCTCTCCTTGGGCTGGAAGGAGCTATTTCAGCAAAAATACTCCATATTTTCTCACACCAGCCACACACCAACCACACCGTGACTCCTCCCTGCCAGGGAACCTAAAGTGCCTTGAGTCCAAGCGCTTTTGTGATTTGGAGAGAATCAGAACAACACTAAATTCTTTGCAGCAGCAAAACTGGAATGCAACCACCGCTAAGCAAATGTCTGTTTTTACTACACAGCACTACCACACAGATTTAAAAGCTGCCATCAGTGAGAAACAGTTGGATAAAGGAGGTTTATCAAAAATACAACAGTTGGATAAAGGAGGTTTATCAAAAATACAACCTGGTGGAGTTATAATCTAAAGGAGCGAGGAGGTGTTGCTTTTACTACCTGCAGTTTTTAATATTTAAGAGCTAGTTGAAGAGCCCTCAGAACAGAAAAGACATAACATATACTCCTTTTCTAGATAAATCTTTGCCATCAATCAGAGCTCCTCCTGCTCTCACGACTCAGTGTCCAATGTAAGTTAGACAGCAAATTGTCTGTGAAGATTTTACTCATCAGCTCTGCTTTGGAAACGTTTGCAGGCTGCTATTTTGGTTTTCAAGTCTTTGTGATTGACAAATGAGCTGAGCCACAGTTAGGTAACAGAAATCATCACTACATGAAAAGACTAACACAAGTCACATGCTAAGGAGATAACTACATACAGTGCTCCACATCCTCCTCCCACTGCCACGCAAACTTGGCACATCACTACAGCCCAAGCCTCTTATTCAAGAAACATATTTTTACCACATAAACATGTATTAATTACCACTTTAAAAAATGTCCTGCTGAAGGCATCATCTGTCCTGCAGAAATCCAAACACTAGCAGCACAGAGACAGGTACAGTGCCTGTGCCACAATATATATTCATAAGTTTTTATCTCTTTAGAAGAAGGGAGAAAAGGCAAAGCACTCTCCCAAA
>NW_020897998.1:186485-270785 GCF_003984885.1 Neopelma chrysocephalum | reverse complement strand
AGGGTTTGGGGGGACACACAACCACGGGCTGGGAAGGGTTTGGGGGGGGACACACAACCACGGGCTGGGGGAGGTTTAGAGGGGTGCAGGGACATGTGCTGGGGGAGGTTTTGGGGAGAAACAGAACCGTGGGCTGGGAAGAAGCAGGGACATAGCAGGGAAGATAAGGGGGGAGCAGAGCCTTGGGCTAGAGGAGGTTTGGGGAGTTGCAGGGTCACGGGCTGGGGGACGTTTTGGGGGGGAGGAGGGCCATGGGGCTGGGGAGGGTTTGGGGGGGAGCAGGGCCACGGGCTGGGGGAGGCTGTGGAAGAAACAGAACCAGAGACTGTTTGGGGAGGTTTGGAGGGAACAGAACCACGGGTTGGGAGAGGTTTGGGACAGAACCAGGGGCTGGGAGAGGTTTGGGAAGGGACAGAACCAGGGGCTGGGAGAGGTTTGGGAAGGGACAGAACCAGGGGCTGGGGGAGGTTTGGGGGGCACAGCGCACCCCCCGCCGCTCGCCCCCCGTCGCCGCCGTCTCACCTTCGATGGCGATGACATGCTCGCGGATCTGGTTCTGCAGCACGGGCTCCTCCACGCGCTCCAGCAGCTCGTAGATGGAGTAGATGTTGGGGTGCACGGACTCGAAGCGCTGGATCTCGGCGCGGATGGCGGCCGAGTTCGCCAGCTGCTGCTGGTAGTTCATGGCGCGGCCGCCGCGGCCCCTCCGCGGCCCGGGGGCGAGCCCGGACCCCCCCCCCGCCCCGGCGGCCCGGCCTCGCCGCCCGCTGTCACTGCCCGGCGGGGCGGGGCACGGCCGCCCCCCGCCCCATGGACGGAGCGAGGACGCGCTCCCGGACCCGCGCCCGCTCCAGCTCTGGCCGCCGCCTGCTCAGCCCCCCGCGGCTCCCTGTCCCTGTCCCGTTCCCGGTGCCGCTCCCGGTGCGGTTCCCCCTCCCCCCCGCCCGGCCGGGCCCCCCCTCGGTCTCGCGCCCCCCCCGCGCCCGCCCCCCGTCCTTCCCCCCCCGCCCCCCCCCCCCCCCCCGCCGGCCGCGCCCCCCCGCCGCCGCCGCCGCCGCCGCCGGGTGACGTCATCGCGCAGGGCCCGCGGCACGCCGGGAAATGTAGTCCCGGAGAGGAGCGGGGAAGGGGGGGGAGACACTGACCCCGCCCCGGGGAACCCCGGGGGACGGCAGGACCTCCTTAAACGGAAACAAAACAAAGCCGGTCGGAGTTTTTAATACGGATCAATGAATTTGATAATCACGGAATCCCAGAATGGTTTGGGTTGGGAGGGACCTCAAAGCCCATCTCATTCCACCCTCCTGCCATGGGCAGGGACACCTCCCACCAGCCCAGGTTGCTCCAAGCCCCGTCCAACCTGGCCTTGGACACTTCCAGGGATCCTGGGGCAGCTTCTCTGGGCAACCTGTGCCAGGGCCTCCCCACCCTCACAACCAGGAATTCCTTCCCAATATCCCATCTAAATCTACCCTCCTTCAGCTTAAAGCCATTCCCCTCTTTCCTGTCATGATGCCCAATTGCACTAAGTTTCCAAAAAACTTTACTACCCCTTCTGTCCTTCCCATCATTCCCATGTAGCCAAGACTCAAGAAAAAGATCACTCAAAATGATGAAATATTTTAAAACCCCAAAAATGTAGTTAAGGTAACGTCAAATAAACAACTGCACTGGGAAAGGAGCATCTGAATCTGCCCCCTCAGGGTCCGCTGGGGCCCTGTAAGTGACCCTGTGAGGAGGTTTGTGCCCAAAGTGCACTATCCATACCTGGAATGGACCCCCCACCCCTGGAAGTGTCCAAGGCCAGGTTGGACGGGGCTCTGAGCAACCTGGGACAGTGGGAGGTGTCCCTGCCCATGGCAGGGGAATTGCATGATCTTTGAGGTCCCTTCCAACACAAACCATGCCGTAATTCCATGAATTGCAAGAAACACCTCATTTATCTCATGGCATAACGAAGCACTGTTGTCATTGCACGGGCAAGGGTTGATGTATCCTTTGCAAGCCAGCTGTGCACAGAGCCAGGCATTGACCTCCGTTAACCCGTCTTTAGGATCGATACTTTATGGATTTAACCTCCCAAGCTGTAAAACGTGGAGCAAACTTCGATGTAGCAAACAGCATAGCAACAGCTTGATCCAGGACAGCCTCAGGAAAACTGCAGCCACCCATTCTACTGACAAATAGCACAGCAAGGAATGCAATACTTTCAATAATCTCCCCCCCAGTTGGATATCCCTAATTGGATATGGAGCTCTGGCCTGGCAGGGCTGACAACCAACTGTGCTCCTTTCCCAGTGCAGTTGTTTATTTGACGTTACCTTAACTATATTTTTGTGGGTTTAAAATATTTCATCATTTTGAGTGATCTTTGTCTTGATTCTTGGCTACTTGGGAATGATGAGAGGACAGAAGGGTAAAGTTTTTTGGAAATTTAATGCAATTGGGTATCATGACAGGACAAGGGGGAATGGCTTTAAGCTGAAGGAGGGTAGATGTAGATGGGATATTGGGAAGGAATTCCTGGCTGTGAGGATGGGGAGGCCCTGGCACAGGTTGCCCAGAGAAGCTGTGGCTGCCCCTGGATCCCTGGAAGTGTCCAAGGCCAGGTTGGACGGGGCTTGGAGCAACCTGGGCTAGTGGAAGGTGTCCCTGCCCATGGCAGGGGGTGGAATGAGATGAGCTTTGAGGTCCCTTCCAACCCAAACCATTCTGGGATTCCATGATTATCAAATTCATTGATCTATATTAAAAAACCGGCCAGCTTTGTTTTGTTTCTATTTAAGAAGGTCTGGGAATGTGAGTGATGCCATCATGTGATCTCCAGGGTGGAAACAGCTGCTCTGCTGCTATAACTGGTGACTGTGACTGAACCTGAACAGCTTGGTGGGGAGAGGAAGAACAGGAGTATCACAAAAAACACTGCTTAACTGTGCCATGAGCAACAGCACTCGGTGGCTTTTGCTCCCTGGCTCATCTGCTGGTGCTCTGTTCCAGGTCTTCCTTGCAAGCCCATGGTGACCCGACAGAGCTGGATGGAGGCTGCAGGCAGGTCCCTCAGTTCATGGCTGTGGTTCTGTGTCCACTGGTCACCTCCAGGGAATTCTGTCATGTGTTCCATGGGCCATTATGCCTGAGGGAAGCAGCTTCTGCCACTGTATGCAACACACAGTGACTCATATCTGATATTTAAATAGTCCCAGTGACACTCACACATTAAGCTTCTCCCTGGAAGTGTCCGAGGCCAGGCTGGACAGGGCTTGGAACAACCTGGGCTAGGGGAAGGTGTCCCTGCCCATGGCAGGGGAACACAGTAGAGGGGAAGGAGGACACAACACAGTATCTTGTCACCACAAGCCCAGGTCAGCAGTGTGGGGTGGCCTCAGGGGGGACTTCCCCTTGCAGGGGGGGAGCTGCAACCAGCAAAAGTGGAGCTGATTGTTTCAGGTACCAAAAGGAGCTTATTTTGCTCTAGATAATCACTGCAAACCTTCCCATTCTGATCATCAGACAGGGAAGTGTTTGATTCCAGCTGAGGGACTGAAGCTTCCTCAGTGCTAGACACTGTCTTCTGCAAGAGTTGTCTTCTGCTCATTCGAACAGTTCAGGGTGACATGGTCAGAGATACCTGTGTCTTCTTCCCTCTTCCTTCTCATCAGGCATTGGTATAATTTGTATTAGCTTTCTCATTTTTATTTTCTAATTCTGTAGGAAACTCTTGAGTGGATAAAGGAAAAAAATAGCAGGAATAATACAGTCCCCACTTCCACTACCAAGTGCTATTTAGGGTATTAATGTTGGTGACAAAAATTTGTGAAACATAAGAGGAGTTTTGCTTTCATTTACCTTAAACTGTTTGGATAAGCTAAAGATATGTAGAAAGCTGGATGAAAGGTGTAATTCTCCCCTTTTCCTCCCTCTATCCTGATCTGGAGCAGAGGCACTACCTCACATTACTTCTCTTTTCAGAAAATGCCAAAGTGAGCAGCAGAGCCAGGATTCAGGTAGCAGCCTCTGCTGTGTGTGGGGCTGATTGTTTCCACTGCTGCCATATGCTTTGTGTTCTTCCAGCTCTAAAACTCATGGAAAACAGCTCACAGAGTAGCCTCAACTGTAAATGAATGCAACTACTAGCACACAAGGAACTGAAGCATTAAACCCCTGTATTAATATAAAGCCTTTTTGTAATATTTTGATCTGTCATCCTTCTGTGAAGCTTTTTCTACCCCGATTTTTTGCTGCATAATAGTTTTCATGTAAGCTCTGTAAAATCACAGCCAAATATGAGCTACTGTTGCAGCTCATGTAGAACTCTCACGTAAGAAGTCTGTAACAATAAGTGGTATTTTGCTGTGCCTGCAGCTGAGATCAGCCTGGAATGCTGCTGGTGGTGTGCAGAGCAGTGCTGGATACACCTCTCTGCTCTCAAACTCTGGTCAGGAGAGTCTGGCATCTGAAGTGTTCCATCAGCCTCAATGTGAACTGGCAGGGAATGGCTTTTACTGTGAGCAGTAAGGAATTTGGATTTGTTTTCCTTTGGTCTGGGACATGGGTGCCTCAGGCACTGCCCAGGGGAACGCTGAAAGTGCTGCTCATCTGGAGGGGTCACGGAACTCAGACAGTTTCACAAGGATGGAAGGGCTGGTGGGCTTTCAGCAAAGCACAGAGTGGTCCCAGTGTCACTCAGCCTCCTGTCACTGGTTTTCCTCTCTGAGCTTGTCAGGGGTGAAGCTTCCCAGCACGATCCTGTGTGCTTGGTGCTGTGCTCAGGTCTGTAGCCAAGTTCCATCTGTGCTGCTTCCTCCTCCTCCTCCTCCTCCCCAGCTGGCAAATCCTCTCACTGCCGTGACTACAGAAAGCCAATCTGGATGGGTTCCCTCTGCTTTCAGTGCCTTGTTCCTTGAAGGTATCAGTGACTGGAAGGCAGCACTGAATCAACATCTCAAGCAGCCCTGGCTCCCATCAGATGACAGGGCTTATCCTCTTCCCGCTATTCCCAGTCTGCCCACCACACTCTACAGAAGGAATTCTGAGGCATCTCAATTGATGCACTTGGGCTCAAGGCACATGGACAATTACATTCTGCTTTTGGAACTTTGGGTCAGTGAAAACAAGCAGCAGAGTTTGACCTTACTGGAAATACGACTGTACCAAAGTTCCACAGAGAAGGTGCAGGCGGGGTTCACAATCCATTAAGGTGATGCCTAAGCACAGGTCTTGGGAATGGAGAACTCTCATGGAATTCCATTTAAACACTCACTGTGCCTTCCTCTAATGCTGTGGTAGGACAGGGTGGAGCTTGTTTCCTGGCTGCTGAAATGGGAAGGCTGAATTAAATGTTCAGCTGAATGGCTGCTGAATTAGGCAGCACTTGCTTTTAGTTATCAATCCAGTAGTTGAAATGTTGACCTGGGGGGAAAAAAATAAAACGAATGTTCAAGCATCCTATCCTGATCTGTGCCTGGATTTAATATAAATTAAACATCACAGACAGTTTAACACAGGGGCTCATTTGGAGACCTAACAGGAGAGGGGTTAACTGGGAAAACTGAGGACATGAGGACTCCTGAACCATCCAGGAGAAGCTGAAAGAGAAGTATAGCTGATGGTTGTGAGCAACAATTCATTTAACGGGGACTGCTCCTGTATCTGTTCACAGTCCCAAAGCCTGGCTGTTCCTGTGATTACTGTTGGTGTGAGCAGTGCTTTGTTTAATATGCAGGGAGTGTCTGGAAAAATACAGGAGAGAGAGTGTTAGAGATGCATCTTTGTGCCTACTAATACTGATATTGCCATAAAAACTGAAATCAAACCCATGTGGAAACATCGAGTTTTCCTGAATTATCTGTACCATACTCTGCAGAGAATACAAAAACTTAAATAGGTTAAGCTTCCCCTTGTAACAAATTGGGATGAAATTCTGTTATTTTACTGGGTAAATATTTGGGTCAGTCAGTTACTATTACAGAGTGATTAGATTGCTCAAGAGGCTTTGAAACAAATGTAACTAATGAATTAACCTCATTCAGGGAGTGTGAAATCTGTTCTAGGAGAAATGCCAACTAGTTCAAACAATACTAATTATGGACTCACAACAACGAGCGGCTGTGGAAGCTGGAGCTCATTCCCCAGTGCTCCTGTCAGAACTGGGAAAATGCTGCTCTGCACCAAACCTGCTCAGAAAAAGGTGGCATGGCAAAAGCAACCTGCTTTTCTGGAGGTGGGGGCACAGGTCAAATCCCTTGCAAGGTCAAATTATCCTGCTTTGAGGGTCTTCTAATGAGAAGTGAGGTACATCCTGGCACTGTGCTGCAGAGCAATGAGCCAGCAGTAACTGTGTGCCTTCACCATGTGGGGAAAGGAATCCTGGAGTCACTGCTCAATTCTAGCTCCAGGGACTTGAATTTCCACTAACCAGAAACTTTCTGAAATGTTCGAATGAACCATCTCTTGAACTGCCCAAGTTTTGGCTCCTGGTTGATCTAAGTTCCACTGTAAAACCATTCACAGTACTGACAGATTTGCATTAAACCAAAGTCATTGTTCAGGTCTGGAGCTGTGCTGTGGCTTTGCTCAGGCTGATAACAGTCTCTGTGCTAACTTTAAAGCAGACTTAAAGTGTTTACAATTAAAATAAATGCCTTCAGATGGAGGTTTTAGGACCTAAGTTCTATCCAAGGCTCAGACAGGTTCACAGCAGCAAAGACTCGAATCATACACACTAGAAAGACCTGTTCAATTGGTACCCCTGAGTCAGGGCTCAGTAACATCCTGAATTTTATAGCAGAGCAAATCCAATGACAGCTTCATATGCCAGTTCCAAGGTACTCAGCACTTTACTGAGCTCTTATCATGGCTAAATATGATTACACTGAAAGTGTCTCTAAGCTTGTTGCCGTTGTCACCTTCTTGACGGAGAATCAATATTTGATTCACCACATAATTCCATGTTAAGCTCAGGTCTCACTTCAGCTGTGGCGTGCTGACAGGGCTTGAAAAGTTATGGAAAATTGTAGGCTCAGTTCTTACCTTTGAACTTTCAGGCATGGGCTATTGATTTAATGCAGAAAAGCCACAGGGGAGGTCACTCTGCATTAATTCAAACTCATCTTTTAGAACAATTACCTTAATGTTTAATAACATTGTTGTATGCTATGACATCCAGTGACAAGGAAGGAGGAAACAGGATAAGAAATTGATACAGTAACCTTGAAACAACTCAGTTGGGAAAACCTTTGCTGGTGAAGGTCCCATGTGACTTATTTTAGGAGCATGACATTGTGCAGTTGTCTAACCCAGCATCCCCTAAAACATGGATTTTTGGTGACAGATTGCACAGTTTAAATAGCAAATTGAAATAGTTTGTCTGGTAAGAAAGCAAAATGTTTTTTTTTGGTGTTAGGAGGGGTGTGAACCACTCCTAATCAGTGAAGGGATGTAAAAGAGCCTGGAAACACAGCTGAGGATGGTAGGCAGGGCTGGTCATGGTACTTTCCTGCATTTCAGATGAGAAATCCTGTTCCTTTTGCCCTTGCCACTTGTGTGTGTGTGTTCATCAGAAACACAGCCAGACTGCAGCTGGAGAATCACTGAACCACAGAATCACTGAGGTTGGAAAAGCCCTCCAGGATCATCAAGTCCCCCCTGTGCCCCCTCCCCACCTCATCCCCCAGCCCAGGGCACTGAGTGCCACGGCCAGGCCTTCCTTGGACACCTCCAGGGATGGGAACTCCAAACCTCCCTGGGCAGCCCCTGCCAAGGCCTGACCACCTTTTCCAGCAAGAAATTCCTCCTGATGTCCAATCTAAACCCCCCAGCACAGCTGGAGGCTGTTCCCTCTCCTCCTGTCCCTTGTTCCCTGGGAGCAGAGCCCAACCCCCCCTGGCTCCCCCCTCCTGTCAGGGGGTTGCAGAGCCAGAAGGTCCCCCCTGAGCCTCCTTTTCTCCAGGCTGAGCCCCCCCCAGCTCCCTCAGCCCCTCCTGCTGCTCCAGACCCTTCCCAGCTCCGTTCCCTTCCCTGCACACGCTCCAGCCCCTCCATGTCCTTGTTGTGAGGGCCCAGAACTGGACACAGCCCTGGAGGGGCCTCGGCAGTGGGACAATCCCTTCCCTGGTCCTGTTGGCTCCAGAGAAGAGAACAGCAGGCACTGACTGGAGCTGTGCAACAGGCAGCCTGTCCAAGAGGAAAAGTGCTGCCAGGCATCCCCAAATTCTGTGGCTGTGCAGAATTGCTCACTTTAGTGCCCATTCCCTCGGGCTCCCAGCAGGAACACCTGGAGCACAGCCCTGCTCCTTGTCACACACAGGCCTGGCCGGACACCAAAGGCAGCAGTTCTGTTGAAGGTGCTTGTCCCTGTGTGTGTTTGACACCAGCACCACCCGAATTTGCTTTCCTTTGGAACTTTTAGCTTCAAAATCGCTGAGATTTACCTGGTGCAGTAGCTCCAGATTTCCCAAGTGAGGAATTCCCCCTGGGATGACTTGCAGCACCATTAGCCCCTTGTCCCCAGTGGGCAGCATTCCTGATGGCTGTGTCAGAAGGGGGTCCCCAAAGGGGACATCTAGGACACGGTCACCATAGAAACTGGTGGGATTTATTGTGTGTCTGTGTCAGTTCTTTGAGCTGCTTAACAGCTCGTGGATAACAACCCAGGTTTGTGCAGCTGGAGGAGCGTGGCAGAGGCAGAGGCAGGGCCCCGGCTGTGCCAACATCCCAGGAAGAATTCCCTGGAAAGGCCCTGCTACTCACTGCTCGTGCGCATCACCTTGCATGCCCCCTTTCTGCAGCTTCAGCTTCCTCATAAAAATGTAATAAAACCCCATGGGCTCTTTGTCTGGAGACAAGGAAGGGCTCCTGGCACGTTTCCACCGTCGCATTTCGCTTATGGTTTGACCAGGTTTGCCTGACCTAGTTCTGTTCATAAACTGGGCTTAATGGTGGAGTCCTGGAAACATTCCCAGCTGCTAAAGCCAGGCTATTCCCTCTGCAGTAATTAATTGCAGTTCAAAAGCCCTTCACCAGCTATGTATCATAACATTAACATAAAAAAAACATGTTCTCTGGGACTCTAAGCTTTGAACAATCTTCTTATGGTGGCGAGACTTATATTCCATAGCATGAGGGCACCATGGGACCCTGCTCATCAACTGCCTGCTTCTGAGTGCAGACTGAGCTGGAAAATCTCCTTCCTGTGTACCCATTGCAGACTCATTATCACAGAATAAAATGAAGCTTTTTAGGGATTGTTTTTACTAAGCTGGGCGTGATTTTTCATTCCGGTGTAACTTTCCATCACTTGCAAAAGAAGAATTTGAGAACAAGTTTCATGAAATGAAACTTGATGCCCAGTAAAATTTTGAACACCGTGGGGCTCTGGGAGAGTGTTCAGGGAGAATTGTTAGCACTAACAAAGAGGCAACTTTTGGTTGAACCAAGGGTACCTAAATCACCCACCTTTAGCAGAGAAAGAGCAGGAGGCTGCTGTAAAACCTATTGATTTCACTGTTTTATGAAAAAACAAGAGGTTTGAATTCCCCTGGAAGAAATATTCACGTGTTTAAATTAGCTACTGAGTAGGTGAATTGCAGAGGAACCTCCTTCTGGCAGGGCAGTTGCTGTGCCGGTTCCTTTGGGATTTCCTGGACCGATCTGTGTCAGCTGCACTTGTTTCCAGCTCACTGGGAAACGTGGGGCTGAGGCCACGAGCTGGTGCAGAGAGAGCTCAGGCTGGGAGCTGCCCTGGGGAGTGAGGAGGGCTCTCCTGAAATGCTGCAGTCTGGGGAGGGTGGGATGCTCCCAGTCAAGGTGCTCAGCCTGAGGTGCGTGTCTGATGTCACTGAAGACCAATTCAATCCACATGGAATTGGCACGTTGGCAAAGGCCAGAAATTCTGTGTAAACAGCACTTCTTCACATGGATGGAAGTGACTGGAAGTTACAATGGATCCTGCCCTGCATAATTTATATCCTTCTCTTCAAAACTCAATGCATAAAGTCATTTATACCCAGTTCTGACCTCTCAGCAGCATCCTTGTTGCTCATCAGCTCATGTGCAGCCATTGAAGCAAGCTGGAGGATGAATTTTAAAGCCTTCTGTTACCAAAGATTAAGATATTTTTTTCTCAAAATAAGCATCTGCAGGCTGGTGCCTGGACTCAGATGTATGGGCTCAGATGTGTTTCGTCTGATGGAAAAACATTTCCTCTGCTTTGCAGAGGCTGCTCACATCCCTCCTGCTGCCCTTGAGTTATTTGTTACAGCTTTCCTGACACCTGGAGAGGGACGAGCTGGTCCCTTGGCCAACATCTGAAGGTGGACAGTGTGAAAAAAAAAGAGGTCAAGTGCGGTTCAGTCGCTTTCAAAAGAGGCCTTGGGTATTTTAAGCACAACACTTCATTTAAAGTCGGAAGTCTGAGTTGCAACACTCTTCAAAGAACGCGAAGTTCTGACTTTCGGGACAGCTCCCGTGTCCCTGACAGTGTTCCTGAGGCAGGGAACCACCACGTGTCTGCAGTGCAGAATGCTCTGCTTTCAAAGCCTGCAAAGCCCCAACGCCTCAAAGCTCAGCCTGGGCTCTGCCCACAGTTTCAACTTGTGTCGCTACTTTGAAATGCAAGATAAAATGTAGACTTAGGTCTCCTTGAACTCAACCGACTTGAGGAAAGTACAGGCATGGTGGAGCTGCATTTTGCAGGCAGGGAGCTGGGATGGAGGCAGGTCCCTGCCCTTTGGCCTCAGTTCAATCCAGAATGCGACAGCCCAGATCTCAAGGGTCAAAAAACAGGGGAGTTTGGCACTAGTTTTCCAAAGAGTAGGCTGGATGCAGTAAGATGAAAGTAAGGCATGGATTCTTCCTTGCTCCTTTTCAATCCTCTGTGCTGTCACAAGTACGACCCTCACTACCCTGGGGCCCTCAGCTGAATTTTGATGACCTGTGTGGGAAGTGTTTAAAGCTCCCACTGCAGACTCCTCCCCGCTCCAGACGAGGCTGCAGACTCTTGGTTGCACCAAAAAGGTTTAAAGTCAAATCAACCACCATAAAATTTAATAAAGGAATTGAAAAACATTCTGCTGTGGTCTCCAGTAGCACCACTTCAGGTGGACTGTCTTGAGAACTGTAAATGCTTATTTGTGTTTTATCTCTTCGCTACTTGATTTAAAAAAGGTGTAGCAGACTTTTAAATATTCCCTGAAGAATTTGGGGGGCCTGTAGTGTTAACTATCTACTGGGGCAGAGTACTCTGAAAGCTGAGATAAACTATTGCAGCAGCAGTTCTGTGTCTTAGCCTGGAAAATGGGATAGAAATCTCATTCCTCGTCCAGCTGACAAACACATGTCCACATCTGCTGGAGCTGTGCATGCCAAACAGACCCGGAATTGCTTTTGCCTTGCAGGACATGGAATATGGATGGGGAATGGTTATCTAACGCGAAACACTTGGCAGAAGCCTCAAAAGCTAATTTCATCTTTATACTTTGTTCCTGAAGAGAGACAGGTTTGATTGGAAGGCAGTAGTTTTGTTAGAAGCATCTTGCTCTAAAGGACATAAATATTACTGGGTTTTAGGAACGGTGTGAATCCTGTAGGTGCAAGTCATGGGCTGTTGGAATTAACAGAGGTAAAATCTCAAGAAAAAGGCCTTCAGGATGCTGGTTATCAATGCCAAGCTAAATTGCATATATCAAGAGCTTTGCTTCATGGCTCCAAATAAACTTGTGAGTTCAGATAAGAACATGCTCCCAGGGTGTACCAGTCCTGCCCATAAACTTGGTTGTCTGATGCCAATCTGAACAACTTACATGGATGGAAAAAATTGCTTTCCTGTCCTGAGAGCCCACCTTTGGGGGACAGGGGCCAAAGTGGGGCTGGTGCATGTAGGGATCAGCAGCCTCAGCAGTGATAACAACTGCACGTGAGTTCTGCATTCTGTGGGTAAATGGACTGTTCAGGGCAGAGTGAAGGATCTAATCTTTTCTCCTGGGTTGTGGGTGGGATCCCTCAAATGTTACAGTACTCAGGGCAGCCTGATCTTTTTTGGGTGCCTAATCTGAAGCAGAAAGCAAAATGTAGCATCTTAAATCTTGTGAAAGCAAGACCAAGAGGAAGTGTGCCTCTAAGTGAAAATGGGGAAACAACTGGGAAGGACTTAGTAAGTGAAGCAACTTCATTACCAACACAGCATTGCAGCATTTCAAAGAAATACAGGGAAGAGTCACTTCCCGGAAAAATGTCCCTCTGTAACAGTGAATTCATTCACTAAACCAAGAGTGAGCAGTCTTGGAGTGACTTGGAGCTTCCCTTATTGCAGTAACTAAAACAAAGATGCAGTAGAGTTGTTGTTTCCTCTAAACTGCACAGAAGCCTTTCAGAGGGATCTCAGATGTTTCTGGGAAGAGTTCAGAACAAATCTGTGCCGTAAATTGGTCAGTTTGGGGCTTGCAAGGACAAAACACAGCACACATGAACTTGCAGCATTCCAGGGGTTAGGAACCTGCTTTGCACCAGGTTATGGATCACCTGGCACACGGGAAAGGAGTCTGGCCTGTTGTGGGTTGTCTTCTTTTGCTGGACTGATGGGTAACAGCAGGGTTTTCCCTGTGTAAAAAGGGAAAACACTGTAAAATGTTCCAACATGTAAGGAAAGCCAAATTCGAGATGTCTGTGGTATAGAAGTGCACCTGACCTGTTGCTGAACTGCACTGAACCTGCTGAAAGGGCTCTGAGCTTCCCTCAGCTGCTCCAGGGCATGGTTACAAAGGAAACTGTCCCAGCCACGGCCAAACTGTGCTTTGCAAGGCATGCAAGGCAAAAGGAGGTGCCAAAGAAATGTGAGGCAGGGAACAATTCACTGTGCACGTGGCTGAACAAGACTTTTTGCCCCAAAGAGGTTAATTCCCCAAGAAGAGGTCATTTGGCAGCTGAGGTTAACAGAGATATGGGGGGGGGGTGACTGATGCTGACATAAAGTAATGGTCTACTTTTAGTCCTGCCTATCCATGATGCAATAAGATGTAACAGAATTATGAGTCGGTCACAGATCTCAGGCTTCATTAATCATCTGAAAATTTGTAATAGTTTGGCACGATGCATATGATGGAAGAGCAGCTTCTGTGTCTCACCAGCCTCTTTCCATCATTTTAACCTGCTGTTTGAAGAAAGAATACACTCGAGTTCTTAGTGCCAGTGGGTATCACCAATCCCAGCAGAAGCTTCACTGGGGGGTGACATTCACTTCAGCAATTGACTGGTCAGAATAAACCATAAAAATGTGTTAAAAGTTGACTGGATCAGGTCTAAACAAGCTAATGATGAACTCCTGCAGGCCAGTCGTTATCTGGGTGAATTAGACTTTAGACTTCAACTCTCTCAGCTGAAAGAAAGAAAACATCCCAGTATTTCACGTGAGCTCTTGCTCTGGGACAAATAGTTTCTCGTCTCATGCAAACTGCTTGCAGGTAGCTGGTGTGCAATATCCTTGCAAGGATAAAAAAAGGAAATAAAATAACTGGAGGAGCTATTTGAGAGTTCCACATCCTCAGGTGCTCTTTTACGGGTAGATTTTGTTGCAGGAAAGTCTGTTGGGAGGACACGATTTTAAGCCGGAAAGCAATGGATTTGGAGACTGCTGAAACTTTGCCAGAGAAAGTTTTCTCTAAACATGGCCTAAACTTAGTCAGTGAAGGCTCTGGTTGGTTTTGACCAGGCATTACATTTGCCTGCTTAGCACAGGCTGTCCTGGTGCTGCAGCCCAGTTGCACATTTCCTGCCAAGCAACTGAAGAAACCCCAATGTTTTCATTAGAAATTAGGTACAATTGGTTGGTGTGGGCACTAGGCTGAACCTACACTAATCATGGTCAATCTGTTGGAGTGGTCACCTCCTTTCTTTACCTGCTCTTAATCTTCTCATGTAATGAGCTCCCTTCAGACAATTCAGCCTCCTGAAATGAGCTTTTTGGCAGTTCTGTGGAAACGTGAGCTCTCTGACAACCAAGCGTGAAAAGGGAATTGAACAAAATATTGTGCTGCTTTGCATAAATCCAGAGTCCATGGACAGTGGAATATCACATGTCTATCCAATGGCAGGAATGGAAAGGGCTCAGAAGGATAAGCAAAGCTGTAGATCTGCTTCTTTTTTTGTTGCTGTTTCACACATAGATTTCTCAGGTAAGTTACTAAATACCAACAAAAACTGCATATAAGTTGAAGCTGGTTGTGGCTGGGGCTGTCGTGACGTGATTCTTTTTGTGCCCTTAGCTAGACAACTTCTTTTGGCCATACCAAACCAGGCTGTTAGGCTGAGCTAACCTTTTCTGTGGTCTGGCCAGGTGGTGGGTGTTGCAGTGAAATGCTGCTGAGCATGTCCAAGGCATTACAAGACCATGACTATTTCTCAGTCTTAGTGTTAAACTGGGTGCTGATTAATTTGGACTGGTCAAGAGAATGGACAGCCTTGCCTGTTTAAAGCTTTACAACATGCAGCTTGCCATCACTAATTAGGAGGATGTACTAATTTGCTGAAAACAGAACTCTAAACTCATCCAAAGAGAAGAGCATGCACCACATAAAAAATATACACTTGGACTCCAGCATTGTGCTAAACTCATTCTGTCTGATGAAGCATACAGTGACATTTGACTGACCTTGTCAGCTGGAGGGGTGAATGGATAAAAGAAATGAGCTTTCATTCTCTGGCTGAACATATTTAATATGCTGGGTAGGAGGTCAGAATGACTCATCCTTTCCGTGTGCTGGATGGCCTGGGATTTGTACAGAAAAATCTGTCCTTCTGTCGAATCCCTCCAGAGATGTTGATGCTTTCTGGTACTTTAATCCAGCCCAGGTGCCTTTTCCAAACTGACACCCAGGTTCTGTAAAGCTTCCCATGGCTCTCTGAGTGGGATTTAGTGTCAGTACCAGAGCAAGGATTCCCCTGTGCCACAAGAACAGGAGCTGACTGCAGTCCTTAACACTGCCCCTTCAGAGGGCACCTGCCTGGATCCTGCCAACCGGACCATGGAGCTGCTCCTAGAAGGTTCCCTGACTTGCTCCTGATCTAAGTTGCAGTGCCCTGAATGTGGGAAGTGCCGTGTGGCTTTTGTGCTTAACCAAACACTGCATGTCATCTGATGAGACTTCCTGGCCTGCAGAAGGCAGTGGGCTCAGCACAGGTAAGAGCCAACTCTGAGAAGGAGCAGCACTCAGCCCTTCCTGCCTCACTGAGAGGTGCCTCAGCTAAATAACCTGCTTCCAAACACAGTCCCCGGGCAAACAGCGTGCTGGACACCAGGATCTCCACGGGAGTTTAATCCTTTGAGAAACACACCAGCTCTTTCCTCAAGTCTCTGCAAGAACTGGGACTCTGGTTCCTACACACCTCGTTCTTTCTGACTGGGACAGCTAAATCATTATCCGAGCCGGGTGAATGGCTGAATGCAGTGAAGAGATGTCCAGAAATGCAGTGAGCTCTGACCAAAAGTGTGATAATGTAACAGCGCAGCCTTGGGAGAGCTACGGGAATGCGAGAGTGCTGCAAAATGTTTGCACGAGTCTGCCGGGGAGTTAATCAAGTCATCTGCACCTTGTAAGATGATACAGGTCCTCCACTCTCCGGTCTAGATGAGCATGACAAAAAGTGAGCAGAAACCTAATCAGTAATTGATGGATACAGTTGCAGGTCCCTGTCCCCGCAGTGTCTCCCCCGGCAGCCTGGAGCGAGCCCCGAGCGCTCGGTGCAGCCCCTCACCCAGCGGTGCCAGAGCCCCACCGTGTCCACGGCTGGGAAAGCTGAACCCCCAGAGTGAGAAATGAAGTCCCATTTATCCAGCACCTTGGCCGTTATCAGCTCGCAAAGGATGGCTAAATGCAAAGAGGAGACGGAGGATTTGCTGCACGCGAAGGGATAATCTTTTCTTTTTTTTCCCCCCTTTTGTCCCGGCTGTCTAGACAGCCAGACAAATGCCAGGTTCATTTTTCAAGACCCTGACTGCAAGATGTCTTAACATTTCATCCTTTATCACGGGTGCAATCTGCCCAGATTGCCTGATGGTTATTGATCATATATCCAACAGACTTGGAGGTTTTTCAAGGCGATGTCGCCTGGAAAAGTAAAAAGTGCCCCTGTCCAAGATGACAGTGATGAACAGTTTCTAAGTTGATGAACATAATATAAAGGTGGCTGAGGCTGTGAAAGTAGCACAGGAGCAATTAAACACTCGAACAGATGAGTGTGAATGCCAGCTGTAAGCACACATCTCCTTGTACTGATATACGTGCTCTTGGACTTAAAACTTAAAAGCAAAACAGAAGGGGAGTTCAGAAAAATTGTAAGACTCAAAATTAAGGCATAGTCCCACTCCATTGGGAATGCAAGCGTGGAGAAACACGGGTATATCCTCGTAGCTGTGCCACTCTTTGTCTCACCCTTCTCCCTCCCAGTTCTGCTGTTGATGTCACTCTTCACCAATCTGGTGCACGAAGAAGTGTTTTTTAGGTGTGAGAGCAAACACCAGACTCCCTCAATATGTTTCTCTGTGCTGTGTGTCTGTTGCAGTTCTGCTCAGGGCTTAGTTTCTGCTTCTGACAGACTCCACCAAGCCCTGACTCGAGTCACAGGATGTGAAATTCAAAAGGTGACTGCTGGGGAAAGGCTTCCCAGGACAAAAACCCAGTGTGGTCCACACTGCTCTGCCTGAAAAGTGTTGTGTTTGGACTGAGCACTGGCACTTGGCACAATATGTGGAGCAGGAGGCAATGGCACTGCAGACATATGATGGGTAACAAGCTCGTGGCTCAGAGCAGTTGCTCACATCAGACCTATGGAAATTCATACAGGGTGTGATTTAACACTTGCTATCAAGCAGAATCTTAAAAAGCTGTTCACAAAGAGGGAAGGAAAGCTGGTACTGGTTTGTAATGATGGCTCTCACAGAGAACCAGCTCTCCAGCACTTCCCAAAAAGCCATCTGCCACACTGAGAGGGCACAATGGAGCTCATCCTGATCCCTAATGTGGGGCATGACCTGCAGTGCTGCAGAGAGAAACCTGGGTGTGACATTCCTTTGATGTAGCTGGGATTGTTACCCACGCTGAGCCCATCAGCAAAATCCAAATGTGCTCTGTCAGGGGTTTGTTGTGCCCAGCCTTGGGATGCCACAGCTGAAACTGCGCCATTGCCTCCTGCAGATGCAGGAAAGATCAGAGAATCATCATGGAATCATGGAATGGTTGGGGTTGGGAGGGGCCTTAAAGATCATCTTGCTCCAACCCCTCCCTCTAGGCAGGGATGCTCCCATGAATCCCAGGCTACTCTGTGCCTGTGCCTTTGCAGAGTTCCTGAGGAAAATTGAGATGCTGCATTACTGCATGGTAAACATGAGAGATTTGACTGGCCCCCTTGGGTGCATCAGCCACGTAGGGAAGCAGTAAAGCACAAACTTCCACACATTCAGGAGCATAAATGTCAGGCTCAGACAAACAGCACCCAGGTTTGGTACTAGAGACAGCCCCAGTTATGCTTTGCTGAAGCATCAGATTGGAAGATGGAATGGGACACTGTGTGCTGGGAAAAACCAGCTGATCAGCTTTCATGCCATGCTCAAAACTGCTTTTCACTGTTCAAGCGCAACCACTCCGCTGTCCTTACAGAACAAGGAAACCTTTTCCTTCAGCCTCTGACCCTGCTCCTTGTTTCCATTCTCTTTAGGTGCCTAGTTTGCATTTGAGCTGAGTTTTGACTGCTGTTGTGTTCCCTGGAAGGGCTGACTGATGGTGCAGCTGGTGCTTTTTCAGCAGGAGAGACTTTTTTGCTGGGGGGACCCCAGAAATTAATTTCTGAATAATCAATGAATATAGAATATCCCAAGTAGAGGTCTGCCCTGGCTTCAAAGGGAGACAGGAATTTATTAATTTAAGCAAAGTAATGTTTATTCTTGGGAGTCAGGAAACAGTATTGTGTTCCATAAAGATGCTTGAGAGGTGTGAGCAGGGCCTGATGTGCTGTATGGGAGTGCTGTGGTGGTGGTCAGCATGGCTTAAGCCTGGCTGGCAGGCCTGTCTCCTAACCAGCACTAGTTTCTCTCACTTTTAAAGACAGAGTAGCAAGTAAAACTACTCAGGGTGTATCCATGCACTCAAAACTTTCCGAGAAATGACCACGTTTCAAGAGCACATCTGTCATCCACATCAGGGGCCACTCTGCCCGACTGCAGCTGCCTTTTTCTTCTGGGTGTTGGCAATACCCATTTCTAACAAACTGTGTTGGGAATGGACCTGCCAGCTTCAGTCTAACTGTGCACCAAACAGCCATTCATAGCAATCACTTATTTAGTCACAATTCCACTCAGACTCTTTTGATCACAGTTCAAAGGACACTTTTTGAATGAAATGGGCCGAGTTTTGGTGGACTGAGGAATCGAAGAAATTCTGTCTTTTCCGGCCATTTCCCCCTGAAATGCTGAGTATTGTCTATTTATTTGTCTGGGAATCAGTGACTCTTCTCTCTCTGAATGGGACTGTCACAGCTGACAGCCCTGCCTGTGAAACCTCTCCCCTGCTCTTCAGACACTTCTAAGTCATTTCCCACAACCATATGGTTGTCATGAGGATTTAACCTCTGTTCTCGGGGGGGCTTTGGTTCTCACAGAACCTGCCATGTACTATCCCAGCAAATCCCACTGCCAGGGATTTGCTACATCAGCAGAAAACACGCCAGCTCCTTTCTGAGAAATTCACTGACTGAAAGGCCAGAACACGAGGAAGAAGAAAACTGCAACGAGCCTCTGGCGCAGGCAGGAAGATGCCTGTCTGTGATGAATGATGGAAACTGCTGCATTATTTTGGTAATGGTGGTCCCAGTTTGGGAAGTGAAGTGCAGCACAGTCCCCTGGGTCTGTTGCTGCCTGATTTCGTGTGGCTGCATCTCATTCTGCAAGGGCAGTACCAGAACACTGCAGTGGCTGAGCTTCAGCCATCCCAGCACAGGCTCGGGGCAGAGAGAAGCCACTTAATATTTTTATCCCATCAGGCATGTGTTTGTTATGGGACCCTCACACTGGGAGAGCCCTTCTTCCAAATTTGCATTATCCCACCCTGACTGATGTGGGGAAATGCCACAAAGCTCAATTAATTTTGTAATGATTGACTCAGCCTGTATTTTCTTCCACTCTCTCACACCAACTCCCCTTAATATTCATTTTCACGTGCACGTTTTCGGGTCAAGCTTAGACCAACTGTTGGTGTTACCTGCTGGATGTACATGAAAGGAATATTCTCATAGTGGGAGCTGTGGTGGCAGCAGGAGGTTTCTAAGAATATTTTACATAGTAGGTGTGTTGTACCTTCGATGTCCTCTCTGAACTCTGGAAATAATGGACTGAACTATTGCAGACTGCCCCCCAAGCTGGTGTTGGTTAGGGAAAAGCAACACTAATTTGTCTCTGTATAATAAGGTTTATTTACTATTTGATGTCAATGAGCTTTGCAAACTTCTGAGCATGACATTTTACAGCCAGATTCAAATGCATAAAGAAATATAGTATAAACGTGTTATTGAAATTTGAATTTAAGGATAAGCAAACCAAACTGATTAGACTGCAAAAGGAACTCTCTCAAAGGCACAAGGCATTTTGTGCAGATTCCATTAAGGATTTTATGAGTTTAGCTATGGCTAAGCATAATGCTTTTACATGGAGCAGCAGCGTGATGGATGATGATTTTAGAAGCAAAATAGCAGTGCTGCTCTTCAGCTGTGCTTAGAGTCACTCACCAGCTTTTCTCCCGAGGCTTAATTAAAAGGAATATACTGTCCATCTCCATATGGAAAAACTGGCATACCAGAAACATCCCTTCACTTTGATCTTAGGAGTGGTGCTTGAAAAGCAGATGTATGCAGGTGTTGTATTTTTATTTAATATGACCGATTGTCACAAATACTGCTATTTTCTAATAACTCCTGAACCCCAGCATTCCGGCTCTGGGAAGCTGTGGGAGGTGCAGCCAGTTTGGGGACTGGGAAAGGCAACATACTCAAAACAACTTGAAGTTGTTCAGTGTCATCCATCACCATAAAGAAACTCCTCTGCCCACTCCTTCCTGCTGCCTCCTGGATGGGAGAGGATGCTGTGAGCTCGTGGGATGTGGCTGTTGGCTCCTCATGGCAATGCTGAGTTTTCCACCTCCCCTGGTGCTGCTGCTACGATACAACAAACACACATACCACGGCACCAAGCTAAATAACACAGCTGGGGCCATTTCCCTCCGAGGTGGAGGTGCTGCTGACTCTGCAGAGCAGGTTTGGGGAAGCAGGATGTGAGCTTTGCCACCCCCCTTCCCCTGATCCTCAGGACTGCCTAGTCATGGAAGTGGTGCCAGGATGAAGCACCTTGTCTGCACACAGATCCTTGGGACTTCATAGACTCATAGAATCCCAGACTGGTTGGGGTTGGAAGGACCTTAAAGCTCATCCAGTGCCACCCCCTGACACCTTCCACCAGCCCAGGTTGCTCCAAGCCCCCTCCAACCTGGCCTTGGACACTTCCAGGGATCCAGGGGCAGCCACAGCTTCTCTGGGCAACCTTCAAGAAGGCCCAGTTGTGAGTTGGGAAGATGCAGGAATTATGTGTGTTAAAACTGAGGGAGCAACAAGCAGGAGAAGTAGGTGAGGGAGACAATACGATTTAATGTAAAGTAAAGCCCCCAGAGCAGACCTGTGAGGACTGTGCAGGTGAGGAAGGCAGCTTGGTGCCCTAGCAGGGCATGACTTCACCTTGCTGGACACTCTCAGGATACTCCTTTCCAGGTGTCCTGCTGTGGCAGTGCAGACTGCAAACTTTTTATGCCTGACAAGTCTGTTCCACTGCTTTCACAGGCTCCAGGAGTTTGACCTGTATGTGGCCCCAGGGTAATGAAGGTAAATAAGCTGATAAAGCTGAGGATAGATGTGATGGAACTGCAATGGGAAAAAAAACCCTTTAACTTTTAACTTTGATTTAAATGTATTTGAAGGACAAGACTTGCTTCAGTACAAGTGTGACATCTTTTTGTTGAGTAAAGCCTTCACTTCACTGCAAGAAAGCCATGGCTTTTCTTATCTCTTCTATAGTAACTATTAAATGCATAGCTGGCACATATGTGTTAATGAAGCATCAAAGCCAGCGCAGTCACAAATCAGTGATTATTTCTGTTGCTGAAAAGGCTGGATGACTGCTCATTCTTATAAAATGTGTGTTGTTATATCCTGCTAATCAGTATAACAACCTCTTTTGTAATTGTCTACTACTTGGGGTGGTTCTGCTTCTGAAAGGTTGGTATTAGCCAAGTGACTGGAATAAATGTCAGGTAGGAGCAGGACAGCCTGGATCCATCAGACACAGAATCAGGAGTGGTGGTTCAGATGTTCATGATTTGACTTGGTCGTATCAGGGAGTTTTCAGCTCGTTCCATTCTTTGGACAGAAGGTGCAATAAGCTGCCACTGCAGCTGTGTTTGTGCACTGCAGCTTGGGCCAGTCCAACAGGGGATTATCTTCCCTTCTCTGAGCTCCAGGGATTCCCACTCAAGGCTGCTGCAGCCACATAATTTGTACATCTTCCAATCTACTGCTCATCCTTTGCCAGTGAAATCATTTAAAAGAAGATACACGGTCTCTGCCCCGCTTTTCCTTGCAAACAGTGACGTGGTAAAATGTTTGCTTGGGCTTCATATTCCAACTTCAAGTCCATGAAGCAGGTTTGCCTTGGGAGCAGAACTGGTATTTTTCAGTGCTGAGCATTCACTAAAGGCTTCCCCTGTTTTCCTGACTTTGGTGTTTGGAGTGGAAAAGCACAATCATATCTGCTCAGATCTTTTCAGAGTGTAATTGCTAAACTGAACCCTGTGATAACTGGAGTGCTGGATTTCCTGTGGCCAGGCTGGGAGGTTTCTGACAAAGCTGCACGATGCCTTTATTGGCTGCTGTGCAGAGCCTGGTTTCTGCAGGTACACCAGAGCACCTCTTTTCCTGTAGGCAAGGTGGGTGAGGTGACACCTGAAGTGTGGCCTGAGGGAACACTGCTGGCTAAGAAGGAGCAGCTGATTTTTTGTTATTCTGGGAGGCTGAGCATATGGTGCAGCACGAGGCCAAACAAGTCCCTCCCTGTGCTTTGCCAACCTGTCTCTTAGCGTTCCCTGCAGGCTTCTCTCCCACTTTGGCAGGCAGAACTTTCGCATGCCTCTTTCCCACCTGATTAGATACAGTGCCAAGGCATTGCCTTTCCCAAAAAAGGGGCTTCCTCACCCGTGGGAAGTGGTGGCCCAGTGGCTGTGGGGGCAGCCTGAAGCCTGTGTGACATAAATGGGTGGATGCCCGTCACTTCACTGCACCTGGTTGAACATGTTACTGTGTTTTTCATAATATTATCAACCCTGGTGTCCAAAGTACCTTCACAAGTGTAACACTGGCCTCTGCTCCACTTTGCCTCCCTGTTGTGTGGTTGTTTGAGCTCAAAGATGAAGAAAGCATTTGTTCCAGACTAAAATGGACTGGCTCTTAAAAGGCAAGGAGAACTGATTTAAGCCCTGATTAGAGCCAAGACCCTTCACCAGAAACTGTTTGCTAAAGAAACCTTTATAGCTCCTTGGCATTGACTTTATCTGGTGGTTGGATCTGGCTGCCAGGGAATTATTCTGTTGCAATTCTGTGAGACTGAAGCATAACACAAGAGCATTAGACAAATCCTGTGAAATCAAGAACATGGGAAAGTCTGAAAAGAGAGGAAATACAGTGGTGTAGCAGTGGATTTGCAATTAATTTGATAAGATTTCCAGGCACTGGGTTAATACTGTGTGGTGGAGAGTT
This sequence comes from Neopelma chrysocephalum, assembly GCF_003984885.1. Taxonomy (NCBI): domain Eukaryota; kingdom Metazoa; phylum Chordata; class Aves; order Passeriformes; family Pipridae; genus Neopelma; species Neopelma chrysocephalum. The sequence continues at coordinate 247,952 of NW_020897998.1, read as the reverse complement.
GATACTTCCAGTGGTGAGCTCACTGTGTTTAGGTGGATTATGCTGATGCTGATTCTGCACAAGGCAGAATCTCAAATCTCCAGGCAAATATACACTTTGGGATGCTTTTTTCCCACAACTGCAATGTTTTTAATCTCCAGTGCAAATGGGTTGCTCAGTTTTGTAATAGTACAGCTCGAACACACTGTAATTTGGTTTTTGGACGGCATGTCCTTTTAATTACAGGACCATGCCTGTTGCATTAGCACAGGAAGCTCAGGATTGCAAGTGGTTTCTCAGCAGCAGAGACACTGTCAGCTCAGCTCTGAGGATACACAGCTCATGGAGGTGCATTTAGCTGAGGGCAACACAAGACTGTGCAGCTTCTTTGAGATTGTTGTGCAACTGATTGATTAAAAACCAGAAAAAACCCCAGAGCAGATGAAGCCAGAGGGGGTTGGCAGTAACAGCAGCACTGGTTCCACCCCAATTAGCCTGGATTTCCTAAAATTGAGGTATCAGTCGTGACTAATGCAATGGATTTGGGCAATGGCTTGCCATGACTTTCCCTGTTTGTCCTTCTTACTGGGATATAGTGAACTGTGTATCTGAGACTTGCAACATCCCATTAGAGATGTGTACAAGAAATTAATTATTCAAGCTTGTTATGGTGAGCCTTAAATTGGTTGCAGCTCAGCATTGTAAAAAAGAACTTTATAATTCCTCGGTGGGAAGCAGATGTTTTAATATCTGCAGATTGTATAAAGATTTATGCCATCAATAATGCCTCACTCAGCTCGTGTTCTGCTGCTGTCCTTGAAAAGAGCAGCAGGGCACAGTCCTGTTAAATAACACCTCCATCCTGAGCAAAAGATTATGGGATCCTGATGCCAGAAAAAACATGAGGAGTCCAACCTCTCTCAGCGTGCTGTTGCCATCTAAGACTGAGATCAAATATCAGAACAACAGAGGCACAAAATAGTTTGGGTTGTGAGGGACCTTGAAGACCATCTGATTCCACCCCTTCCACCAGCCCAGGTTGCTCCAAGCCCCGTCCAACCTGGCCTTGAATTTTTCATTCTTTCAAATTATTTTCTTGCCTTTCAACTGCGTAGTTTTGGATTCAGAAGGAATTAAAAATATGTCTTACCAAACAGCATCGTTCATTTTCCTTCTTATCTATTTCAGCAGGACTCTGGACCAAAAGGACTTCAGCTTCAGCAAGGTTAAATCTGAAATGGCTTTGGTCCCTCTCAGAATCACAGCAGGCCTTCAAATAGACCTAAATCAGTCCATTTGCAGAGCTGAGAAGTGGCTTGGCTTCTCTCCTCTCTGACCCAGAGCTGTAGATTAGGAAGCTGTGAAAAATAGGTTTTGTAGCCAGAGCTGATACTTTGGGGGTTGTGATAATGCCCCAAGCACTGGGGCAGCAATTCCAGCAGCTGACTCTGGAGAGAAACTGTGAGTTTGCACTGGATCCTGTTGGAGACAGACTCTGCTTGGAGCTACAGTGTCTGCAACAGGACTAATTAACATTCAAGGCAAAAAATCATTACTTCTAAAACACAGCTTTTATTCTCTAATGCTCGTGGTATCAGCTATCATGTAATGTGAACCTCGAGAGAAATGCTTTGTAAGTGAGAATCCCACTTCAGCTTTGTCAGGCAAACTCGCACCACTGAATTTGCTGAACAGACCTGAAGAGTCAAAAATCTCTTGTTTCACTTCTTCCTGCAGCAAGTATTTGGAATAACTTGCCAGGATACACGGGGCATTAAAAGACTCCAGCACGAAATCTTCTGGCATTATTACCTAAGTCAAATCTGAATTAGCTACAGCCCATATTTTATCCTTTCCTGGGAGGAAACAGGGGCACATGACTGAAATGGTGTAGTGCCTCAGAAATTCCAGTAGTTAGGAACACTGGGATGGCCTGCTTGTTAAATCAAGGGTGCTAGAGCTCCACAGGGCATTGCCCAGCTGGAGATTATAAAGATCACAAGGACAGGATAAAGAAACAAGTTCTTCCTGAAGGGAGTGGTCAAAGCCTCAACCAGGTTTCTGAGAGAGGCTCTGAAATCTCCATCCTTGGAGATGCTCAGAATTCAAAGCAGATCAAGTCCTGAGCAATTTAATCTCACTTGGAAATTGCCCTGGCCTTGGGCAGGGAGGGAGAGTCCTTGGCCCAGGTGGCCTCCAAAGGTCCCTCCTGCCCTGCAGTACCCTTGGATTGTCCTGTTCCTGAACCAGATGTACGGGTCTGTCTTCAGAAGCCCTTCATGTCCTAATTCTCTTCCACGAATTTATCCGTGGGCTTTTTTGAACATAAAATCTTCTGTTGCCCATGATTTTGGAGCAAAGTGTTCTGCATCTCGTCTGTGCTGTGCCAGCTGCCACCTCCAGTTTTCATGGGAGCTGCTTGTCTCCTGGGAGGCCCTTCTGCCTCACGTGCTGTGAAACACCCTAAATGCCACATGGGACTTTGTGGACAACGAGCATGTTCCCCATCCTGCCTCCTCCACAGGGACAGATAATATTTTCCCTGAATCTGTCTGGTCTTCCAAAGACTTTAAAGTTGTGTGACAAAGGTTATGTCATGGACCAAAGTGTATTCCTTGGGCCAGTGCCCAGGAAGCCAAGCCTGGCACATCTCACCCTTTATTTGAAGGGGTTAATATGAGAAATTGTCTTTTAGGCAAGAGACACGGGAATATTCCATAAAATTAGCCATAAAAACTAAAAGATAATATTGTGACTCATCCTGTGTGTGAGAAAGGAGAAGATCAAACCCCAGAAGGTTGGCCTGTGCTGGCTTTGTTTCCCTGGAGCAGCCAGTGCTGGAGCTGGGCATCGCATTAACGGACCTGTGCATAAAATATTCCATAACAACCAGAGCAGCTCATGCTTAATGGAAAAACATGAAATGTTCCATTGGGAAACAATTGCCCTTTATGCAAGATGCATTTCTTCTCTCTCCCTTTTGTTCAGGGAATTTGACTGGGAACAAAAAAAAGCTTGTCCCTTCAGACACCCTCTGTTCGTGCTGCTCCCTCCCCAAATCAGGGCCCTAATCCCTTGTTTGGACGACATAATCAGCTACACAAATATCAGTTGAGATAGCACAGACAGATTATGGCTCCCAGCAGGACGAGGGAGGATGGGTCAAGCTTTAAATACCTCTGCCTCTATGCAACTGTTTTTCCTAGGGATAAAGCAAGAGGAATATAAACAGGAATTCTTTAGGCAGATGGCCTTTAGTAACCTCTCCACGAGGCATCAGCAGCTTGTAAATAATAAGTGGTCCAGAGGGCCAGCCCTGACTGAAAGGGCTCTCCAGACCTGGGTGTGGGAAGCTTTGTGCATGGCTGAGGGGGAAGATGCTCTTATTGGGAGGGGGAAAATTATTAGAAAGGCTGATAATTAACAGTAAAAAGTGAAAGCTGCTGTAGAAGATCAAATTTTTTCTCAGTGTTTAACCATTGTTGACAGCTGAATCTTGCAGCTCTTTAGTGCAATGATGCCTAACTTGGGAAGATGGGCAATACTTCCAGGAGCCAGAAACCACAGCCTGCTTCATTTTCTCTCTTGTTGTGGCACAGAGGGATCCTGCCCTTGGGTGTGGGTCATGCTTCTGTTTCCTTAGGGAACATTGCTAAACTTGGAAGGAAAAAGGGAAGTTTGGCCTGCTGAGATTTAAGTACTGGCTGTGACAAGCACCTGCTTCTAATCCAGACCCATAAACAGATCCTTGAAAGCCCCTACAAAACCTGCCTATTTCCCTGACAAACTTCTACATGTGTCTGCTTTGCATGACTGAGCTCAAAAATGGAGACATTGGAGTCCTTCCCCAATACATATTTTCAAGAACTGTCATTTTCCAAACCAGGTGTCATAGTTTGAGATGCTCAAACTATGGTGCATAGTTATGGGATGCTCAAGCTGTACAACTTGGAATCACTCTTTCTGTGAGGCATCAATAACATCTCCAGGGAGATCTTTCAAGATTCCTCTTGGACTGTAGGGGAACAGGTACATCTCAAAACTGGCTCACCTCCATCACTGTCTGTTCCTGTGACAATCCACTTGGCTGCTGTCCATGGATATTTATACAAGGATTAGCTTTTGGGGTATTGGATCTGAGACAGTGTGTGCAGAGCTGGGAATCACAGCTGAACATTTCAGGTCCTCAAACTGGGTAGGAAGCCTAGAGCTGAGCAATCATTGCCCTGTTGGAATGGGCTTAAGATGAAGGGGGCCAGGGTTAGATGGGATATTGGGAAGGAATTATTCCCTGGGAGGGTGGGCAGGCCCTGGCACAGGTTGCCCAGAGAAGCTGTGGCTGTCCCTGGATCCCTGGAAGTGTCCAAGGCCAGGTTGGACGGGGCTTGGAGCAACCTGGGCTAGTGGAAGGTGTCCCTGCCCATGAACAAGATGAGCTCTAAGGTCCCTTCCAACCCAAATCAATCTGTGATTCCATGATTCTGTGATTATTACTGGAGGAAATTTAAATGTATAATTGCATGCAGAGTTAGACATCCACTTTTGCAAAGTGTTTCCACGCGTGGCTGAACAACTGTAGAGGGTAATTATGCCTATTTTCCCCATTAAAACCTAATAATAATTTAAAAAGCCAGGTTTGACTGCCTTAACCTGTGCCTTTGTGAGCTGTATTTCTAAATTAGCCTTTACCTTTAACCTGCCACAGAAAAAAAACTGGACACTTGGGGAAGAGATCATGAGAAATGAATTGGGAAATTTGCCTGGCAAAGGTTTTTTCTCCTTTTACCAACACACATGTAAATGGTGTAGGCTGCATGCCCAGTGTGGGGGTAAGGCTCAGTTATGATTCAGCCCAATGGAATGTAAATGAAGGCTCCTATAATGAAATGAGTGGGAACATTTTGGACTTTCATTAACTTCCCACTGTAAGAAAAGATAATTCAAAGAGCTGCTTCTCGCTCCTGAAAGATAGTTTTCAAAACCCTGATTAGAGATGGATAGAAGCGGGTCTTTTGTTGGAGTTAAACCTTCAGTGAGAAATGTCTGTAACATCCTCTTATCCTCAGCGCTGAGCACGATTTGAGGAGTGAAATCCTGAGCATCTGAAAGGCGCAGACAAATTGAATTTAACACGGAGAGGCTGCCAGGAGCTGCAGGGAGGCACTGGCTGAGAGCTGCTGGAACTGGGAGGAGTTTTTAGTAAAACCAGTATTCAAATAATGGCACTTCAAAAACTTAAGCCAAGGGCTGAAAAGAATAGGGAATAAAGTGGGATGGTGTGAGCTTGGCTAACTCACCACCCTGGGAGTTCTAAACCAGCGAGCAGGAGTTTAGCCACCAGCTTTACCCAAAGCTTGGTAGGTGGGTACTTGCACAATGCTTCTAAAAATGACCTCAGTGGTCTTGCAAGTGCCCCTACCTGCACTTGATCAGATTTTAGGGAAAACCTCCCATCTTTAGAAGCTGAGACAACCAACTCTGTACTGTTTTTGAACCTGGGTTCGTGTGCTGGGCGGGCGGAACGATGCAAACAAACCAGCTCAGCACATGAGGAGTGACTGTGTGTTCCAGGTGAAATCACAGCACCTCCAAACTGGCAGCCTCTACCTGAGATATATCTGCTGAAAGAATCACCAGAAAACATCAGGATAACCACGTGTGCTGTGCCACCAACTGGATGCTGATGAGGAGAGGATATAAAAGGAACATAAATATAATTGTAGGTGACACAAAGAGGCACATGAGCCCAAGGTAATTTTGTAGAGCTGTTCCAGAGTAGTGTTGAAAATTAGCTGTTCAAAGAGCAGGTTGTTTGCACAGACCTTTCTTTTTTTTTCCAGGAGGAGGAAAAGCTGGTTGTATTCAAAGATGCCAGGGCAGGTTAGAGGCTGGAGGACAAGCTGTGGCCAATTGCAGGGCTGTAGCTGCCAAGGTGCCTGCCCTGTGCACAAGTGCTACGAGCCTGGGCAATGGCAGGAGGGTGCAAACCATGGCAGGAGCTTGAAATTAAATTAAAATTTGAAATTCGACGAGCAGATTGAAAAGCGAAAGTAGATTTTGCAAAGCAAAGAGAGAGAAGAGGGCAAGTGCTACCTGGTGAGTTGCCTGTTGTGCTCACACACACAGTGACAGGCAAACATGGGCAGCACTCATCACCTACAGTCCTGAAATAAGTCACATATATGAAAGGAAGAGGCCTCACAGGACACAGAGGTCTGGTAGTTCCTGTGTTCGTGTCACACTAGAGGCATGAGCCTTTAGATAAGGTGGAAAAATCCAGCCTTCACTTCATGACAGCCTGGAAAAATAATTATGCTCTTCCCTTGGTGGGTAATAGCTCAACAAAGCAGCAGCTCAGGACATGCTGCTGACTCTCCTCGCCATGATTTACCCCTGGTTGTCAGCCCTGGGACTGGCTAATGCATTTACATCCCAAGAATTCCAGTCTTAGAGCTCATGTTACGACACGTGTCCTACTTAGGAAGAGTAAAGATGCCTGAAAATTAAGCCTGATATCTGGCAGCTTGTCCTTACCTTTAGGTGCTAGCAGGCTGCACTGAAGTGCTGCCTGATCAAATTAAAATTCTGTGGCACTGGCATTTCTGAACTAAAATTTACAAGTCAGGGATGGAGCTGGCTGGGAAAAGCCCAGCTGACTGGGAACAGAGTCAGGGACAAGACAGGCTGGAGGTTGTTTCCCCGAGCTGAGAAAATGGCCAAGCCACAGCTGCTGGCCTTGTCTGGAGCAGACAGCTGTAGGAAACATTCTGCTGTGTGGCAAAAGGGCAAATATTAGGATGCCACGAGACTCCTGAGCAGTTTGGATTGCACAGATGAACTCCTGCCCTCCCTTTGTACCAGCACTATTCTTAGGGGCAAAGCAAGAGCAGAATTTGGGGGCTTGGAGCAACCTGGTCTAGTGGAAGTGCCCCTGCCCATGGCAAGGGGTGGAATGAGATGGGCTTTAATGTCCCTTCCAACCCAAACCATTCCATGATTCCATAAATTTGCCCTGCTATCAAGCAACCACGAAGCCCCTGATTTTATAGCTGAATGATAAAGGGCTCATTAATGTTATACCACAATCCCTGTGTGGGAGCTGTTGCCAAACACCTACGTGGCAACAGGGGCAACAGGGATGGGTCTCATTGCCAGCCTTCAGTAAGTGAACTGAAGTGAATTAAAGAAATAAGCAGGGACAGAAGAAACTGCTTTGTGACTTTGAACAGTGGTTGGACAGCCAGGGGAAAAGATATTGGCCTGCCCTGCTTTTCCAATATAAGAAAATAAATCTTAGGATCTTGTGAGTCGTGCCTGTGTAATAAAATTAAAAGGATTTAAGCTGGCCTAGGATAAGCTAAACTCTTGCTCAAGGGAGCATCACTGTGTGGGATGCAAGAGAACATCTGCAAGTGAGAGACTATTCTGTTGCAAATATTGCTGTGATTTAAATAAAAAGTTAAACGTTGATGTGCATCCCTGATGCTGGGTAACCACCTGGAAGCAAAAACATCTCCATGTGGGATCTGCCCCTCCCATGATCCCCGCTGGTCAGCACTCAGACTCTTCAGCAGTGCTGGGAGATGGACCTGGGCAGGCAGTAGGGACAGGAATGGAGTACAAATCCACAGTTCCCATTACCTCAGAACCCATGGAATAAAATCACAGGTCCTTAAAATAAATTCCTTTTCCTTCATAGATTAGGAAAATATTCAAACTTATGAAGAGTGTGAACCTTTAGACATGCTGATGACATAATATCTGTTCCTTGTCGTATTTTTCTTTTTCTCCTTCTTTTTGGCGCTCGAACAAGGTCTTAATATTCCAAACTGCCCCAATGTTTTCTTCCTGTGGATTTGGGAGAGCAGCCGGATGTGGGGGTTAGACAATTGCAGCTTTTGAAAAGAGAATGGGTCGGGAGCACCAGTGTCATGATGTACAGCCAGAAAAGAATGTTTGCAACAAAAAAGATCTGTTAATGAATTCTGAGTATTTATAGCTCTGTGAGCTTTCCTGCAGAGTTCATCTCCATGGGAAGTTATTAGCTCAAAAGTGAGCTTAGTCACAAGCCGCTTGTAGGGAATATTTCTATTTATAATATTCTCGTTTCAGTGGCTGGTGCTTCTGTGCCATGGTTATTTACTGGCTGAGGTGTCCAGCGCTGCTCAGGTCAAAATTTACCTCTGCAGATACAACTGTCTTAATGGGAAGAGAGATGTGCAGCCTTAGAGGAACACCTGCCATGTGAGGGTGGGATGGGAAAGCAGGAGGAGGGATATTGAAGCCTTTTTGCTTGCCCAGTAACCCTTTTTACACCAGGATTTCCCACGGCAAAGGGAGCAGAATATGGGCAGTGTATCAGTGCTAAAGTTGTACACTCTGTTTTGTCATCCCTCTCCTGCTCTATCAGATCCCTGGCCTCTGAAGGCAACGTGCCTTTTGCAGGCAGGGTGAAGGGGGGTACATATGTCAGCACAGCAGAACAGCTTGGAGCGTGAACTGATATTAAGGCCGCTCATGCATGAGGTAATTTGTTTTATAATAGCAGCAGAAAGGCTGCTTATGCATCAGTGAGATGCAGCAGCCTGGGAGCCATTGGGGAATTAAAGTACCACCGTGCTCTGGATATGCTAATAAATATGAACTTATGCCCAGATGGATCTTATTGGGTTTATGGCCACGCAGAGCCTCCCTGATTTCCAGCACAGCCACGGGGCTGCTGGAGCAAGGATGTCTCTGCAGAAAGTCGTGTGTGAAGAAGCTGGGACCCCTTCCTGCAGCTGGAGCTCCTGGGGTGGATGTGGCTCCGTTGCTGCTGGAATGCCCCCACGTACCCTGGCAGTGGCAGCTGCAGCTCAGTGGAGGGATGGTCAGTGCTGTTCCAAGGCTGGAAATGCCCCTCGGGAATGGGCAAAGGGAGAGGGATGAGACACAGTGAGAAATGAGGGAAAGGAAGGACCAAGCCTGGGCAGCATTTCTGAACGAGCAAAACTGCCATCCTAATTCTGGTTTCAGCACCCTCCTCGTACATGTGTGTGTGTGCATCTGTGTCTCCTGCAGGCTGTTTTTAGGTTTCTCAGCGAGGTTTGGCTCAGAGGAAGGCCCTGAGGTCAAGCATTGCCTCCATGACATGCTGCCCTTCTAGAGCAGCTTTCAGTGCCAGCATATCAAGAAAGCTGAGCTTCCACTTCCAGTGATATTAATTGTTGCTTTACTGGACGGAACAAGTTGTTTCATAAGGTGCAACAAGTTATTTTCACATGGTGCAACATCACCACGCTCGAGTTCATAGTTGCTGGAGGTCACGGCCAAAAGAGTTTCAAACTAGATTTTAATTGTACTGGTACCCTCAGGTACAGAAACCCTTCTACCTGCAGCTGAAGTCAAGGAACACATTGGATTTCTTGTAAGGTTTAGGATGCCATTGTACCCTTCATTATTATCAAAATAAGGACTATTTCCTGTGTGTCCTTTTTTCTCTCAGCCATAAACACTGACTCAGTGCAGAGGGTTTATCACTCAGTGCTTGTGTTTCCTTGGCAATTGCAGAATCATTGAAGATTCCATTACCAGGCTCCCCTCAAAAGCAGCTCCCAGCAGCCTCTGCCTGCTGTGGTTAATGCCATTAGTTGAGTTCCTTGACCAAAAAATCTCTAATGCCACTCAGTTACTGTCACTGGGTGTTATTGACTGTTGCTCAGCACCCCTGAGGGTGTATTTTTCTTTTATTAAATATGCTAAACAGCATTTTAGCAACCCTTTGGGGAGCTGAGGTTGGCTCGAATTCTTGGTTGGTGAGGCAGCACCGTGATTCATGAAACCACAGCAGCTCAGCTAAACCCTGCCCTGCAGAGTTTTGTGCCACCAAAGCTCTCACAATGTGGTTTGGGAACCTGAGTATTCCAATGCTAACATCTCCATTTGCAATGGGATTCGCTGGAATGTTGATCAGAGTCTGAAAACCCAGACTGCTGGGCTGTAAAGCATCCATTTTTGACAGATTCATTTTGGTTTTGGCGTGGACTGCAGACTATGTGCTACCTTAAATGCGTGTGAGAATGAAGAGAAAATCAGTCTTACGTTGCTGAGAGGGAGAAGTGGAGCTGCAGATGCTTTCACAGCTGAAAGGTGAGCTGGAAGCACAGACTGCCACCAACAAGCCTTGTCACAGGCAGACCCTGACGTGATTCCTGCACTGAGGGGTCCCTGACTCCAGACAAAACATGCTCTGATGGTCAGCCTGTGAAATAAGGCTCCAAACTGTCATTTGTCTACCTAAAGCCACTCCAAATGATGCTTCTTTCTTTCAAGGCTAGAGGAAACTTGTTCCCAGGTGTTCCCAAGCATTTCCGTCTGTCAGCCCACAAAAAGCATCCTGTGCCAACCCTGATAACGAAAAGCTCCAAACAAAACAGAGCAGTGAAAAAAAAATTTAATGCTGCTATAAATCACTTTGAAACGAAGAATGTCAATGCCTTATGTGGAAAACCGAACTGATGCAAACAGCACTGAGGAGCTGGCAGCATTTCATGGTTTTGTACACTCATCCCACACAGAACTGGCTTTATTTCCAGTTGCACGGGCAGGTTTTCACCCGTCAGCCTTGCTGGTGTCTCACGTTGACATCAGCAGGAGCCTTCATCAAATACATTTGTCTTTACGCTGATACTTTTTATAGAATTGGGCTGCTTGCCACGCAAGGAAATTGTAGTTTCAGAGGAGTTCAAGTGGTTCCTCAGTATAATTCATTCCCAGAGAAGATTAAGAAAGGCTTAAATCTGGCAGCACGACTACTTTGCCTGGAAGAAGCAGGGAGTATTTCTTACCCAGTCTGACAGAAGAAAACTAAGACTCATTTGGGTTTTAATGAAAAACAGAATGTCACTAAATATAAACCCATGCTTTAGCTGCCTTCTGCAGGGGAGAAACGACTCAGTGTGACCTCCAGGGAGCTCCCATTATTTGCCCTGAGAAGTTCAAGCTTTAAGTGAAAGCGGATATACAGCAAATTCCAAAACCTGTCCTGTCACAGCTTCCAGGCTGCTGCCCCTCCCATCTGTGTGAGACACGAATTTATGCAAAGCAGGAGGAGTCAGGGCACAAGTGTGAAGAGCTCCTCTCTTGCCTGCTGTTCCTTGTCAACAGAGGAATATGGATATGGCTCAAGGGCAACTGCCTGGTTATCAGTCAGTCTCGGGGAGCAGCCCTGGAGTGACAGCTGATGTTTTGGAACTAGTACCCAGCAGGGATTAAAAATCTGGTGATAAATGCCTGGGAGCTTGAGTAACTTGTTGGCTTTATATGATACTGAGCATTTGATATTGCAGACAATCTTATGCCTCCAGAAATCACAGAATCATAGAATCCTACAATGATTTGGGCTGGAAGGGATGTGAAAGCTCATCTAATTCCACTGTCCCAGGCTGCTCCAAGCCCTGTCCAACCTGGCCTTGGACACTTCCAGGGCTGGGGCAGCCACAGCTCCTCTGGGCAACCTGTGCCAGGGCCTCCCCACCCTCCCAGGGGAGAATTCCTTCCCAATATCCCATCTAACCCTGCCCTGTGGCAGTTTGAAGCCATTCCTCCTTGTCCTGTCCCTCCAGGCCCTTGTCAATGGTCTCTCTCCATCTTTCTTGTAGCTCCTTCAAGCCCTGCAAGGCCACAATTAGGTGACCCCAAAGCTGCTCTTCTCCAGGCTGAACACCCCCAGCTCTCCCAGCCTTTCCTCCCAGCAGAGCTGCTCCATCCCCCTGCTCATCTTGGTGCCTCCCCTGGACTCTCTCCAGCAGCTCCCTGTCCCTCCTGTGCTGTTCCCAGGGCTGGAGCAGCTCTGCAGGGGGGTCTCACCTGAGCAGGGCAGAGGGGCAGAATCACCCCCTTCCCTGCTGCCCATGCTGCTTTTGATGCTTCTTTTTGATTCTTCTTTACTATTCCACACTTTTATATGCTTTTTCTCTTTTTTTAGTTGGAACTGGAAGTTTAATGAGAGGTTTGCCTCTTTTTTCCCTGCAGAAGCGTTTCAGTTTTTAAATGCTGTGGAAGATGATGGTGTGTGGTGCAACAGAGCACTGGCTGAACCCTTCCCCAACACACTGAGGGAGAGAGGGTGGTGTTTGCTTAGCTGACAACACCCTGGGCTCTCCAGAAGCCACAGCAGCACTTCAGGTGCTAAGGGCAACCTACTAAAATTGGATCTTAACTATTTGTAGGATGGGAAAAAAACAGTATGGAAAGAATATTTTCGACTAGAAGGGGACTGAGTCGGGGTTTCACTGTGAGCTTTTTTCTAAGCATGCACAGAAGCTAAACTGGATAAAGAATATGAATAAAAACTGTTTAATGGATGCCAATAAACCAGTTACCAGGTAAAGTCTCCTTGCTGCTTCCAGCCAAATCATCAGAGTCAAGACCCCCTCTGTGGCAGAGGTTGCTGGTTGAAGTCAGTGTGTGTTTTGCAGCATTTTTCCTGGAACAAGGAAATATATAATAAGTTTACCCTACTTGGACTGGGCAGTGTAAACCTTTAGTGCCCTGGTGTAACCCTGGCTGTGCAGCTCTGCCCTACATGTCTGACCTGGAGGGGCTCCTTGAGAAAATGGAAGGCTTGTGACTGAATAGAATGTGAGCCCCTGGAGTGTGCAGTGTTTCTCCAGGGCTACTATTTGAGTATCTTGCAGAACTTTGTTTGAATGGTCTTCTTGGCAGAGGTGCCTATCAGTGCAGCAGGCTTGGGAGTATTGATTTAACCACAGGACTGTTATCTTGAAGTTTTTAAAGTGTCCCACACTCCCTGATCCTCACATGAAGGCGCTTTTCCTTGCTCTGAACAGGACCTGCCGTGTGTTCATGGCTAAGGGTCAGCACTTACTCTGCTCTCAGCTCAACTTTTGGACTCCTGGTTGCAGGTTTGCGGTCTGAGGGAGGGTCAGTGAGGAAAACTTCCTTCTCCAAAGGCAAAGCTGGCGTGAAAATGTCACTTTGGTGAATAGAACAAGAGTTTTAAGTAAGTTTTTCTCAATTATCAGTAGTAAGCTTTGCAATGCTAAGCTGAGTGACTAAGGCTCCTGAACCCAAGGGTCTCCAAGTGATCTGCAGCTGGAAAATGTGAAGAGAACCAGCTTTCTCACAGGGTGGGACCAGGCCTTATTGAAGCCTTGATTGCTTCACTGTTCAAAAAAAAGGGAAAAATGCAGTAAAATAGGTTGAAATGTAACTCTGAACAGTTGAGCTATTTAGCTGGAGTGCTCAGCACACTACAAACTTCATAATAACTTCCATAGCTCATGTTTTGTCCCTTCCCTCTGCAGAGGGGAGATGCACTGATACACATTTTCCCTTTCTCTGGCATTAGGAGAGCAGAATCAAACAGTTTGTAGGTTATGCAGGAGAAGAATAAGTGACTTGGCTGTTGTACTTTGTTTTTTTGTATACTCCTAAATACTGTGAGTTGATACTTAACAGGGATCAATTCTGCATTAGCTCGTGGATAATTCTGCACAAGCTCCAGCGTTCTCACCAGTCCAATCATGGACCAGGAATGGGAGGTCACCGTCCCACTAACAAAGTGGGATGGATGGTAAATGGAGGGAGCATCCCCAAATGAGATTAAACTGAGTGCTCAGGTTGAACTGCAATCTTATCAGCGGGGTTTTGCTTCTATCTCTTCAGGAAGGATTTGAATTGGGAAGAATTATTGGCTCTGAAAACATCTAAAAGGGCATTCTGGGCTTTTGGTGTCTGGGAAAGGGGAGGAAGGAATAGGCAGTTGCTGTCAGTGAGGTGGGATAACGAGCACTGGTCAGGTTTAAAGGGCAGTCTTTCCTTTTTAACAATAATTGATTATTTTCACTGCATATCAGTTACTTATTTACTGATATACAGCATTTTATTTCAATGAAGAGGGACTGGAACATGTCCCCCGACTGCTTGCCCTCTGCAGCTCCTGGGCATGTGAGCTGATGGGTAAGAGAACACAAATAAGCCACCTGACTGACAAAAGTATCTGGAAAAATCAGTTTGGGCTCCCGTGGCAAAGGCATTGATGGTCTGGAAGGCAGCAGAGAGCTGAGCTGTGGCTGGAGGAGCAGTGCAGGCAGAAACTCTTCTGTATGAGGACAGGGACAGGGCCCCAAGCAGCAGAGACAGATTTCCTGGAACACGGACTTCTGTTCCTGCTATTTAAATTGTTAAATGCAAATTGGTGTGCTTCACTGCCAAGAGACCTGAGCTTTGTGAGCGGGAGCACAGGACTATCAAGCAGTTTGAGAGACAGGGGTTAGAAGGCAGGTCAGCCCAGGTCATGGGTAAAAGCTGACGACAAACTGAGAATCAGAGGAGGAAAGCTGGAGAAGGAACCAACAGGATAACCAACAGGAAATGAAGCTCCAACAGTAAACCTTATCCTGAAAAATGCCAGATTGTTTTGCATTCCAGTAGGAATAGCTGTCTTGGTTCTCAGGGTAGAACTCCATTTGCTGGGATAGTAAAGAAAACAACTGGTTCTCTGGGGAAGATGTGACGTGCCAGATATGCAGACACTGGGTGAAGTGCTGAAGAAGAAGAGGGAGAGCTGTTTGTCATTCCCAGAGCTCCCCTGAGCCCAAGGTTTACTTCCTCCATCTCTTGATGTAGCAGGCTTTGCACCCCATGGTTTCCTTGGGCTGATCTTGCTGTAAACCTGGCTTTTTTGGAGAGCAGCAGTTGTGTGTTAGCTGGTGTATAACACTCATGGCTCACTGAGTTTGAATGGTCTCATCAGCTGGAGTGCAAAGCCCTTTGCGCTGCACATTCCCGTGGAAAAACTTCGTTCAGAAATGACCTTTTTGCCTCACTTCCAGCAGAAAAACACAAAATCCAGCAGTCATGGTCTGTAGCACAGCAGTGGGTTTTCATGCTGCCTCCCTCAGTTACAAATGTATTCACAGGTACTAAAACAAAACCTATCTTATGGACATTGGTGTCCAACATTGATGCTCCCTCCACGTGTTTTCAGGGGTTTGACCAGCAAGTGTTGGACTAAGGACCAAGGACGGTGTGTGAAGGTGTTTGAGTGAACTTAATAATAATTAAGAACAGCAATGTGTGCTCATACCTTTGGCAGGAGATCTGACTTGCAGTTCTTTTGAAACAATAAGAGAAATGGAAAGGGAGGGAAAAGGGAGATGGAACAACCCTCCATTGCCCATTTGGTTTTTGTCAGCAATGCAACTTGAGGAAAGCTGAGCACTCAGGCTGACAAATGATTTAACTATCCAGGCTTGAGAAGGAAAACTTTGGTTTCTTTTGCCAGCTATATATATAATATCTAGATATTAGGACTATAAACCATCAGGTGACAGTACTCTTGCAGAAATGTAATTTCTTTTTGCTTGTCACTCCTCCCTGGTGACTTCATAGCCCTTGCAGATGCAGAGGGCCATTGGGAGGATTAAGTCATGGTTTGCCAGTCTTTGACACAAACTAAAATGTGTGCAAAGGCTTCTGGGACTGAGTCTTAAGGGATATCATGCCAGGACATGCCAAAGAAGCTCTAGGAAGATGGAAGCACTTGTGGTTTTATTAAGAAATGTAAGGAATGTGGAATATTTCATTTCAATAAATGTCAATCTCTAGCTTCTGGCTCACTACTGCTGAGACAATTTCCTCTTACTTGAGCAGAGGTCTGGAAGGAAAACAACCAACCTAGAAAATGTTGGCTATCAGCCTCTCTCATGAAATGGAGGAAAATAACATATTGACCTTCTTTTCTTTCCAGTAATTCCATCATCCTTGAGATATTGACACAGGAGCAGAAATCCTGGTTAGTTGTACAAAATAAAGGCACCTTTCAGGGCACAAAGTTCACCCCAAATGATGAGGTAGCACTTGCTGCCACAGGGTGCTCCCTACACAGGTGAACAGCAGAACAGACAACAGAGGCCAAAACTCTGCAAATGCTGCTCATAAGCACCTTCAGCAAAGGCTCTGGGGCCACATCTGCAGTGTTGTGTTCAATTCTGGTCTGCACAGCTCAGGAAAGACAAGGAGCTACTGGAGAGGGTCCAGCAAAGGCCACAAGATGATTGAGGGACTGGAGCATCTCTTTTATGGGGAGAGACTGAGGGAGCTGGGCCTGGTTAGTCTGGAGGAGGGAAGACCGAGAGGGGCTCCATCAATCCATACAAATACCTCCAAGGGGTATCAGAGGATGGTGCCAGACTCTTTTCCATGTGACAGGATGAGGACCAGTGGCCATGAACTAAACCACAACAAATTCCACCTCAAGAATGAGGCAGAACTTCTTCCCGTGGAGGTGGCAGAGCCCTGGAACAGCTGCCAAGGGGGGGTGTGCAGTCTCCCTCTCTGGAGACATCCCAAACCCACCTGGACACGTGCCACCTGCTCCAGGTGCCCCTGCCTTGGCAGGGGGTTGGACTGGGTGATCTCCAGAGGTCCCTTCCAACCTCAACTATTTTGGGATTCCGTGAAAATAGCTGGAGGAGAGGCAAAGGGTAGGGAGGGGAGAAGGAGAAAGGCAGAAGGGTGGCACTGAAGTACCTGATAAGCTGAATTCCTCCCCCATTTTCAGCCACAGTGATGAGTACTTTGTCCTGAAACACTTGTGTCCACCCAACAGACATTTCCCCAGGTCAGGGTGTCCTTCTCCATCTCCTCACTGCAAAGTTGTCTGTATTTGTCATCCGTGGCCAGAATTAGGTGGTAGGATCACAGAACATCCTGAGCTGGAAGGGACCCACAAGGATCATCCAGTCCAGCTCCTGTGCCCTCTCTGGCCTGCGCTGGCTCTTGCTGGCACAGCCCAGTACCTCCAGTACCTTCACCCAGCTGGTGCCTGGGGCTCACCAGCAGCCACCACATGGAGCAGAAGCAGCTGCCCAACAGGACTGTTTGGGGTTTTGGCCTTCCCTGCAGTCAAGTGGAAATTGCAGCTCTGTGGCCAAACAGTACCCAGACAGTGAAGGACATTTTAATACCAAATCCACGAACAAATCAATTTACTGCAGTAAAGCTACTTAAGGGGCCCATCTGGTAGCTGCTAATTTACAGACTGGGCCATCTGCCACTATCACAAGCTGGGAAGACTGGAAAAGTTACCCAACATAGCCAACAGTTTAGCTTTGTTTTCTTCCTTTTTTTTTTTCCCCTTTCAATGCTGCGTTTTGTTTCCCCTGATAACTGACAGCAAGGCAGTGGTTTCTCCTCTGAAATCCAGATTTCTCAAACCTTGGGTAATCTCGTGCTGCTGCTGTGACTCAGCAGTCATCCCTGGGTGTGTTTGTGCAGCATGGAAGCTGCTGACAGCACGATGGTTTGGGAAGCTGGGTTTCTGACCCAGCACCTGCATATTTTAGGTTGGTGCGACAGGATAAAATATATTTTAAATGTGTGCTTGAGGATGAAGTGGTGAAGCTGAGCTAAATGGCTGCAGCTGTGTCAGGGCAGGTTTAGGAGAGATATTAGGAACAGGTTCTTCCCCCAGAGGGTGGTTGGCACTGCCCAGGCTCCCCAGGGCAGTGGGCACAGCACCAAGGCTGCCAGAGCTCCAGGAGCATTTGGACAACGCCCTCAGGGACAGAGTGGGATTGCTGGGGTGACCTGGGCAGGGCCAGGAGTTGGACTGGATGGTCCTTGTGGGTCCCTTCCAGCTCAGGATGTTCTATGACCCCATGATAAATGTCTTACTAGAGTAGAAAATTCCAACTTGCCTCAGTCTGAATATAGTTTTCCTTGGAGAATTTTGCCCTTTGAAAGGGGTTGGAATTTAATCCACGCTGTTTTCTGTGCTAACTGGATGATGTTTGATGCAGCTGAGCAGTGGAAGTGGTGGAATATAGGATTTACATATTCTTCAGCAGATGGTGAAAACCAAATCAGCGCAACAGACCCAGCACTGATCTTCTGCAGGTTTGACCCCGAGGACTCCTTTGGGCTTCCCTGGATTAAGGTGGCAGCTCATCCCAAAAGGAAGAAAACTCAGCAACAGCAAAGCCCTGCAAACCCAGCTTTTTGTTGCCAAGGCCAGTCCCGAAGCTCTTCTTTCCTTCATGAGGCTGGTGGTATTCTGCTCACCAGGACAAAGGCTTTCCACTGGAAGTTTGGGGCTGGAATTTCTTTTTCATCTGAGCGTGCTTGTCCTCACTTAGTGTGATTGAATGTGTTATCCTTAGGGGGCACTTTAATTGAATTCTCTATCAGCCTCTGCTTTAAGAACCAGGAGGGCCCAGAGGACAGATTTACCAATGGGGGTCCTGTGGATAAGGTGATTAAAAATTATTTGTCTGTGGAAGAGGGAATGTTGTTGTTCTCCATTGTGTTTCTCTGCACAGAGATAACACTGAGACTGACTACAGAGGTGACAGGTCATACATGTTTAATGCCAACAACTATAAAAAGAAACTTGCAGCAGGGCTGCTCATTGGGAATTTATTAAATAAAAGTTATTACTGCAGCTCAGCGTAATCCCAAGGATATCTCTTCATGTCCTCCTCTTGGAACACAAGCTATCAAAAATTAAGTTAGGAAGTGGTTGTGTTAAGAGCAGAATAGATCTGAAAGGCAGAATTGTATTTTTATTTTTTTTATGACGGAGTTTGGGTGCTGAGCACTGATTTGTTTTTTGCTCACAAAGCTCATATGTCAATGAATCAGGGAATCACAGAACATCCTGAGCTGAAGGGGCACACAGGGACCATCCAGTCCTGTGGCCTTTTGATGCCTTTGCTTGCCTCCTGTGCTGCCCAGGAGCCTGAGGATGGGTTTCCTGTGCCTGCTGTTCCAGGATGCTGCTGGAGGCATCCCTGGCCAGATACTGGGCTCCCTTGGTCTCTGTGCTGAAGGGCTCCAGGCTTTTGGGGTGATCCAGTGACCCTCCTGGAGGTTGCTGTGATATTTCTGGTTCAGCCTGGGGCGTGCAGACGGGAAGGCAGGTGTGTGTCTCGCTCTGAGCCTCAGAGCTGCAGGATTGCTCAGTGCCTTGGAGGGGTTTAGCCTGTTTTATTGAAGTCTGCTTGGTTTTGCCTGCTTTGGTCAGGAATGCCCTCCTGGGAGAGGCACTGCACCTCCTGGGGAACTTGGCCACAGCACTGGGAGCTGCGATTTCCTTCTCCTGTGATCCATCAGCTTTTCCACCTCCCTGCACGCCATGAGTATGGCACTGCTGGAATGATAAAGCACCTGATGGAAACGGCTCTCAGCTCTTTAACCAGTGCACTGAGGTAAGGAGTTGGATGTAGGTGCCATGGTGGACTTTCTGTTTCTGAAACGTGAGTTAAATAATTACCCACTGCTTTGCCATGTGTGTAATTTGGAAATGATGGTGAGAGGGGCTTCAGCCTCATTAGTGAGGGTTGTTCTGCTGGCATTCCACAGTGAGAAGGGACCAATATAAGCTCCTTATCTTTCTTGCTCTGGAATATTCTCCACAGGCAAACAAAGTTCCTTTGCTTTGATTCAGGTAATCACTGACTAGTATTTGTGAGTTTTCCTTTCCTTATTGGAAGTTTTTTTGCTCAGTGAAGTTTCAGGTGTGTCTTTAACTGGTGTTTTTCACCTGTAACCTCAAAGCTTGGTTTCCCTGTCTGTGGCAGGAGCAAAATCTTGCCATGTGTAAAGCAGCCTGAAAAGTCTTGAGCAGAGATATCTGTAAGTGCAGCTTGAGCTTCTGAGCTACAGAGAGGGGAAAAGATCCCTGCGAGAGATGGACTGTACCTTTAAAAACTGCTTAAGAAAACAAGTCACTTCCTCATGCTGAGTCTGGGCCTCTCTATTTGTTTTTGGAGAATTATTGGGGCCTGGGTGTTTCAGCTTGTAAAATAATCACATGGGAACTCAAGGGACTGGCAGTGCAATAATCTAACAAGGTCTAATAACCTGTCTTTGCCCTGGCCACTGGTTTTTCACTTGGCTGGTCCTTTTGATGCAGAGAAGAGCCAGGTGCCAGCTGGCATTGCTTGGCTTTTGGGTACCTGGAATGTCCCATTAGAGCTTGCCTTAGGAACTGAGTTTAAGTGAGTCCAACAAAGAATTCCAGGATCATCCTGAGGCCAAAAAAAACCCTGGGTTGGATTTGGACTTCTGTGACTAGAAATGGACATCCTGGAGGCAAGAATGATGAGCAGGTCCAGGGGCTGAGGTGTTGCTGAGGTGTTGCCATGCTCTCACTGCTGCCCAGAGTGCAGCTGGGCAGGAAGGAGCAGGGAGAAGGACTCAGCTGGACAGCCCAGTTGGGAAGCTGTCAGACAACCCTTCTGGAAATCAATCTGTTCCCACATGGCTTTTCCAGACCCCCAAGCAGAGCCCTGTCCTGGGGGTGCCAAGGCTGTGAGCACTGAGCTCTGAACTGCAGTCATGTTTACAGGTTAGGGAACATTTCCCCCAAGCTTGGTAAAAGAGTCATGCATAGCAAAACTACTTATTTTAGGGTTGGTGTAAATCTTGACACGAAATGGTTTAACTTAATCATGCAATGCTTTAATAAAGCTGCCAAGAAAGCAGTGAGGGCTGTGTTTGTGTTCATTATTGCGGAGAATAAATCTTCCAAGCTCTGTGCAGAAACGGGCAGAAGAGAAGACAAAGCTGACTCTCCTATTTCCAGGGTCAGCAGCACATTGGGGCTTTAAGACTGGCTGCTGCTTGCAGTGTGAGGGAAGGTGGGCTTGCCATCCTTTCCCAGCAAGGAGATGTTGTCATGTCCTAAAGGGGCAGCTGGAGCTCTTATGTATTTGAGTTCAGCTGCTGGGAGTTGGGGTTTAACTTGGTCCTTGCTCAATAATCCATCCATGTTGGGGCATTCACTTGATACTTAACCCATTCTGCAGTGTGTTCCAATGCTTTACAACCCTCAGTGTTACGTTCTGGATGCAATTAATAATTTGGATTTGTCGTGCTTATGTAAGAGTTGTGAAGAGGAATCATCTCTCGTGGCAGGTTGGTGCTGTCAGGCCTTTGGTTTGGTCACACACTAGGAAGGGAGGCATCTGGAAGTAGCAAAAGTCACTTTTTTTTCTGTTTTCATAATTAAGCTTTTGTTTATCTTGGGGTTTCCTGATGTAATATGAGTCCAATTTTTTGTGTTTTCAAACCTCTCCTAGGTAAAAAGTGGTTTAAAAGTGTGATTTAAAACCAAACTGCTGTTATTTTTTCCCTCGACTGTCAGTCAGCTGACTGCATTTCGTGACTATGTGATGAACACCTTTAATTTCAACTCCCAGTAAAAGGGGATATTTTTTGTGCTGCTTCTATTCAGCTTTAAAAAAAGAGCTTGGTGAGCTCTGCTGACTCAAGGTGTGCAGTGACTGGTGTGAGAATGCAGCACTGGTCAAAGATACTGGTCAGGACGTGTAAGATAAGAAGTCAAGGCAGAGCCTGTGGAAGGCTCAGTTAGTGTCCCCTGCATCAGGCAGTGAAGGAAGCTGCAGTCAGGTCAGGTGCTGTGACACTGCTGAGCTGGGGAGCTGAGCCAGCCACAGGCAGCATTTGGAAAGGAGCAGGAATGAGAAAGGATTTGTCCTTCAGACACATCAAATCTTCCTTCTTCAGACAAGGGCGTGTTTATGGCCAGCATCTTTTCAGGTCATTTAATCACATTTCTTTATGAATTGAGCCAGTGTGCAGCATCATCTCTGCCCACACACACGTGTCCAGAGCTGATCCAGATGCTGCTCAAGGCAAGCTGACTTATCCCTTTCCCCCAGCCCTTCGGGGAGGGATGTGTTGGAGCTCTGAGAAATGCACATCACAGGCTGCAGATAATCAGCATTCCAGTCCAGTGAGGAGGAGAAGATAAACTCCATGTTATTGGCATTTCCAGCCCCAGAGAGGGCTGGGTGAGGGCTTGGGTGAGGTTGGCCAGCTGCTCCCTGCTGTCCCAGCTCTCTCTGCCTCTTCTCACATGAAAGATGCTCCTGTCCCTCCCTTATTTTTTTGGTCCTGCACTGGATTTACTCCCATTAACCTGCATCTTGCACAGGGGAGCCCACAGCTAATAGTTCTCCAGGTGTAGCCTCACTGGTACTGAACAGAGAGGAAGGATCATCTCCCTCTGCCTGCTTTGGTCTCTTCAGAAAAGGAATGAAATTGTACAACCATGGCAGTCATCAGGAATAACAAGGAAAAAAAAACAACCAGGCCCCAGTTATGTAAAAAGCATTGTTTGCAAAGCAGCTTGGATATGGTTTTAAGAATATTTTCATGCATAAAGAGCCTTCTCCTATCAGGAGAGTGCATGCAAAGAGAGGGAGAGAGGAAACTACTGAGAGCAGGTTTTGTGAGTGGTGTGTTCCAGTGATGGGCTGTAGGGGGGCAGAATCCATTTGTTTTCCAAGGAAATAGCCAGGAGAAGGCAGTAGGGAAGAGGAGTGCTGGATGAATCAATGGCCACGGGGAACTGTAAATTAGGACACTGGATGGGGTGGGAATTTGTTCTGCCTAAATGGGTGGAAAATACTGTTGTTCAAAAGTGTAAACTTGAATATTGCTATTTTTGGAGCTGTTATTCCTGTTCAGGTTTTTTTTCTCAGTGGGATATTTTGCCTGTAGTGACCTGGATGTGTAGTGGGGTATTTTTGTTTGTTTGTTTGTTTTGTTTTTTGTTTGTTTGCTTGTTTTTTGTTTGTTTTTTTTTGTTTGCTTTTTTTTTGGTAGCTGTCAAAGACGTGGCACTCAAACTTTCTTTGCAGAGTTGCACTTCACGAGACCCACAGCCAGGTCTTTGGGGGAAGGACTTTACCTGACTCTACCCCAACTCAGACCTGTGAGCAAACCTCGGTATAGAGCATCTGAGAGCTCACAGACCTGAGGAAAAGGGGGATTAGGTTTCAAAAAGCCTTGGGGGAGTCAGTACCGCTGCGTTTTTCCCCATCAGAACAGGGTGGGGAGGCCCTGGCACAGGTTGCCCAGAGAAGCTGTGGCTGCCCCTGGATCCCTGGAAGTGTCCAAGGCCAGGTTGGACGGGGCTTGGAGCAACGTGGGCTAGTGGAAGGTGTCCCTGCCCATGGCAGGGGGTGGAATGAGATGAGCTTTAGGACCCTTCCAAGCAGTCTGGGATTCTATGACATGCCAGGGGTTGCCCTCGGGAGGTGTGTGAGCCCTCGGAACACCCAGCAGGATTTGGGAGCAGAGCTGGGGGTGCTCTGAGCCGTGTCCCTCTCCCTGCTGCTCCCCTGGGCTCCATCCACGGCACCTTGCCCAGGGCTTGGAGTACACCGGGGAGAGAGGGGGGGGATTCCTTGGGGGTCCCGAATTCCTCTTGCTAATCTGCGTCCCAGCAAGTGCTTATTGACGATTCCATCCAAGTTCCGTGTTTACGGATTCCGATCGGGTTTCAGCTGAAGAGCTTTAACCGTGGAGTCCCCTACCTCCAACCTGCCGTTTGAAAGCAGTGTTATATTTAGCTGTTTTTTATTACTGGCAACTTCAGCCGCTGAAATTGGACCTTGGGGCTTCAAAGCAGCTGCTTGGTTAAGGAAGCATCGCTGAATAAAAGCTCCCTGCTCCGCTCCCTCCCCCTGCTTTACTGCGCTCCCAGCTGCGTGAGCCCAGCAGCAAGGAGGGAAAGCTGGCCTTGAAGTGAATCTAAAGAGGGACGAGAGTGAGAAGAGGAGAGGAGGAGCCGGCCGGGGAGATGCAATAGCAGCCCGCGGCGTGGGAAGATGAGAAAGCAGCAGCAAAGAGCCCGGCGCTTGGATCGCGGTGCGGGGGATGCTCCGCCGAGCAAGGGCTGAGTAGGAGGGAGGGCCGGGCAGTCTGAACTGTGAACACACTCCGGGAAAAGGCAGGGATTGCTCTCCTTTCAGTCGGGAGTAACAATCAAAGGGACGAGGAGGAAGCGAGTGAAATCAGTGCCAAATGCTGCTTAAAGCACGAGCCTTTCATAAACGAGGGGCTGTGAAACCCGGAGGACACCCTGAGATCCCTTCCCTTCGCAGGAAACAAAGAGTAATAAACAGGTGTGTGAGAATCCTCTAGGCACGATCCTCCTATTCACCGTGCTCCCATTTCGACTGTGTAACAGTGCTCTAAATTGTCCCTGGCAATGGTGTTTTAATCCTTAGTGCAGCCC
This sequence comes from Neopelma chrysocephalum, assembly GCF_003984885.1. Taxonomy (NCBI): domain Eukaryota; kingdom Metazoa; phylum Chordata; class Aves; order Passeriformes; family Pipridae; genus Neopelma; species Neopelma chrysocephalum. The sequence goes on along the minus strand of NW_020897998.1, from coordinate 223,915 downwards.
GGGTGTTACAGTATGTCACCGTATGGAAGTAACTGGCAAATACAATTTCTTTCCTTATTTAACTTTTTTTTTTGGTAAGAGATTAGCAGAACCCTGGAGACAATAGGATGGCATTTACTTTCCACAGCACTCCTGCTTTCAATAGCGAACAGGGTGGCTTTTAGCCAAGTCTAACAAATTCGAGTTGAACTCTGCATAGTTCAGGCAGCTTCAGGTAAACAAATCAGTCTTAAAGGCACTGCGCAAAAATATTCAGGCTCAGGTCACTTTTTCACTGCTACAAGTGACTCAGCTGCAACTTTGAAGGACTGGAGGGAGTTGAAAGTATGAACAAAAGTATAGAAAATGGGGCAAAACATTGTTCATGTCTATTAGGGTAGTGCAGTAGGTACTCTGCAGTCCCACTGTCACACTGCTGTGGGTGCAGTCAGTCCCTGCAGTTGCTCATGGCTCTCACCTTCCAGGGAGGGAGTTATTTCTCCCCCCCCTTGAACCACAAGAAGGTGGAGCACAGAAGTGCCTGGCTCAGCTTTTCCACAGTGCTTGAAGCAGGTTCCCAGTGTGGGGTCCCGTGCCCCAGCCAGCACCTGACCACAGAGACATGGCTTTTCCCTGAGATCTGAGGTGGTGATAGGGCTGGGGCTGAGTGGTTGTTCAAACAGGGCTGGGTTTTGCTGTGCAGCCCCCCCAGTGCAGCTGGATCTCCCCTTGGTTACCAAACCCACGGCTCTTTGGGTAGTCCTGGGTAACAGCAGCACTTGGCTCACCCTTTCTTTCCTTTGGCAGTGGGAACAGACCAGTGACTCATTAGAAAAGACAAAATTTTCTTCCAAGGATTTTCAGAATTTAATGTGCCTCTGAATTTCATTCTGCCAGCCAAGTACTGCTAAGTCCTTAGCAAAAAAGGGCTGAACCAGTTTCCCATATTTTTACTGAGGGCTGGAGAAAGACAATGCTGGTGTTCAGAAGTGCAAGGGTACTGGGCCTTTGCTGTGTTGGTGAAGCTGCTGAGTGTCACATCACTTTGGGAGAAGGGACCTGGCTTTTCAGCTGAGCCAAGGGTACTAAAGACCAGTTGGTAAGACCTGACAAGCCTCCAAGAGCTGGGAGCTTGAATGCAGGCCAGGGAAGCTGCCAGCTGGAGAACAGTGAGGAGCACACTTGTAATCACAAATAGTTTGGGTTGGGAGGGACCTTAAAGCCCATCCAGTCCCACCCTCTGCCATGGGCAGGGACACCTCCCACTAGCCCAGGTTGCTCCAAGCCCCGTCCAACCCGGCCTTGGACACTTCCAGGGATCCAGGGGCAGCCACAGCTTCTCTGGGCAACCTGTGCCAGGGCCTCCCCACCCTGCCAGGGAAGAATTCCTTCCCAATATCCACCTAACCCTGCCCTCTGTCAAGCTGTCCTTGTCCTCTCACCTACCAGCGCCCCCAAGTCCTTCTCCTCAGGGCTGCTCTCCATCTGTCCATCCCCAGCCTGGATTAATCCCAGGGGTTGTCCTGACCCAGGTTCAGCACCTTGGCCTTGTTAAACCTCCTGAGATTCCCACGGACCCACCGCTGGAGCTCGTCCAGGTGCTCCCAGTGTCACCTGCAGGATCCAGGGGAGGTGATGCTGCTGCTTAGTCCGGCTGCAGCTTCACATGTTTCCCTTTTGGATGCTCAGCTCTATTTTCAGGCAGACTTGCTGTTCATGGTGGTTTCTCTGCAGGCACGAGGAGCCCACACACACTGCTCTGTGCCCCTCGGAGCTGGGGTGCAGCAGCTCTGCTCTAAGAGTAGAGCAACAGGGCTGAGAGAGCAGCTTTCACCACACTGCAATCTCAGGCTTAATTTCCAGCTTTTATGGCTGGCATAAAAGCTCTGCCTTGTGGCAGAATGCCAGGCTCCCCCAGCTTCCTGCTGGGGTTGTGGTGGTTGCTGAACGATAGGATAAATCCACGTTTTTTTCCCCCCTCCTTCCCAGCTCTCCCTCAAGGGACTCATGCAAGCCTTGCTCTCTGAAAGGCATGTTGGAAGCCTTAAAATGCATAAGAGTATCAGAGTGTGACGTGAGAGAATAATCTACATAATCAGATTTTTGGGTTTATCTGGGCTTTTTGTACAGAAAAGGCCATGTAAGACATGTTCAGTGCTGAAATCTGGGCTGAGATCTCTTCTTTCACCCCTTTTTCTGTTGATTTAGCATGCAACAAATGTTTCTGTTTGGTCTAACTGGCATGAAAAAAGTATTGGAGGCTAGAGGGGAATTTGAAGTGGCTCTTCAAGTTGCAGAGGCCCAAAATAAATGAGATGGGTCTTCTGTGCTAGCAAAGAGGTACTAAATGAGAAATGGGGAATAATTGAGCTTGCCTGATGAGCTTTTCAGGAGCCAGTGGATCAGGTCAGTCTGGACTGGATGTTTGGGATGTTTCTTGTGGCTTTGTATTCCTGTGATGCCATGGAAAGCAAACAAGGGCAGGCTGGGTGGAACATGCAGGTGATAATGGACGTTTTCCACCGTAATTTAAAGACTTTAATGGATTGGGCTTTGTGGCAGGTGGACTCAGGCCTCTGCAACGTGTTGTCTTTGCAGTGTTCCTGGAAGTGGTGGGTAGGACAGTGAAGAGCTGCCTCTCCTGGAGGTGTCAGTGGCAATGAGGTACATTTTGTGCTGGAGGATTTCGAATTTGATGCAACCCAGTGAGTTGCAGCTGAGACTGGGACCCGCATTGACTCGCCCTCGAGGTCTGACAGCAGATGGTGAGAAGGTGAAAAGGTGATTCTGAGCAAGACAGGGGTTGGCAGCCTTTGAGATCAATTTTTTTGAACAAACAACAGCATGAAGGCGCACGAAATTCAGGATGCCATAATGTTTTGTGCCATCTGTGACCCATTAGGTGATAACAGTGAAGAGAACAACTAGTGTTTGATAACTCACTGCCTTGGACAGCCTGGGGAAGGGTAAATCCAGAGCCATCCATCTGTGCTTTGCTGGAGCTGTTCTTGGGAAGGATCTTGGAAGCTGTGTCCTCTGAGGGAGCAGGGAATGGATATACAGTGACTGCTCTAGCTGAACTTGTTTGTGAAATGATGGCTTTTCCCAGGAAAACATGTATAAAAATAGCAGTCAGCCCTCTCCAGCCATAGAGCTGTAGGCTCAGCTTTGGAGTTCACCAGTTGCTGCAGCTTCTCCAAAGAGGTTAAAATGCTTCTGTAATAGGAATGACCCGAGAAATCAGGTTCATTACTGCATTCCCCCATCTCTAGGCTCAGTGGAGTCCAAGGCATTTAAGAGAGTTGTCCCAAGTGGAGTCCTTAAATTCTTCAGTGCCTCTGATGCCAGTGCTGGAGAGCTCAGCTGTGCTCCCCAGGCAGGCTCTGTGTCCCCAGAAAGCAGATCCTCACAGCTCAAGCTGTGTGTAAACCCACCCTGAGCCCTGCACACACACTTTCCTACACCTCCTCTCCTCTCTCTGCTGATGGGTTACTCCTCAATACGTTTTATTTGTCAGGTGTAGAAGGGTAGCCACCTCTCACCTCTATCAGCTTTTACTTCAGCTGAAAAAAATTACATGTACTGTTCAACTCTGCTGGGCTGAACGTTTTCTTCAGCCATGTGGAATGACTCCTGCTTTTGGCTGAGGTCTGTGTTGGGCCATTACAGAAATTAGGCAGCTGCCCAAAAGTCTGCCAAGGGGCAAAACCTACTTGCCATTAAAGCTTTTAACAAATGAGATTGGTAAGTCCGTGACCACCTGGGCCCCAGGATTCATGTGGCTGTCAAAATCCTGCCCAAGTTCAGCTTCCCCTGAACTAGTCTGTTTTAGAAGTGACCTACTTGAAAATACAGCCAGTAATGTAATTATCATCAGGAAACAACTCACCTTCTGTTGCTTAATTATATTTTCCTTGTATATTTAGTCCCTTTCAAAGAAGCTGCCTTGGATGGCACACAGGGTTTCCCCTTAATTACTGCAGTATGGTAATTGCCTTGTAATTATGCTGTTATGAATATAATGTGCATGTATCGTTGTGGGGCAGTGATTTATGGCATGTAAGCATATTTTAGAAGTGCTATAGATGTTCTTGCTAAGCCCTTTAATGACAGGAGTCTCTCACAGCCGTCCAGTGTTTTAATTTCCCTGTGTTTAAGGTCTCCTGTAATAATGTTACTTCATCATCCAGTCAATATTCTGGGAATTACACTGGTTGCTTGTGGTGAGGTATTTAATGATCCTCATCATGCTTGCAAAATTTGCTGGTGCAGAAATGCATTGGGCATCATGGTAGGACAAGGAGGAATAGCTGAAGAAGGGTAGATTTAGATGGGATATTGGGAAGGAATCCTTCCCTGGGAGGGTGGGGAGGCCCTGGCACAGGTTGCTCAGAGAAGCTGTGGCTGCCCCATCCCTGGAAGTGTCCAAGGCCAGGATGGACAGGGCTTGGAGCAACCTGGGCTAGTGGAAGGTGTCCCTGCCCATGGCAGGGGGTGGCACTGGGTGAGCTTTAAGGTCCCTTCCAACCCAATTCTGGGCTTCTGTGGTACTGAGAAACAGGTTGAAGGACTTCTAGGAGTGTTTTGGAACCAGTGTGTGTTTCGAGGTGCTCAGTGTGTGCTGGTTAAAGGCAGGACTGGTCAGGAATCCTGCTGCTGAAAGGATGGAGGTTCAGTTCAGTGTTGGCACCTCGCTGTGCACACGGGAGTGGTGACTTTGCAATCCTTCCCCCTCCAGTAGCTTTGCTTCCAAAATCAAATTTACCCCAAGAGGACAAAACATCTCCAGAGATGACCTTTGTATTAATTACTTTCACAAACAGGTCACGACCCCAGAGGGGCAACAAAAGGTTTTGAATCTTTTACTGTAAGAAGTATGAGGGTTTGCAGCACTGGAAACTTGAACACAGAGGATGTGGATGAAGAGCTGCTGATGGCTGAGCCTGCTGAGCACTGCAGCATCCAGTTGCTTGCAGATGGAAGTTTGGCAGCACAATAACTTAGGCATCATTAAAGTTAGTTCACAGTTCAAAGGTGTTTGTGGAGGGTGGTTTGGTCCAGGATGTTTGCTCATAACTTACTATGTGCCCGACTCCCCTGCTCTAACACGTTTTGTGACAGATCCTCTGGTTTGTCACTGGGTGTGCATTTCTTTTTAAGGTGTTTTCAGAGAGTTGGGCTGCATTGTAGAGACAAAAAAAAAAACCCTGAAGGCTGTGTGTGTCTAAATGCTAAAACACTAAAACAGCAGTGCTTGCCCTTGCTGCCCTGGTGATAGCAGAGGAAATCAGTCCCAGAGGTCCCTGGCTGAGGAAATAAGCTCAAAGAGGAGAGGCACCCACTTGGCAAGACCTTGTGCAGCAAGGACTGTATGATGGGTGACTGTACATTGCCTGAGAAAGGCTTTCTGAGTAGCACAATTCCTGGAATTAAGATTATTTTCATCCTCCTGTATTTCTGTGGCACATATTGTACCGATGAAAGCTGCATCAGGAAAAATAAAGCTCTGGGTTTGTGCCTGTGCTGATGCACAAATGCTACTCTTGCCATGTGTTCCCAAATTTAGCAAAACTGAAGTGACTGGACGGAGCTCAAGTGCGTCCTTCTGTCTCCAGTGGAACCAACCACGATGCAATGAGGTCTGACTAAACCACGCAGGCAAACACATTTTCATCCTGCATTAAATTTGTCTGTGGGCTTTGGTTCACTGCTCTGCACAAAGGGTGAAACTGGCTGTGAAGAGGACAAAGAGCTCATCACAAACACACGGAATTGCTCTGACACAGCCCTGCCAGGGCAGTGGCTTTGCTCAGACTTGGCTGCAGCTGAGCATTTTTGGTAGGTTTTTATTCTCAGCTCAGGCACCAGGCAGATAATGACATGCAGGTCCCACACTCAGTGTCCTGCTGGCTGTTTGATAGCCAGGGATCCTTGAACGCTATTTTCCTGCATTTTACCCTTGCCAGGCCAGTCACTCACTGTTTTCCATCTTCCCTGCACCCTGATTTTTGTCTGTTACAAATGAAACAGCAAGGCTTAAGTACTTTTATCCTTTCCTTTTAATCCTTTTCATTTTTTGTTAGACTTGCTGCCTGGTGTGGGATTCTGCCCCGGGAGACACACACAGCTGGTGTGTCCCTGTTGGCACAGCACAGCTCTGCACTCTGCTAACCCAGCATCTCCTGCACAAGTCTTGCAGGAGATGAGCCCTGCAGGATGCTGAGCTGCCAACACAGCCAAGGACTTGCCCCAGGGCTGGGGAAGCAGCTGCTTTTTTATGTTTAGCCAAACCCTTCTCTTGTGCAATGAGCTTTGAGGACAGGCAGGTAATCCCTTACAGATGTAGGAGCAGTGCCCACTTTGCTGATAAACCAATGTACCAGGCAAAACATCTGATTTCTGATCTGCTGCAGCCTCCTTTCCACCTGGGCTGGATGAACCTTGGCTGGTCACCAGGTGCCCACCAAGCCAGTCGCTCTCTCCCCTGATCAGGACAGGGGTGAAAAAACAAGGTGAAAAACCTTGTGGGCCCAGATAAGAGCAGGGAGATCCCTCACCCATCAGTCATGGGCAAAACAGACTTGCCTTGGGGAAGATTAATTTATTGCCAATTAAAAACAGAGTAGCATAATAACAAACTAAACTTTTGCCCCCACTCCCCATTTAGAAACTATGAGGAAAGAGTTTTTATTTTTTTTCCCAGTTAACAACCAGTTTACACGGGAGGCTCTTCCCCAATACTTGAATAAACCAATAATCTCCGGTTTTTCACTCCTCTTCTCCCCCTGTTGCTAAGCTACCGGTCTGAAGTGTGAAATGCTGCTAGGAGGGCTCATTTACGCTCGCCGGGGTCTGTGTTGGCCACAATTAATTACAGCTGGTTACCAGAAGTGACTCAAACAGCATCTTTCAGGTGAAGAGCGCTCTGAGCCTGTGAGAGCACCTGGCACCTGGGGTTCCACGTCCTTTTCTCGGAGAAGGGATCATCTCTATTCACCTCTGGCTTTGGGGGCTGGGTGTTCTGCCGGTGGTGGGACAGTCACAGCTTCGGCAGTGACTTTTCTGTGCTGTGATTGTCAGTTTGTGTGGGAGTGGTAGAGAACAGCAGCTATTTAACACGAGATGATCCACTCAGTGGTGGGCTCAAGCCGAGGGAAAAAGGGATTTTTTTCACCCAAGGGTGAAACTGGTGGGAAGAGGGGGTAGATGGCATTTCCCAAACAATCATTTGTCTGTTCCCTCTGAGACTGAAGACTTGATTTCAACAGCAGCCTTCCCACAACATATTTGCTGTAGTAAGTGCTATGCTATGAGCAGCAATGCCTTCAGAGAGGACTGGGAATGCTGGAGTGATTGCAGGAGCCTGGCTGTTCTGGGATAGGGCTCAGCCTGTGGTGCTCCTTTCTGTCATTCAGCATTTTCTGTTTATGGTATGAGCTCAATCTTCTGTCCTGGGAAGAGAAATAAAGGGCAGAGGAGCAAGAAACAAGCAGCTGTTGGCTTTCCACTCGTGCTCATTCTGTTCCTTGCATCCTGCTGTTTGTTATCATTCCACCTCCTGCCTCCAACATGAGGATCAAGCTTTCCCAAATTCACTTATACAAGTTATTTTTATAAACTTTCCACATAATTTGTAAATAATATCGGTGTGAACCTATTAAGCAAGAGCTTTTTTTTTTTACCTCTTCTCCTCTTAATTGCCTGTTGCTGTAGTTGATATCAGTGTAACAGTGTGCAGCTGCAGGACTGCACCTTTCTGACCTTGGGAAATTATTCCTGGATGCCTTCCCTATGGAAGTGATGCAGTTATATCTCCACAGTTGCAATGTTTGCCTTGATTGCTTTCTTAGGATCTAAAGCTTCCTGCAGGTTTCTCTCAGGAAGAAGCTGGTGGTCCAATGTAATCAGTGTTGGCATGACTTAAATATCTGACCCTTGGAATCTGAGTGTGGTGGTTTGCAGTGAAATAATTGGGAAGATGAGGCTCCATGGGGACTTTTAGCATCAGGGAGAGAACCTGGGTAGCCTGATTTTATGGGTGTCCCAGGCCTGTCTGTGTCTGCTGTGCTTGTGTTGGAGATGAGGGTTCTGTGAGTCCTCCCCAGTTGTTCCTGGGGCCTGGAATGACTCTTCCACATCCGTGTTTGCACAAAGTTCCTTCTCTGCAGGGTGAGGAGTTTGAGTCAGGCCTGTGTCTCCTCGTGTCTCTGCTGCCTGGTGTGTGCTCCGTGGTCCTCACTGACACAGTTATCCTTCAGCATCTCTGCAGCAAGGAGGCTGCACGTCAAAGCTGAACCTTCCTGGGAGTCTGTGCCAGGAAATTCCCGCGTGGTCACTTTCCCAGGAAGTGCTCAGGTGCTGCCTTGGCATGGAGGGAGCATCTTTGCCATTCTGCATGAGATTCAGCCACAGAGAACAACCTGGCCTTACTACTTTTGTAATCCCTGCTTTTGCCTGATGTAAAATACAGAAAAGAAACTTTGTTTTGAGGATCTGAAGAGCCCCCTTCATATTTGGGATAAAGGGTGTGATACCACCTCCATTCTGGTCCCAAATACTAACATATTAAATAGGTCATGTGCAGCTGAATCAAACAATTTTTGTAAGCCTTCAGTGGGGATTGAGGCTGAACACCTTTGAAACAGGATTTATATTCCTCCCCCCTCACCTTCCCCCAGTCATTTGCAATTCATATGGCACCCAGCTGATGAGTCTGCAAGTGCTACTCAGAAATCATTGAAATACTGAGGAGCTTGGGTATCTATTTTGCCCCCAAACTGTTTCTGGTTTATGAGCACAGAACAGAAGCTGCTGATGGAGTGAATTTGAAAATTAGGTCTTGCTCCATTCCCAGGGATTTGCTCCCTGGAGCTGAGTTGGTTTTGAAGCAGGATAAGTGTGTAAACCTACACTAATACAGGGTAGGTTTGTTATTTGCTTCCTCTTGCTCTCAAAAATGATTAAACCTTTTTGGGAAACGTTTACAACATAATTTAACCGAGTAGGGCTTTTTTCAGGCTGACAGAAAACACAAGTGGGAGGTGTCCCTGCCCATGGCAGGGGCTGGAATGAGATGGGCTTTAAGGTCCCTTCCAAACTAAGCCATTCTATGATCCCGTGGAAAAGTCTCATGTTACCTCTGTGTTAATGACATGCTGTGGAAGAACAGTGATCTGAAGCAGTTTAAAATTTGAGGTTAATGTAGCTCAATTAGAATTACAGGAGTATTTTTTTCTTTAACTGAGAATAGGAAAGATGAGCTCAAAACAAATCCTTCAACAAAAAGCATTATCCTTAAGCTATATATCTAAACAAGAGACTTATGGAAATAGGAAATACACAGCATTTATGAGTGATGTACAGGATTTGTCAGCAAAAGCAGCTGCACTTTAATCAGGTTGCACAGCATGCTGTTACTGTGCTTAGAGAATCACAGGATGGTTTGGGTTGGAAGGGGCCTTAAAGATCATCCAGTCCCACCCCTGCCACGGGCAGGGACACCTTCCACTCAAGCAGGTTGCTCCAACCTGGCCTTGGACACTCCCAGGGATCCAGGGGCAGCCACAGCTTCTCTGGGCAACCTGTGCCAGGGCCTCCCCACCCTCACAGCCAGGAATTCCTTCCCAATATCCCATCTATCCCTGCCCTCTGCCAGTGGGAAGCCATTCCCTGTGTCCTGTCCCTCCAGACCCTTGTCCAAAGACCCTCTCCAGCTCTCCTGGAGCCCCTTCAGGCACTGAAGTGACACATGTCCATTCCTGCAATGAGCACCACAAACCCAAGAAGAGCAGGTGCTCCATTGCACTATAGCCCAAATCACTGCCAGATCTTAGATTTTTTTGTCTCAATACCAAATAATTTACCTTAGCTGGCAATGTGGTATCAGGCACATCATTGAATCAGCCCCAATAACTGGGTACAAGCACTTGATTACAAGTTGCAAGTATTGACCAAACCTCATCCAGTGTGCCCAGTAGTCTCACTAATTGTATTCACTAAGTGGATTTTAAATCAGAATCATCAGGTCAACAAGAAGGGCTGAGGCTTTCATTTCTCAACAGTGCAAACGGAATTAAATTACATCTTTCCCTGCTGGGATGTAATTATTGGATTATTTTGTGCTGGTTTTTTAAGTCCATATGTTTTGTTCAGTTAAACTTATGGCCATTATTTTGTGAACCCTCACTAACCCTTTGCTAAACCTAGAGACTGACTTCCAGCTGGCTTAGGAGGATTTGGCCAGCACTGGCACAGCTCAGATTTGGAGTTCAGTGCTGAAATACTTTAAGCCCTGTGTCAGATGTGTTCTGAGCAGGGCTCAGTACTGTATCACTTAACCTCTGCACCCAGGCAAGCATAAACCCTTTTTTTAACTTTTATGGGCCTGAATTGTTATAAATAATGGTGGCCAAGCTGGCACTAATGGTTAATAAACGAGGCAGGGACAGTGAGCTCTGAGTAGTGCCCAAGCCAGAGAGGAGAGACTTTTAATCTGCTTTTAGACACGAAAGCCTTTCCCTGTTATACATTGGACACGATCCCTTAGCCTGCAGAAAGGGAATGGAGTGTTCAGTGGGACTCTGATATGTGGCTATAGGGGGAAAATAAGGTGGGGAAAGAGGGGGAGGAATAAAAGGGGAAAGCCAAGCTCTGTTCTGGCCATCCTGTGCTCAGCCCTGGTCACACCCAGTGAATTTGTACTGCAGCACAGGCAGTAGCTGGATCTGTTGTAGCCTGTGCCAGTAAACTCAGTTCTTAGGATTTAAGTTGGATCTCTTCCTGTGGATAGGAATGAGCTGTCAGTCTTGATGCATTTTTCCATAGGAGACTGAGCTCCTCACTTGAGCCAGAGCACATGGATATGACAACTCTACCAAGCTCCTTAGTCTGTTTTGGCACTCTCCGGTAGTAAAAACAAATAACTGCTTTTGGTGGAATGACTTGAGCCAGTGGCATTGTGGAGGAGCTGGGGCACTGCTCTTGCATCAGGTTTAGTTTTTAGTGGCTATGACAGTGACAAAATATGAGAACTCACTTCCAGTCTGGGCTCTGCCTCTTGCTCCTCCTGGAGCTCACAGCTGAAGTGCTGGGGAGCTCCTGTGCTGTGTTTGTGCAGGATTCCCACCTGGACTCCTCTCTCTGACCAAGTGTAAATGTTTAGCATAGCAGAAAGCATCAATGTGCTGAAGTGGAGGGGATTTGAGATGTTTTTACTCTTCTCCTGGGGAGCTGTGAGGGAGGCCCTGCTGCCAGCTGGACAAGCTGTTTGGGCAGTGGTGTCCATCTGGTGACACATGTCCTCCACAAGGCTCAGAATAAAACAAAGGATTAGAAGGAAATGCAAGTGGTTGCTCGTGCAGATTTGCTGTGACTTTCATTTGGTGTTCCTGGGATGTACAAAGGAAAACTTTAATTGGATTTCCAAGGAAAGCAGAGGATGAGGGAAGCAGAGAATCTACTCTGGTGTTACATTGCAGGGGGATGCTGGAGGCAGTACAGGTGGAGACACAAAGAGACTGGTTCTCTTTCAGGACTAGTTGAACAGCCCTGACTTGGGATTTGAGACCTGGAAACCAAGCCTCTTTCCAGGTGGGAATTGTTGTTCTGGACCAGAAAGCTTAGGCTGATCTCAGTGGAGAAGAAAACATCTTTCTACAGGGAAAACCTTTCTGAAGAAAAGGAAAACTTTTTCTGGCAATGCTTCATTGGCAGTTCAGAATTCAAGGCACCCTGGCATAGGTGATGACTTGTTCTCCTCAAGGCATGAACTTGATGATCATGGAGGTCTTTCCCAACCTTGGTGATTTGATGGTTCTATGTGACACTGTTTAACTAAAGCTTTGAAAAGACTGGCTAAAATAGGAGGGACACAGTGAAGGAGAACAAAGACAATGGCAACTGTGGGGCAAACAAGGTGAGAACAAGCACAGACCGATCTGTGTGACGAATTTGGGCCTGCCCAGTACTGGGATGTGATGGTGTGTGAGGTTTCAACTTGTAGTGTTGCCAAACTAAATGGGCAGATAGTGACAAGGGGTGATGTTTTTAAACTGCCAGAGGGTGGGATTGGATGGGATATTGGGAAGGAATTCTTGACTCTGAGGGTGGGGAGGCCCTGGCACAGGTTGCCCGGAGAAGCTGGGGCTGCCCCTGGATCCCTGGAAGTGTCCAAGGCCAAGTTGGACGGGGCTTGGAGCAACCTGGGCTAGTGGAAGGTGTCCCTGCCCATGGCAGGGGGTGGCACTGGATGATCTTTAAGGTCCCTTCCAACCCAAACCAGTCTGTGATTCTACGGACACAAATCCAACCCCTCTGAGGTGCTGAGCTGTGTCGTGGTGGTGCAGCATGGCAGGAAGGTCCAGGCTGCTCCCCAGCTGGGTGCCAGTTTCCCTTAAGCTGTAATCCTCTTTTTATCTTCAGTCCTCACTCAAGTCTGTCCACAGTATGTTGTTATGTTTTTTATTCTACAAAAATAACTGTGCTTCCCCCTGTGCAGCGTGAGGAGTGTGCTGACAGCAGCGTGTCAGCTGGTTTGTAGCTGGGCTTTGTAAAACCCAGGCGATAATACCCTGTGCTTCCTCTCTTTGACTCCAGTGAAAGGCATCAAACAGCAGGTGCTGGGGCTCTGCCCCGGATTTGTTTGTAAATGTAGACCCTTAATGGTGAAAAAAGGTATGCCAGCACTTCCCAGCCTGGAGGGGAGCGGCTAAACCTGTGCCCTCAGCACTTGGAAACGGCAATTAAGAGTTTCAGGCGCGTTTGGCTGAGGAAACCTGTTAGCTTGGCAGGGAGGGGGATTGTTTTCCCTGCCACGTCAAAGATTAAGCTCTAATTACCTGGTTGAACACTTGGTGACATGTGAATGCAGTGGCTGAAGATACATTTTGACTTTGGGGGGGTCTCTGTAATTGCTCAGGCAGGATGTTCCTGATCTTTGCTGCAGGGACACGTTTGAGTCCTGGAGATCCCGATGTCTCTCCTGCAGCTGGGGACGGAAATGAGCAGCAGAGCTGCTGGTTTCACACATTCCTTGGCTGTGAGGCTGCTGCAGTGTCCCTGTGCCCTCCCAGCGACGTGTGACGTGACTGAGGGATATCTGTCACATGCTGTTTGTCCTTCCATCCTCTTCCCAGGGGTGGGTGCTGTGCAGTGGCCTGGCTTCAAATGTACACCCTGATACCTGTTTGTTAAAGCAAGGAGGGCCCCAGACATGGATATTCACATGCTGAGGAGCAGGGAGGAACATATTGAACAGTAATGCTGCTTGAAGGGGGTTCATTTTGTGGCTACTTTTACTCATGACAGACTTTAATTTGGCTTAGGTTTGGTCTGTAGTGCATGGGGGTATCCAGCCTGCTGGAGAAGGAGGGGTATCTAGTTAAGGAGCTCTTGGGATAAGATTTAGGGGGTGAAAGAGTCCCATTGGAGTGGGCTCTGCTTCACTGTAATGACTGAAAAATCCCCTCCTCTGCCTGATGTCAGAGATCCTTGGACAAGCCTTGAACTGAACCTGTTGGAGCCATCCCTGGCACATCCCCTCTGGCTTCACAACCCTTCCATTAGTGGGATGGGAAGGCATGAAGGTAAATCCCTGCCAGGCTGGCGGGCTGCCTGCCAGCTGCTCCTGGCCAGGAGGAGCACTGCTCCAGGGATTTAGCTGGCTGTGGCACCAGAGTGTCTCAGGGGAGATGGATCAGCAGTAAGATGGTCCCACCAAGGCCTCACTCTGTTCCCTTCAGGAGCTAGAGCACTTCCCGGGAATCTCGTGCCTGAGAATGAGCCATTAAGGTGGGAAAAAACCTTTAAGATCACTAAGTGCAACCATCAGCACACAACCACCACCCTGTTGGCCACTAATCGTGTCATCAAGGGCCACATCCACGTGTGTTTTGAACACTTTGAGGGATGGCAACTCCACTGCCCTGGGCAGCACATTCCAATGCTTTACAACCCCTTTCCTTAAGAAGCAATCCTGAGCTTTTGGCCCCATTAGCCCCCGAACAACATGTGTGGAGATGGACCAGAGTTTCTCAGATGGAAAGGATGCTCAAAGCCAGGCATCACTGCCTGTGGCAAAGTGAAGGGTTTCATTTAGGATGGTCTGGAGATAGGGCCAGAGCCAGGGCTGGAGGTGAAGAGACAATGTGGGTCTAAGAGATTCCTCCAGGAGATGTGCTGGAGACAGGCACTCCTCTGCTGGAACCAGGACTGTGTCCTGCTTTGAGAGGACGTCCTGGTCTGTGGGTGGAGGTCCCAGGTGGGGCTGCTCAGGTCGCTGAGGGCTGAGACTGCACTAAATGCTCATTGTTTGTGGTTACTGAACCTCCCCCGGGTGAGGGAGGTGGCTGCTGCTGGTCCCTGCTGCTGTGTCAATTCTTCAGGGACAGGCTGATTCCCAAAGGGGCAGCACAGGAGCACTGCCACGCAGGGAAACTCCTGCTGCAGCTGCAGTGAGTTTGAAAAATCAGTGCTAAAAGCTACTGTATTTTTTTTTTAAATAATTGTTTTCTGAAATGGATTTTTTTCAGACTGCTGTTGTACCAATATTCATTTGGAAAGCTCAGGATTTCAATATAAAATTAATGGTGGGACTAGACTGGCTTCTTTTAAAGGATACAAAAGGAAAGTAATGATGCCTGTCTTACTGTACTAGTTTGGATGGGACAGTTAATTTTCTTCCCAGCAGCCTGTGTGGTGCTGTCTGGGATTTGTGACTGAGGGAATGTTGATAAGACAGAGGTGTTTTGGCTAATGCTGAGCTGTGCTGGGTGAGGAACAGGGACAGGGCACAACCAGGACACCTGACCTGAACCAACCAGAGAGATGTGCCGTGCTGGATGAGGATTGTATCAGGTGCCCAGAGGAGCTGTGGCTGCCCCTGGATCCCTGGAAGTGTCCCAGGCCAGGTTGGACGGGGCTTGGAGCAACCTGGGCTGGTGGGAGGTGTCCCTGCCCATGGCAGGGGGTGGAACAAGATGGGCTTTAAGGTCCCTTCCAACCCAAACCATTCTGGGATTCTGTGATATTGTGTTTAGCATTAGGAGCTAATGGAAAGCAGGAGGAAGAGGGGGATGTTCAGGTAAAACTCACTTTCACAGGGAACAACACGAAACCTTGCATCTAAAAATCTTACTGCTTCTTTGATACTAGAGAAAAACAGAGGCAAAATTACCTGCTGTGCATCCCTTCAGCTGTGCTAAGGAACATCTCCCAGAGCCTGACCTCGGCTACGAGCTGCTCTTCTGTGTGAATGTTTGCTGTAAACAACGTGCTCGTTATCAGGGAAGTTAAAAGGAGGCGCGTTGGAGACTGAAGGGAACGAGCATTCACCAAAAGATAAACACACAGCAGTAGCTGCTTCCCTTTCCTAGGCAGGGGGAAAATCAGCTCTGCATCAGCACAGCAGCTACAGCAGCTGGGAATGACCTGAGGCAGTGATATCCAGGGCTGGGGGTGGCTCTTCCTGTAGCTTTTTGGAGGCTTGGTTGGTATGCTGTCCACAGCAACCCAGGGCATCTTGCAGAATTCCAAACCCTTAGTTAAATGCAGCTGCACTGCTGAAGCCTCAGCTCTACAGAAGAACTTTTTTCTCATGTAAGAAATAAAAAGGGGGGAGGGGGCAAAGGGAGAAAAGGTGGACCAAAAAAAGCAAAGATAGAAAGGATTGTGATAAGTGAATGGCTTATGAAAGAGGCTCAGGAGGAGGGAGACTAAGAGGAGATTATTTCATGGGAGGATTTGTATTCAGTACATGGGGGAAAGAACAACCCCAAGGCTGGGAGGTTGAATCTGTTGGGTTTTTTCTTTTAACTTGGAGAAACAGGAGTTGCTGCAGTGCCTGGATGAGTGTTAGACACTGGACAGTACCGGGGGGGCCTTTGTGGGGCAGAAGATGACAGACAGGACATCTGGTACTTGTAGGACATGTGTCTGTAGCTCAGTTCATTTTAAGTCTCTGTATCTCAGTCTCAAAACTGGAGGCTGGACCACACTCGTGCTCTCTTACCATGGGAGGATAGACTGACCTTTCAGTGCAAAGAAATCCCCTGATACCAGTTGGTTCTTGCTTTTTTTATACTGTTTTGGTGGAGAGTCTCATCCTTTCGGGTCTCTGCTTAAAGCAGGAACTCCTGATTGCTCCCCCAGCAGCGTGTGGGGTTGTGCCTCTCCCGTGCTCATGTCTGCTTACATTTTTTTCACTTGCATGCAAAGGCAGCCTAGCAAATTAGAAGCACTCACTCAGTAGGCATTATGCTGCTGTTAATTATGGAGGAGCCCAGATGCCATTCACAACAGTAATAGGAAAACCACCCAGGCAAAGGCAGCAGAGTGAAGTGCCAGATTAAGGTCTCAGCTCCTGACTGCAGCTGAATTTGCAAGTGGGTGCTGGACACTAAGTGTGGGGGTCTGGGCTTCCTTGAGCAGTCCCCAGGCTTTATCTGGTGTGTGCATCCTGGGATTAGAGCTGTATTTGCAGGTGGGATCACATGGGAGCCAGAAGCCTGGGGAATCATTAGGCTCTGCATTGAGATTTGGTGGCACTTCTGGGTTCCTGGGTTCTCCCAAGGAGAGGGTGAATTGCTCCTCCTGCACCAGAGGTGAGCAGGAGGGGGTGACACTGCTGCCACAGTGTGACTGGCATTGTAAACTGTACATCCTGTGGCTTTCAGTTGTTCCAGGCTCCTGGAGCTGCTCTTTGTGAGCCTTGGCAACAGGCTGCCAGCCTGGAGGGGTCAGTGCCAACAGACTGCTCCTGAATTCTGGCACTGAGACCAGAGAGTTAATGAGAGAGCAGTCACTCCATCACCTTTCCACCAGCCTTTTGGACCACACCATCTCCAGCTCACGCACTGTTGCCCTGTGACACCTGGGTTATCACCTTCTATGTGTTACCTAAAGCCAAGCTTTCAATCCTAGGTGAGGTCTGTGTGTGCTTGTTGTTTCCTGTGGAGGATTATTTGGCTGATGGCACTGTGGGACTCACTTGTACAGTTCTCACTGCACCCTCATGGCACTGGGCAGTTTGTTTCTTTGCTCTGTTTTCATGTTGTGGCTGAGGTCCATAGCAGAGAGAATGGGCTGGACACAGTCCTGGGGTAACTTTTATCTTCATTAAAGCAGTGACCGCTGGGATTTCTGACCATGAGGGCTCTGCAGGGGTATTTACACCAGCCTTAGATTGGATAGTAGGAAGAAGGGATACTGGGAATGTATGTTTATGTAGCTTGACAGAACCCCGTGGTGTTTTGTGTTTGTGATTGAGGAATTGCTTGCTTTGTTTGCCACAGGTAAGACCTGTAGTTTCCTGCTGATGACCTGGATTAGAGCTGTGACTTCAGCCAGCAATGCCAGGATCTCCTTTGAGTCCAGGTACTTCAGGTAACCATGAAAGTACCAAAAGGTTCTGGCAAATCCAAGCAGGTCCTGAGTTGCTTCTCATTCTTGTACAGGACAGACCTCCAGCCATGAGCAGTCATCCAGTGTCTGGCTCTAGTCAGACATCCCAAAAGCCAACTCCTTACTGTTTAAAGTCTGCTTTGACCTTTTTTTTTTCAAACCAAGACACCCTCCTGTAGCTTCTGAGCTTGAAAAGCATACATTCTAATAATGTTGGCCTTATATCCTGGTATAAGTGTATGTATCTGAACAGATAACTGTATGTTCATCTTTCTAAAAATGGTACAAAAAGATGCACTTGGATGGGGGAAACACCCCTCTTTCTATTTTAATAAGACTTGCTGCATCTTTTCCCGTAAAGATTTTTCAAGAACTAGGAAAAGATTCCCACTATTCTTCTAGGACTGAGTGCGCCACAGGACAAAAATAACTATCATTAATATTGCAAATGCATATTTTGCCAGAGGATGGCAGTGTGAAAGGGTTTTCATTGCTCTGGGAATGCCTTTGTCTCCGCTGGGGAAGGAAAGCACCATCTGCTTCCACAGGCGAGGCAGCACAGGCACCCAGACAGCTCCACCTTCAGCCAAATCAGAAAAATAAGGCTTGGGACTGGGGGGTTAAAGAGAATTAAGCTTAAGGACTGCCAAACCAGTGACCTTCCCTGACAGTGCTGTCTTAAAAGGGAGAATAATCTACTGAAGAAATTATTCGTTAAAATACGAGTGTATGTGTGTGGTGAGAGTCAAGTGTGTGTAAAACACTTTGGGAACTGGAGCACTTAATATAAATAACACTACTCAGAGAGTCCAACTAGCAATCTGTGGTCCTCTTGTCCTAATTCATAAGGAAGTAATAGTGCAAAGTACGTATTTTTTTCCTATTTGTGTTCCATCAGGTTGTGTTGGTACAACCTTTAGAATGTTTATCAGAGCATTCATTGCCAGCTTGCAGGGGAGGCATAATTGAAATACGTGTTCAGGCTGCTCTTAATACCGAATGCAGTGTGTTTATTGTGTCTGCGAGGGGTTGAGCCAGTGCTTACAAACAGTTCAAACAAACCCAGCCAGTTTTCAAGGAGCTGTCCTGCAGCCTGGTGTTGGAGCTCCACATGTCGGCCAGTGCCTTGTCTCCTGCTCTCACACGGTGCCGGGGGGAATTCGGATGAACAGGCTGCTCCCAGGGCTGGGTTTGTGTCTGGCTGTCCCATGTCCTTTGGCTTTGGAACAGCAAATACCACGAAGTGACTTCTGAGAGCATGAGATGTGTGCAAGGGCAGTGGTTGGTGACACCTGTGCCCCTCCAGAGGGATGTTTGGGGAGTGAACAGGTCTGCATGTCAGCAGGGAGCTGCTGCAGTCACCTGGGGGGGTGAAATGGGGCCAAATCCTGCCTCCAGCTGAGTCCCAGCAGGAGGATTGCTGTGGCTCTCCAAAGAGCAGGAGCGTCAGGAAGGGGAGGCAGCGGGACACCAAAAGCTGCTGTAGCAGGATTGTACAATAAATTAAAGCTTGAGTGCTTAGCAGGGGCTTCCTAGTGCTGATAGCAAAGTGAAACCTCTTTCCTGTCCTTTGGAAGCCTGACCTCCCTGAAGGCTGATTCCACAGGTGTTGTGCCTGTGACCTGTGTCTGTGAAAATTCTGAGCAGTCAAGGCACTGAAGGCTGTTAAATACAGCTGCCAGTGTCCTGTGCAATCTGCCACTAAATGCCTTAAAACCATGGTCCTGGTGGTGTTTGGCATTTGAAACCTTTCCCTCTTTTCCTCAGGCCCATGAGGATGCAGCAGCAGAGCTGAGGGCAGGTAAAAGGGTCGATGGGAAGCCTCACTCCAAACGAGGGGGTGGACCAGGATCCATCCAGGGATCCAGACAGGAGCAGCAGGGGCTGTAGGAAGGTTGCAGAAAGGGTCCAAGGGGTCACCTAAGAGATAGGACTGACTCCAGCCCTATCTCTCCTCTATCTCAGCCCAGGACTGGGTGCCCAGCATGGAGCTGGAAGGGATCCTCCTTTGGGGAGGCTGCTCAGGGTGGCCAGGGGCTATTGGTGCCATGGGGGTCCTGCTGGTGAGCTGGGTTTTGTGGCTCTGCACTCCACCAGCCTCTTCCTTCCAGCTCCCTGTTCCTTGATTTTTTTCCCCTGTGCTGATGCTGCCTGGAATGTTTGCTCCCCAGGTTTGTAA
Organism: Neopelma chrysocephalum; assembly: GCF_003984885.1. Classification (NCBI taxonomy): domain Eukaryota; kingdom Metazoa; phylum Chordata; class Aves; order Passeriformes; family Pipridae; genus Neopelma; species Neopelma chrysocephalum. Next base: position 204,360 of record NW_020897998.1, on the reverse strand, counting down.
GAACAGGAAGTGTTTTCAGGGACAGATGTTGATCAGGCAATGAATCCTAGTTTCTGACTTTGCACATTCGAGTGGTGTTCCCAGTATCCCTTGGAAAAGCAAGGACAAATCCAACAGGCAAAGACAAATCCTCTGTGGCTTCCACAGGTCAGCACCCCTTTGAGTGAAGCTGAAGATTTCTCTGAGCTTAGCTGTGTTTTGACAGTCCTGAGGGCAAAGCTCCTGAGCTGAAGGTGCTGTTGAGTTGCTGATCTGCTGTGGCTGAGGAGAATTGTCACAGAAATAAATCCAGGCTTACCAAGGGAATTGTGCTGTGTAATTTGGCATCTGTCAGCTGAGTCCTGGGCCAAAGTCACTTCCCTGGCCCCTTCCTCATATTAATCCTTAGCTAGTCACTTCTTATGATTAGATCAAGCAGCCAGAATGCACAAATCAGAGCTGAGACCAAATTCCAACCTGCCAATAGATCACAGAAGCCTCTTCTCACACACTGGCTGTGTATCTTCTGCAGAGCTTGTTATGCTGGGGACTTATGACACTTCCCATGTGCTGCACTGCACAGCTCCATGCCTGGGGATGAGACACCTTAAAAGCAACAATGAGCTTTCTCAGAACTCAGCTGGGCTTTGTGCTCATGAATAAAATGTCCCCCGCCTTGGTTTATTTATGGGGCTTGTGTGCCGAGACATGAGTGGTAACAGAAAGTCAGGAAACTGTTCTGTAAAATAAAAACAGGGTTTATTTATATGGCTCTCAAATGGTTGGTGCCCACACTGGGCTGAAATCATGCCCTCCTTGTAGCAGGAAATACCTGTTGCACGTGGGGCTGTGCCAGTTGTGGATGTAATCCTGTTACCTTCTGACAGGCTGACAGTTCAAGTCAGGCTTCAGAGCTTTCCAGTCCCATGGAAGGGAGCAAAGTCATCGTGGTGGATGAGGGAAGACCATGGGAAAGGGACTGGTCCCTGTGGTTAAGGCTGATGGTAGAGCAGGGACTTAGAGGGGCAACAAAAGGAAGGTGAAGGACTGGTGGGAGGTCTAGAGCCAGTCCTATGAGAGCAGCTGAGGGAGCTGGGGGGGCTCAGCCTGGAGAAAAGGAGGCTCAGGGGGGACCTTCTGGCTCTGCAACCCCCTGACAGGAGGGGGGAGCCGGGGGGGGTCGGGCTCTGCTCCCAGGGAACAAGGGACAGGAGGAGAGGGAACGGCCTCAGGCTGTGCCGGGGGAGGGTCAAATCTCATGGAGCAGCAAGGAGTTCTCATGCAGCCAACAACAAGAAGTTATTTTCTTGTAAGAAAGTCTTTTTCTACCTCAAATAACTGCAGTGGGACCACATCTTACATGGACAGGGTCTGCTCAGCACTCAGCACGTGGCTTGGTGCCGTCTTTGATGCTCCACCACCTGCAGTTCCCAGCATCTAACGGGACATAAAATTATCTGTACTATTTTCTCCTCAGAATGTTAGCTGTAATAAGTGGTTTTTAAGTGATACCTTACAGTTCTAGCCCCTGACAGTTTATTTTAATGTTGAAGTAAACACCAACAGAAGTGTCGCCAGGGGAGAAATACCTTCCCTATAGTGCTGCCCTGCTGGAGTTGTATTAGTGTTCAAACTTACACAACTAAAGCATAGAAACAACCTGAATATGGGATTAACATCTAATATGCCACAAAAATGACAGTGAAATGAGTATATCAATACAGCAAGAATCTTTTGTTGATTTTTATCAAAATTTGAGAAAGCTTTTACGGAGTTGAATAATAACTTAAGAGCTCAAAGCACCTCGAATAAACATCCACATTAGCTCACAGCACTTCCATCTGGATTCTCCTCTTACTTGTGGGACATCTAGTGGCAGAAAGGAGTCTGGATCTTCGAATACAAAATGGTATTTTAGAGCGTGGTTCTTGTTTGAAAAAAACCCCAACACTCCAACTCTTTTTCCTCTTCGTTTTGGTTTGAGGTTGAAAGAATTGTGTGGGGTTTTTTTAATATTGATATTTGAAAACAGTTTGGGCTCTCAGTCACAAAGGCAGTTTGAGAAATAGCATCAAGAAAAGTTTTACCTGAGTAAGACTGTTCTCTGTTCCAGCTGACCTGGGTCTCTTTTATGACACCCAACTGCTCCTCCCAGAAGCTGTTTATACCTTTTATTTGCCCTGGTTGGTGTCTGTCTCTCTGGTGTATCCTGCTGTTGTCCCAGAGTGTCTCGGGGCAGATGTGGGGCTCCTCAGCAGCTGGAGCAGACCTCAGACCTATTCCCAACCTGTGGGAATACAGGGAGCAGGGAAGTGGGGGGCAGGAAAACACGTTTTGTGGATTGGTCTTGCTACGCCTGCAGGATAGTTGGTGTGCTGCGCTGGGGATACTTTGCAGGAGGAAGCTCAGGCTTTTATCAGGTATTGACATGGGGTGGGACAGCCCCCTTTTTCCCTTCTGTTTTCCCACAGCCCAAATAATGGACACGAGGTGTCTCCCAAAGGGCAGCAGTCCTGGGCTCTGTGTGGCAGTGACCTTGCACAGCAAGCACTTTCCTGGGCGTTTTTGTGCTGTTCCATTCCACTGGCTCTGCAAGAGTAACTGTGGAAATAGAATGTTCTTCCTTTTTCTCTTCACTTTTGTTCTTTAAACTTGTCTCTCTTCTTGGCAAAGCCCATGGAAACCTTCTTAGATGGAGTTGATGGGCTAATGTGAACTTCTGTAACAGCCATGGATATTTTGCAGCAGGATCAGATTTGTAGAGAAAATGCACCTGCCTTTAAATCTCTGCTTTAATGGTGTGGGTTTTATCACCTTTCTAGTACATGACCTGTTTGAGGGTTTGTTGGTTTTGGGTTTTTTTTGTTTCCATTATATTCTGCAGCCTTAAGGGCACAGAATCCATTTAAAAAGCAAATTGATATTCCTCTGACCCTAAGTTTTGGGGGTTTGTGTAGCAGGGCCCTAATGGAAAGATGAGCTGAAATGTCTGAGTTCTATCAGTAGATTTCTGCACTTCAGAGTCTGAAGAAGGTCAAGGCTCTGCCCTTTGCAACCAGCATGTGCCAGGTAACACCCGGGCTCTTGGATGCTGGGTGACCTCTTCAGAGAGCATGGAAGAGCTGGGAGCCCTGGGATGCTCTCTCGTGGCACTACCCCTGACTCCCTCTCACCCCAGCAGAGTGGGGAACAAACCAGAAAAGACCCAAAGATTCCCTTTCTCTTTCTGAGCATGGTGCTGTGTTGTGTGGACTGTCCCTTTGGTCAGGTGTCCTGGTTCTGAGGTGACCCAGCCACTCCAGCTGGGTGTGGTCCAAGGTCCACTTCTATCCCTGGTTGCTAAACTGTGCAGGAACAAGGTGGGAGGTTCTGGAGCTGTGCCAGGCAGGATGTCCATGTGTGAAGCCATCTCCAGCCTCATTCAGGGCTATTTGCCACCTAAGAGAAGCTGGAGCAACAATTAGGTCCATTCTTGTGACTCTTTCTGTAAGAAGGGACTTGGAAAAGCAATGGCAGGATGTGAGCAGGGGTTGTCTGAGGTGGAAGAGAGGGAACAGCACGTGGAAAAGAAATGTGCCTGGAGGCAGCAGGCTTGTAGGAGGCAGGATTGCCTGGAGCTCACCTCCTTAGGTGTCTTCCTCGTGCTTGCAGAGTTTGCTCCATGTTCAGCTGGGAAAGGACATCAGGAATAGCAGCTTTTTGTTCATCCTGGAGGGAAAATGCTGGCTTGCAGTTTGTGTAATTGATGGTGATGGGAAGGGGTGTGTGTGTGACACTTTTGCCTCTGGATAACTCAGGCCTGGTGCAGCACAGCTGCTCTGCTCCAAGCCTGGCTCTCTAGAGGTTGAGGTGTGAACCCCAAAGTACTGTTGTGCACCCTACACCAGGAAAAAACCAGCTTTCTGCCTGCCTGAAGCCCGTGGCTGCTCCTCCCCACTGAGATGGGGCACGATAAATGGTGGCAGTGGGTGGGAGGCTCAGGTTCCACGTGTGATTCTGGGATGGATCACTTCTGGTAGCTGAAAGACCAAAAACTTGGATGAGTTGAAGAGGTGCTGCTGTTGTCCAGAGTGCTGATGGCCAGGAATGCCTGCAGGTCATGTTTGAAGACAACACAAACTGTGGTTGTGAAGCTTTGTTTGGAAACGAGCTCCTAAATGTGTGTGAGCTGGGGCAGGTCTGTATGAGAGGCAAAAACACAGGGCTTTGAGAGGGCAACCTGGAAATTCCTGTAGCTTATTCCATACCTGGAATCCAGGATATAAGTAAGGCCACTGGTTGTTGCACGGCTCTGGCAACTGGCGGAGACAAAAGGAAAGTCTGAGGGAATTGGGGTTGTTCAGCCTGGAGAAGAGAAGCTTTGGTGTGACCAAACTGGCCCTTCCAGGACCTGAAGGGAGCCTGAAAGAACGATGGAGAGAGACTATTCCCAAGGGCCTGGAGTGACAGGACAAGGGGGAATAGCTTCCCACTGCCAGAGGGAAGGTTTGTGTTGGATATTGGGAAGGAATCCTTCCCTGGGAGGGTGGGGAGGCCCTGGCCCCGGTTGCCCAGAGAAGCTGTGGCTGCCCCTGGATCCCTGGAAGTGTCCAAGGCCAGGTTGGAGCAACCTGGGCTGGTGGAAGGTGTCCCTGCCCATGGCAGGGAGTGGGACTGGAGGAGTTGATCTTTAAGGTCCCTTCCAACCCAAACCATCCTGTGATTTCATGATCTCTGGTCAGAGTAATGCACGCAGCAGCCTGCTGAGCTCAAGGAATCTCTGGGCTGGAGAACAGCAGGGTTTAGTGCAGTAGCACTGGTTTGTCTGGGCTGTGACAGTGGGAATCTGATCAGCCTTACAGGTTCTGATGAGGGGACAAGTCTGTAGAGCAGCTGATGGGCTCAGGGAGGGGAGGAGCTGGTCTCTCTGACTCTGGGAATCCAAACTGCTGTGAAGAGAAATGCTGCCTCTCCCATTTCTCTTCTGTCTCTTCTCACAGAATCATTTAGGTTGGAAGGTCTCTGAGACTGAGTCTGTTTTCTGCATTCATGCTGATTGAGCCACATGAGTCTGTGCACTTGCTCCTGGTTTTCCTCAATTACCCCTAATATTGTGAAAATTGGACACCTGAGAAGGGCATTTTCCATGGTGGGCAGTGGGAGAGGCAGTGTGGTGAGTGAGGGATTTGGAGCTGACTGCTGGGAGTGGATCAGAGATGTATGGAGTGGATTTGGGCAACAAAAAAGGTCAGCAGAGCCCTTGCTGTGCTGAAAACTTGCTTTAGAGGTGGATTTGATTTTCAGACACCAAGTGTTAAGCTGGTCCTTTCTCCATTTAACCTCACCTTCTATGTGATGGAAAATTACTGCCCTCATATTCTCTCTTTGTCCTGTTGCAATCCTAAATACTCGGAGAGATGTTTATCCATGCTGTTAATGTGTAGTAATGGGATTGCTATTTTAAAAATCGATACAAATCTCACACTAGAAGAGAAAGGCTTATAGATTAGTCTGTCAAGAGCTGTTTTAATAGATCTGTCTGACATTTGAGACACTTTCCCCAAAAGTGCTCTTGCAGTTTCAAATTGCTTCTTAAATGTTGCTGCCTGCAGATTCCAGGCCAAGCTGTCGGAGTGAAAACCTTTCTCTGCAGCTTCAGAGAAGCTGGAAATCATAAATGTTTTCATTATTTTTTTTTCAATTGATGAAGAATGTGTTCTCCCCTAAATTAGGGAGCAGCAGTTTCAAACACATGCTTTACTTTTGTGGTTTCAGCCATCTGGTGGGAGGGAGAAGCTGGAGAGCTGGGGATGATGGGGAAGTTTAGAACAGATCTTTCCAATAGTGCCACTTGCAGTGAGAAAAGCTGAATGGTGCTGACTTGCTTGAGACTCCTTTTGAGATGCAAAAAATTACTAGCAGATGGTATATGCATTTGTAATCTAGGTATTTGAAGCTGGCTTTAATGTCCTTTTTATATTTTAGCAATATTCCCTACCCTTCCCATTTCCTTCCACAGCTCAGAGCAGGATGTCTCTGGTGCTCCTCTGTCGAGGTACTCAGAGCCCTTCTAGTTCTGACTCCTAAGGGACTGTTAATTAGCAATAATTGCAGTAATTCATCAAATTCAGGGCCATGTCTTTAGGGTGTGTTCTGGTGAGAGTCTGAGACCAAAACACGTTACCAGTGCCAATAACTTGAAAACTTGCAAGTCTTGGAAGAATTATTGCTGCTGTTGCTCTCTCCATGACTTAACACTGCTCAGAGAAGTGCAAGAGTTAGGTTTAGGGGTATGTTTGACTTTTCTCCATCTTAAGACCTGCAGCAGCTGCCGCTTTGCAAAGGGGGAGGAACAAGGAACTGGCACAATGACTTCACTCCCTGCAGACCCTCCAGCACCAGTGGGAAGCAGGGAGATCCACTGTGGGTGATCAGATAGATATTTACCTCAGGCAGACTAAGGCCAAGCCTGAAGGCCTTAATGCTTGGTATTACAGGGAGAGAATTTTAATCCCTGCAAACTTTTTGCCGACTTTTTTTGAAATTTATGACATGTTTCTTTCTACCATTTTTCTGATGCTCCTCGTTCCCACTGGTCTCCCCCAGTAGCTGTTTTTTGGGACACAAACCATTTCTGCCTCCTGCTGACCTTGCTGGCCTGTGGTCTCTGGGCAGCCCATCAGTTGGTGGCTCTGGTGAGCTTTGTCCCCTTATCAGTGTCTCCACAGTGGTTTTGTCAGATCTGTGACTGTTGGGGTTTTTTTATGGTTTCCCCCTTTTTCCCTTGAGTTCCCAACTGACAGGGTCCCCAGTCAACCTTCCTGGATTAAACATTCTCACCCTCTCACCTGCACTTCTGGTTCTGGGCCTTTGAGTGGTCTTCAACCTTGTGAATGAAGCATCTTGGAGAAAGGATGAGTGGATGCTTTGTGCTGCTGCTGTGCTGAGGATGTACTGGAAGAAAGGCAAGTGGGACCAGGCTTGGAGAAAGTACCAACCTTACCAGGAAAGTGTATTTTGTGTGCAATGCTAATGGGCTCTAGAGCCATTTAGGGTGCACATCAGTGGTATCTGTTGGGGCAGGGGGAGCAGGAGGGCTGTGTCTGGTCCCCTCTTTGCTGCTGGTTGTGTCTGCAGGGAGAGGCTCCGGCGTTGGTGCAAGTGCTGCTCTGTGTCCTCCCCTCCTGGCTGCGAAATCTGGGGATGTCTGGGAAGCAGCAGTGCCCACAGAAGCAGATGATCTCCAGAAGTGTAACTGCAGGTAAGTCCTGCACCTTCCCTTTGGGCCTGACCTTGGGCTTGTGCTGTTCTTCCCCTTAAAGTCGATCCAACCCCCCCCTCCTCCCCTGACACCAACTCCTCATGGGCTTGGGACAGCAATGAAATGTATAAGTGAGTGGATCAACTTACTCTAAATCACTTGTCTTTCATTGTAATGGTGCGTGATGGACATAAAATCAAATTGATAAACTGCCCCTGATAAAGAACACACTGCTCAGTGTTTTTAAGCACATGGGCTTGACAGCAGCAGCTGATTAATTATTAATTAAAATAATGGTCAATGAAAGAAATATACCTTTGCTAACCTATAATTACTTGGAAGCTTCTTCATACATTTTCTATGAGAGTCTTTTCCTTGTAAGACTCTGAAAAAGTATATTTGGTGTTTGTTTGCTTTCAGCTCTGGTTTTCAGCGGATATTGACTGAAACAGTGTCTTAATCAGCCTGACCTCAGCCTCCAGGGGACTTTTTTCCACTGATTCCTTCTCTTCCTCCTTGCCTCTCCCTGTGTGCTGAAATTCTGGTCAGAGTTGCTGCCTCTGTCTATTAATGTTGCCTTTAGTGCTTCTTTTTCAAAGACTCTTTTTAGCTCAAAACTTTTTCTGAACGTTCCTCCCTTGGCGGGGGATGTGGGAGGGGGGCAGTTCTTGCTGACTGACCTGAGCTAAATTTCTTGGAAGCAGTTTCCCCCCACCCTACTACTTTTCTCCAACTGACTTTCCAGCAGCAGCTGTGCTGAGAACAAAGTACTAAGTAATACAGAGCATTTTAGAGGCCTCGAGGAGTTGGGTCTTCTGTGTGAAGATAATTCAGTCAGGTTTTCCCACCTCAAGCCTGGAGTGTGGCTATTTTATTCTTTTCCTGTGAATTTGGCAGTGGTTGTTGTGTTCTGCTTGTTGTCTCTGCATTCCCTGACATCTATTCTGTCATTGCTCCCTATTTCAGCAAGTTTTAATGAATCCAGCTTTATTTCAATCCATGAAGGTGTCCTTGGCCTCTCATCACTCTGTTTTTAGAAAACAAGTCACCCAGAGTGATCTGGGGTGACTGTCACAGCTGATTTGGTTTCTACCCTCACTTTCCAGCTGAACACTTCTCCTGGTACTTTCCTAATATTACCTCCAAGGGATGGATGATTGCTGTCCCTTTTTCTTCTGTGGCAACAGGAAAACAAACAGAAAGCAAACAGGACTTGGACAAGTTACCTCTGGTCGACCTGCTCAGGGATTGGGAATTGGCAGCACATTCCCAGGAGCTGCCAGGTTTGTTCCTAGCTCAGCTAGAGGTTTGTAATTGCCTGACTATGTGTTTTTGGTCCTCTCCCTGGTAAATCCCATCCGGGGTTAATAAAAATGTCATTAACTGGATCTGTGGGATGAAGTTGAATATGTGTCAGCACAGTTCCCTGGCAGCAAGAGGCCAGTGCTGTCCTGGGATGTGTTGGAGAGAATCCCCCTCCATGATATTTAAGGTCCCTTCCAACCCAAACCATGTATTTCCCTCACCCCAGTGCACGACAAGAGGTTGAGATAAGAAGGTGCTGTGGGATCTTAATGGTGTCTGCAACTGCCTGACGTGGGAAGGTGGAGAGGAAATGGATCCAAGCTCCTCAGAGGTGTGTGGGAATGGGGCAGTGGACACGAGCTGGATTAAAGGGAATCTCAAGTAGGGAGCAACCAGTCTTTTTGCTGGAAGGTGTCCCTGACCACGACAAGATGAACTTTAAGGTCCCTTCCAACCCAAACCACTCTGGGATTCTCTGATAGTAGAAAAAAATCAGCCTGAGGATGTTCAAACACAAGAAGAGGGTCTGGACAGGTTGTGGGATTGATGTCCTTTGAGCTATTGAATTGTGTAGTTTGGTTCTGACTGACTTGGATCTCTCGAGGTACCTTCCCATTACACCACTCATTCTGATTTCCATGGACTAAAGGCATTTTACCCAAGACACATTTGGATATCTGATTAACTGCACCCTTTCATGGGGGATGTTGACACACTGTTACCCCATGTGGGGGTGTGAAATTGGAGTAAATGTGCAAGGTTTGTGTGTTGCACCCAGTTCCCAGAGAAGGGGGCTGACACAGTCCCAAGCATATGTTCATTGGCACTGAATATTAGATGAATTTGACAGTGTGTTTTAATACCATGGCTCTGTAAAAGCAGATGTACTTCTTCACTGGAGCACTTCCTTTGGATTAAATTACAATTGGAGAGCATTTTCTTTGGTGTTACCACTTGTCTCTGTGCCACATCGCTTTGATTTCTGTATATGATCTGAGGCATGCAAAATAAGAATATGAATATTACGTATTGCCTCAGTTCAATGAGACTGAAGTGTTTTGCTTGATATTTTTCTTAAATATTCTGTGTATATTTAGACATATTTAACCCCACACCACCTTTTAAGGAAGGTGGTTTTGATGAAGCTTAGATTTGGTGCAAATGTGAAGAGAATTTGTTGCTACTTTAAAATTCAAGGTTTTTTAGTTTTGACAATTTTTATTTCTGAGTCCATATCCTCAAGAAGTGCTGTGTCAACGCTGTCACTCCCCTGTGATTGTCATCAATTGGATCATTCTGTGTTAATGCACATTTTTATTTTAATTCCAGCTCAGTTCCAAGAAACCCATGGAGCTGGAGCTAAGCTGTGCATTGAAACTGGTGGGAGTGAGTCTCCAACTCTAGTGTGTTGACTAGAGGCTTCTTGTTCCTTTTAGTTTGGGTTTTGGGTTTTTTTTAATCTGATCTCAAGCATCCAAAGCTTTTCCTCTCCCCTCGTCATTTTCAAAGCTTGATGAAACTTTCTCAGAACATTTCTATCAAATTAAGTGCATAAAAGCCTGAGGTGCCCAATTTCAGTCACTCAGCATTGATAAGCTGAAAATTACGTAATTATTTTTGGTGGATTTCTTTTTAAATTATTTTTAGGGCTTTTACAGAAAGAATCTGCCAGTGTTCTGTTCATACCTATTAATATTTCACACCAAAATGCACTTTTAAAGCTTTCTGGGCTGACATGCACATGGGCATGACTTCATTGTTCTTCAAATGCAATGCACTCTCACACTTAGAGGAAATCCAAGTGTCTGCATTTAGGAACGTAAATTGTTAAATAGGGTTTAAAATGCTTGTGGACAGCAGGATGGGTGATGGAGAGGGCTGAACCAGAGCTCTCTGCTCTGGTTCAAGGTCCCACAATAGCAGGACTTTATCTTTGCAGGATTATACTTATATTTGTCCAGGAGACTGTCCTCTTTCAGTGAGAGTAGCTCCACACTCAGATTAGTAAGAAGTGCTTCTAATAGTTTTAAATTCCATCAATAATCCTTTTTTTGAACAGTCCAAATGTCAGGAGTTACCAAAATATTGCCATTTTGCAGTAGAGTGCATTCCCTCTGCTGTGCCCCTTGGTGTGTCATTGTAGGCTTGACAGAGTGTTCTGTTTCATCTTTAGGCAAATGGCTAAAAATTACAAAATTGCTTTCAGTAATGAGTCTGAAATCCCTGTGACTTGAGCAGCCACCCAGAAATATGCCATTTTAAAAGGGTTTCCATTCAGCAAGAGTAGGGATCACTGGCCCCGGGATCTTTTGTGAAACTTGGTTTATCCCCAGCAGTGACTTCCCGAATACGGGAAAAGATGAGGAGCCCAAGTGTTGCCTGTTCACAGAACTGAGCACTTGTCTCCACACAAAAGTGCTCTTTAGGCTTTCCTAAGATGATTTGGGTTTCCAGGAAGTTCTGCTGTGTTTTTGCTGCCAGAGTTCCCACACCTGTGCTTTTCAGACAGGACTCTGCTGTAGTGTGAATAGTTTTATTGACCTTTCTTGCAGTGAATCCCTTCTGTTGCTCCTCATTTTACTGAGCTTTATCATAACCCAAAATTAAGGCAACAGATTGACTGTATTATCAGAGACTTACTCTGGTGGCTGGTATGTGCATCCCAGTGGTCCACACACACACAGAAACAGGAGTCAGATCTCTCCTTGCCAAAAAAAAACCCCAAGAATCACAAAGCTGGGGGAAGTTTATCCTTGTCCTCTTGTTTGATTTAAGTTTCCTTTGCTCTCTCTTAATGCTTTTGGGGGGTACCTGTTGCCAGAATATTGACCTGCCACTGCTAGAATATTGACCTGCCATCTGTGTAGTAGCTTCAGATATTCTTACCCAGGGCTGGGAAATTGTAAAAGACACAAACAGGGAACTTGCAAAGCTGAGCATTTAAGGAGCAAGGTGAAGTAGAGAGACAGAGGGCATGGAGTTGAAATGGCAGCAATTCTCTATTTCTCTCTCTGTTTTTTGTGTTCATTATGTTCAAGGTGCTTTTGAGGATGGAAGTGCTCAAGTATTACCTCACAGTTCCCATTTAATAATTTTCATTGCTTCCTCCTCTGCTCCTAATGCTGTTGAGAAATGGAGTGTCTCAATTGGAAATGTGACAAAACAGTTCCCCCCAGGGGTTACAGATCCAAAATCACAACATGAAAAGGGTGAGGAGCCACACACAGGCTGTTCCCCTGTTCAAGGGGAGCTTCTGCAGTTTGGGTGAAAGGAGAAGTGGATTGTTACGTGAGCAATAAATGGGATACAGCAGGCAGGTCATGCACAGCAAGTGGAATTCTGTTTGCAGCTGCACCAGTGCCTGTGTCCTGCTCAGACACAGGAGCAGTGTTAACAGCTTGCAGCCAAAGCAAAGGAAATCCAGAGGGATTTCTGGGATGGGAATGTTCTTTGTGAATCTCCATGGAACACTTTGTTTGAGCTTCTGTAATTAGTCTGGCTGTTCTACCACAGCGTTTGACACTTTGTTCTCTCTGGTGATCCACGGGGAGAATTTAGCCAAGGGAATGGTGGTGATTAGCTCTCAACAGAGGAAGTATTTCACTTTCTTGCCCATTTGATCCATCAAAAGATTAACCAATGGCTTCTGTGGAGCCTGAGCTTTGAAATCCATATACAGATCTCCAGTCAGATGTCTTGAAACAGTGGGCTGATAATCACAGAATCCCAGGATGGTTTGGGTTGGAAGGGACCTTAAAGCTCACCTCATTGCCATGGGCAAGGACACCTTCCACTAGACCAGGCTGTTATAAAATGTGTGGCTCAAAGCTCAGCCAAAGCAGCCTTGTTCCTAAAAAAGGATTTCTTGGCCAGTAGTGGTGACTTTAATGCTGTCAGCCCATGACAGTCTCCTTGGCATTAAGAATTTTCCTTGGTGTGGTGAACTGAGACTAACTTAGTTTAAAAAACAAAACCCACGAAACTCCCCCCCAAAATAAATTTTACAAGAGAATTAATATGTATTACAGAGGCAGATAGTGAAAGGACAAGGGGAAATGGTTTTAAACTAAAAGAGGAGAGATTTTGGTTTGATATTGGGAAAGAATTGTTCCCTGGGAGGGTGGGGAGGCCCTGGCACAGGTTGCCCAGAGAAGCTGTGGCTGCCCCTGGATCCCTGGAAGTGTCCAAGGCCAGGTTGGAGCAACCTGGGCTGGTGGAAGGTGTCCCTGCCCATGGCAGGGGGTGGAACTGGATGAGCTTTAAGGTCCCTTCCAACCCAAACCATCTCGGGATTCTGTGATATCATTTAACTTCACAGGGGCACCATCAATTCTGCCTTCACCCACAAAAAACCCCTCTCAAGCTCTCACAGGTCCTGGGATAGAAGGTGATTTTCTGCCAGCCACGGAATTAAATCCTATTGGACCTATTTTTCTGCACAGTCGGGGCAGCAGGGCTCAAATCCCTGTAGCTCTTCAGGCACCATTTTCCTTAAATCTGCTCTCTGGCTTTATGCTTTTAAAAAAATGATCATAAGGTTTATTCACATGCAGAAGCATCTTTCTTCCTTACAGTTTCCTCTCTGCTCTCAGTACAATGGAAAATGCTTTTATATGTACATGAATTTCCATTTCTTTGTAATAAAAGTGCTTGCTCCATTTTGGTTCCTGCATCAATAACAACAGTGCTGATGCTGAGGATGACAGCTTTTACTTCACTCATCACAGAAACAGCTCTTGGGCCAGGATCCATAACAACTCCATTTGATTGTTCACAAATACCTCTTTTTAGTCCAAAACCAGAGTAATATAACTTCTGTGAATTAGAGAAGACAGGAAATGCTGTGCAGTTTGGCAAATTCTCACTGAAGTCTCTCTGCTGCAGTCGGACCTGATTTGCTGGAATACAGCAAATATTAGCATATTACTGTACATTTGGAATATATGTATATGTATTCTCAGACCAAGAATGCAGGAATGCTGGCAAGTGTGAGTTATTGCCCATGGAGGAGCTCTTGTCTTTGGAAAATATTGATTATCTCGGCCCTAAAAACTTCCTGACACGTTTGGAGAGCGTTTCTGAATTATGCTTGGGGTGCCTGGTTTCTTACTTTGAGGTATGTGGGGATTTGCTACACTTGAGAACAATTAAGTGGCCCCAAAAATCTGTCTGCTCTCCAGGTCTGCTCTGCCTGAGAGGAGCAGGCAGAAGGGCTTGTTCCCCATCTCTGCAGCTCTGGTTTTAAGGGGATCATTGAGTTCCCCATCCCTGCACTCAGGAGTTCCTTTCCTTGTGATCTGTTATGGGGCTGGTTTCCCAGGGCAGCTGCTGAGGGACCTGCTGCAGGTGTAAAGCACACTCAGGATTCACGTTCAGCGCTTCAGGCATGTTGATGCACGGCCACATGGACAGGAACATGCTGCTGCCCATGAAAACTCTGCTCTTGGGAAACAGGGATGCACAGGAGCCATTTAGCTCCCTCTCAGGTTTAGCTGCTTGTCTTTGGTATCTGTGTTTTCTGTGCATTCCTTAGGGGCAGTGGATCACCTGGATGTGAGCTCTGGGCTGAACACCCCCACGTGGTAGGGAGCTCTTGGATGCTGCCGGGTGAAGGGAAGCCCCTGAGTGATAACTCATGCAAATGGAGATGTGTGTATGCCAAGGTAATGTGAGATTTGGGGTAATAAACCTACACTCGAGATTTGGGGTAATAAACCTACACTCCATCACAGAAGGAAAGAGACTTAGAATCCAGGAATGGTTTGGGTTGGAGGGAATCTTAAACATCATCCAGTCCCACCCCCTGCCATGGGCAGGGACACCTTCCACTAGCCCAGGTTGCTCCAAGCCCCGTCCAACCTGGCCTAAAGTGGGTTCAAACTGGGGGGTTCAAACTGGGCTGTAGGAGATTCTCCAGCAGCACATGCTGTAGCTGTGCTTTCTGAAAGGGGAGTGGACTGGGGATAATCAGTCTCTCCAAGGACTCACTGAATATCACTGCAATAGAAATTGCTCTTATCAAAGTGAAAAGCTTTGAGTTAAAGGCAGGAGAAAACCAGCTGAGTGTCAAACAGAAAATTAGGACACTGACTAATATTTTTGGGGCCAAAACATCACTTGTATAATCCTCTGTTGCATTCACCAGGGCTTCAACCACCTTGCAGAAAATTAGATTAACAGGTGTTGATTTTACAAGCGCTTCGCTATCTTCTGCTGCCTTAAAATCTAATTCTTTATTTCCCCAATTCTTTATTCTTCTGGCTCTTTAGTAGTGCTGTTGCTGACATGAAGGAGCTGCAGTGCTGCTGTTCCTGCAGTCCGTGGGCAGCAGGTGGGACAGCAGCACTGCTGCTCTCACAAATAACCTACAGCTCTCACCTCCTGCACCCCGCTGCAATTAGGCGGCTCCTGTTACTAATTGGTGAGCAATCCTGCCCTTCCTCAATCCTGGTCCCTCCCTCCCTCCAAGGGAAGGCGTGACACAGATAAAGGTGGGGCTTTGCCAGCTGAAGTATATCAAAAGCTGCCTCTTGGAGCCATGACTGCAGTAGGATTCCCGGGGCACGTCCTGGACACTTTGGTAAGTCTGTGGTACGTGATTAGACACTGGTTTGTTTTCTGTCCTGAAGAGTAGAGACTTTGAATTTGCTGGAATTGGGGTAGTGGTGCAGCTGGAGTTTGGCAACATCCTCTGCTTTCTGAGAGCTTTCATACGAAGCCACTTGTGGGATTATGTTAAACGCAGGTAGTGGTTCCATTTAGCTGGAAGCTGCCTGGGAATGGGAGCTGGTGTTGCCTTTTCAATCGTGGACAAGTTTTTAAAAGCCTATTTAAAAGTCTCTTTAGAACTAGATTTTTTTGTTTTTACTCTTTCTTTTTAGTCACCTCTAAGCTGAAGATTTCCTTGGAATATTCTCCTTCAAGTGCTGTGGAAGTCACAGTATTAGCCTTTACGTTTTAGAGGATTATTCTGGTGTTTATCTAGTGGTTATTACTCTCAATATGTGTTACTTTATAAAGTTATGCTTTAATGCGTTAAATATCTTATATATTTAATTCAGTGGGTTGGAAATGTGATAGAAAATGAACTGTTTGCCTGTTCTGTGGTCTGAGCTGTGTCATATCTTTTAAGATGTGTGTAATTGCTGTGTTATGTCTAACATTTGTGGGGTTAATGGGCGTTGCTCCCCGATACCAGCCAGACACTGAGCTATCGGTGATGCTCTTCAGAACTTGAATTTAAAATTAAATCCCACGTTTTCAGGGCTCCTTTGCGATTTCACACTTCTTTATTTGCAGCATGTTCATTCTTATCAATTTTGCAGCGAGGCGAACTTGCAGTGCTGTAGTCTTTGGAATTAATAATTTAATACCTTTCCTTTTAATCTTCTCTGTATGGTTATCTCCGTAGCCAGTTTCCTGGTGTTAAACTTATTAAACAAACCAACAGCGCGAGTAAAACTGTCAATAAATAAGTTCCATAGATCACGACCAAAACGTAATTTCCCTCCGTGGAGCTTTTATCTGGAATTACAGCTTTGAAAACATCTTTACAGTGAACATTAATCATGCGAAATGATAAGAATTGCTTTCTGGGTTATTAGGAAATATGTCTCCCAGTGCACAGTTGCCAGTATCCTCCAACCTCAGGTTTCCATCCCTATCAGCTGCCAAGTCCCAGTTTCCTGGGGTTTCTTGCAAACTGTGCTTAACGAGGTATTTTTTTCATGTCTTTGTCTCCATTGCCAGGTTGGAGCCTCTCTGGGCCCAGCCATCCGTGTCTTCACTTTCAACCTTTTGCCTTTTCTTGGGTTTAAATCACTCCTATCCTGTGCAGAAGCTGGGAAGGAAGAAGAGGGGTTTTTCCCATCACTTGGCAATGATGGAGATCCCAGGCATGCTGCAGAATTCGGGGGAAGTAGCTGAGGGCTTCTCCCATGCACAGTAAATGAGTCAGTCATGCTCCCCCTCAGCACAACGTGATTTTCAAAGGATTTTAAAAATAACTGTAAAATATAAATATACGTCATTTTGTGGAATCTTGCCTTTTCTTTCTGCTTTGGGGGTTGCCCACATCACACTCCCATCATCTTATTTACAACTGCAGCTTCCACAGCCTGAGCCATTCCCACTGTGTCAGGCGCCCTAAGGAAATAGTTTCACACTTGGCGGTTCTTGGTCTCAGAAGTTACGTGTTTACAAGGGGGTGGCTCAGCAGGGCGGCAGGACGAGTATTTCTGTGTCTGGGAGGGATGCTTTGTGCCATGCAGTGGCAGGGTCACCCCAGAGCACACAGCCAGAGGTAAAGGCAGGAGAGAAAACAGTGTTGGAAGGACAGGTGGACTCTGAGTCCTCCATGTAAGCTGGCCAACAGCTTTCCCTTCAGGAAAAGGCTTTTCCCAGTATTATTCAGAAAGCAGCATGAAGGGAATGGAATTATTTGCAGTAGAATAAGTACAGTCTTGTTCTGTGCTTTGCTGCAAATGCAGTGATGCTCCTTCAAAGACGGTGAGTTTAATACAGGGATGTGTTTTAGAGGGCACCTGAAATCAATTTGCTCCCAAGGATGACTTCCTAACTCTTGGATCCCATATCCAGTCCACTCACTCTTGGGACTGCACGTGTTGACTGTGGTTGTTCCAGGCTGGACAGACCCGTGGGATCGCTGCTCCGGTGCTGCTGGAAGCTCCTGGGTCACTGCTGGGCCAGGTGCTTCAACACTGCAGTTTGTTGTCTTTGTACTCCAAATGTACTCGAAAATCCCCTTTCATTTGTAAATACACTGGGTTAGGTACCACTCAGCTGCATGAGCCCTGAACAGCCAAGTCCTGAGCGTCCCATCAGAGACAGAGCTGAGATTTGGCCATGAATTGGGTGGGGTGGCACATAAGGTGTGTTCCTCTCCCAAAGGATGTTGCCTTGGTGTTCTTTTGGAGCGGGGAAAGAAAGAAGGAAGTCTCTTTGAGGTATGAAATAGCAGAAAAGATTGGTTTGGAATGTTTTGTGTTTTAAGTGTTGATGTACTTCCTAATTCTGTGTGCTGAATTGAAATAACCTCTGCCTTGCCTTCCTAGGGCACCAAGTGTCCTTGCTGGTGTCTGGTGATAAAAATCTGCTCCTCTGCTGTGCTCCTCCGGGTTTCCATGGGCAGCATGAGGAACCGAAGGAATGGCAATTTCGAGAATTCCAGGCTCCTGTATTCCAGCATGTCCCGCAGCATTGACGTGGCCTGCAGTGATGCTGTGAGTACCTGGTACCTCTGCTGTCCTGGGGCTGGGACTTGGGTCGTGTCAGGAGCAGGACGATGGGTTTGGCACTTCTCCCTTTGTGGAGAGGTTTTGGGTTTGTCAC
>NW_020897998.1:185869-186475 GCF_003984885.1 Neopelma chrysocephalum | reverse complement strand
TGGGTTTGTCACTCCTCCCTTTGTGGAGAGGTTTTGGGTTTGTCACTTCTCCCTTTGTGGAGAGGTTTTCCCAGCCGGTGCCCTTGGAGCAGGAGCAGTGATTGGCTGACCTGGTGAATCTCTTAAGGAGGTATTGCATTCCTTTTGATCCCTGTAACTCTTTATTGTACATCCTTAGTCCCTCCTTGTGAGAAATAAAATCTCAGATTCAAGTCATTTCCAATTAGAATTTATTATATGGTGAGAGCTAATCCAGCGCTGTGGTGCACAAGCAGAGTCCAAAGGACCCCGTGGGCTTGTCACACCCAGAGCAGACATAGGGTCCTACTTTTATCCTCAGTTATTTCATGAATATTCATTATACATAGGCATAAACATTATACGTTGTTATGTCAGGAATTCAACAGAAGTTTTCTTAAACAAAAGTGTTACACGTGGTTAAATCAGACATTTAAAAGATGTTTTCCTTACACAAAAATGTTATCTACTTACGAATATACCTTGTTAGTTCAGACATTCAAAAGATGTTTTTCTTACACAAAAATGTTATCTACTTACAAATATACCTTGTTAGTTCAGACATTCAACAGATGTTTTTCTTACACA
>NW_020897998.1:152004-185859 GCF_003984885.1 Neopelma chrysocephalum | reverse complement strand
GTTATCTACTTACGAATATACCTTGTTAGTTCAGACATTCAACAGATAAATTCTCAAGAAAGGTGTTATCATCCAATTAACTAGGCAAGTATCTTCACAAGGGAGGTGACTTGTGTTATGTCTTTGTAGGGGCCCAATTAAGTTTTACAATTTGTTTTCTCTTCTTTCTCTAGGTTACACTGACCTTACGCCGTTTTCTTTTTCAGTGACTTGAATCATTCCCTTTATCACACTCCTGGTTTTAAATCTTTTCTCGTGTTTCAGAGAGACAAAACTGTCCAAAGAACCACACCGACCTCTTGAGCAGCTTGCTGGCCAAGGCAGACAACACAGAATTACGTTAAGCACCCCTTTTATGCCTGAATGATTTACTGAGGCAGCAATTGTCTGACAGATTCCCTGCTCTTGACCGGCTTGCAAGAGGCCCGAAGGCTGGTTCTTGGGGCTTTAGCAAGTGCCTCCCCCTCCCTTTTATCTTTTTGGTCTTGCACCGTTGTGACTTCTACTGGTTAAATGCGTTCCTTTCAATTTTCTTCGTTTTGGGTATTATACTTCTCATGTTTTTTCCACTTGGAATAGCTTTTACCCACAAGCTGTTGTGCCAAATTGGTAAACTTAACTGTAGCTTCATCTTCCCTCTTTGTCCTGAGCTAAATCCAAGCAGTGCCTGAAAACAAACAACCCCCCAACCCTTTATCAGCAAGTGAGAATTTCTCTTTGCTTTGGTAGCTTGCAGAGGCAGGTTAGGGATGAATTTGCATTCCCCAAGTGTGAAAGCTTCCCCTGGGCTCCTGGAGTTTCAAGGTTAATAGGAGGGTTAATGGTTAAACAAGCTGGAGAGGCTTTGTATTCCACTGAGCTCCCATAAAGCATGACTTGAAGTTGTTCAGGTCTCCTTCGGGGGTCTTAATGTGTTGAATTAAAATAGCCTCTACCCTGGAAAACCTTGTCTTTTTTTATTTTATTTTATTTTTTTGCTCTTGGGAAGAACCAGTGTTTGCTGTACTGTTTTAAGTAGTATCTTGGTTTAATCTGACTGTGCTGCTACTGAGGTTTCTTGTGTTCTGTGAGTTATCAGAAAGAAACTTTTAAAAATTATTTTCCAGGATTTGGCCAACTTCATCCAAGAAAACTTTAAGAAGAGAGAATGTGTCTTTTTTACAAAAGACTCCAAGTCAATGTAAGGAGGCACTTTTCAATTGTTTTGCAAGGGTGGGGGGCTGGGAGCTGAGGATATTTCTGTCTTCTAAGGCAGGGAGTAAACTGCTGGCTTTTTTTTGTGAAGAAATGAATTCAGCAGTGCAACCACACCTTGATCTGGTTCCTCTGAGTTACTCCATAAACAACTTGATGCAAAACTCTGGGTCTGACCTTCCAGCAGCTTTGTCACAGGGTTTAATATCAAATACCCTATTTGAAGCATAGCTGTAGCAATGTATAGGTCTTTTTAAGGATGCAGTGCTACTATTGGTCTGTAACAATGTATGTATGTATCAGAGTTTTGCATAATTTAAGTTTTCCTTTTAAAGCCAAATCACAAATTTCATGCACAAGCCTTTACAGCAAAGACAGACACTCACTGGCTTTTGCTCAGGCTGATGTTCTCTTAAGACAGGATATTATCCTGGCTCCATGTTCAGCAATGCAAGTTTGGGGACCATAACATTGCTTTCAGGGTTTTTTTGGGTTTTTTGTAGTCTCAAGAGAAAAGTGATCAAACTAATGCAGCTGCAGAAGTCCTAATATAGAGCTCTGAGGGCTCTCTGACCCCATTCCTCTCTGAAGCTGGGAGGAAAAATGCCTCGGAGAGAGCGAGGGAAATTAGTCTCATTTCAGAAAGTCTTACTTAGGGTCCTCCTCTGCCACCTAAAATGGGGTGTCTGGCAAAGGACCAAGGAAGGATGGAGGAGCTGGTTCCTCCCAGCTTCTCTTCCTCCAAGCCCCCAAGGACAGGGTTGCAGAACTTGCTGGGTTATTTTTGTCTGTACATTTTTAAGGTGAGCTGGTTTGATTTGCAGCAGAGTGGAGGAAACCTCTGAAGGAGAGAGGCAGTGCCCCCTTGTCCGTGCCCTCCCAGGGAGCAGAGATGTGCAGAGCATTTCATGGATGGCAGTGCAGCTTTTCCTAGGAAAAGTTCTCCTGGCTTTCCCAACTAGTCCTGCACAACCCCTTCCCAGTGCTGGGCAGAAGCAGGTTATGGGGAAGGAAGCAGGATTAGGTGCTTTGTCAGGTGGCAAATCCCAGTAGCTACAACTGGTTCTGTAGCTTTCCTTGCTGCCAGAGCTGACTTCTCCATGCTCACGATAACTCTGATTTCTTGGCTATTCCCTCTTTTTTCAGGGGAAACTTATGTAAATGTGGATACCCTGAAAACCAACACATAGAGGGCACTCAGGTTAACACCAGTGAGAAATGGAACTACAAGAAGCACACAAAGGAGCTTCCTACCGATGCCTTTGGGGACATTCAGTTTGAAAACTTGGGAAAAAGAGGCAAGGTAAGTGGGGTGCATTAGGGGTGCCCATGAGGCCCCTGTTGGGTGCCAGTGGAAGCCCCAGGAAAGCAAGGGGGAGGTGAAGGTGAAGTGGGTTTTAGCCTGATGGAAGGAGTTAGGCAGCAAAGGAGACAAGCTGGTTTCTCAAACCCTGAGAAAAGGTAAATAAAGAATAACTTCTTCTGTGCTGTTTGTTGCCTAGGCTGGTGATGGGAGTGAAAAGAAATTATCTGTTGCTAGGCATGACAGGAGAAGGGGTGAATGAGGGTGATGCTCTAGTATTACTTTACATCCACATGGACCAGCTTGCTCAGGCCTATAAACAACTGAATGTGGAGTATTTCCCAGGGTGGAGATCCAACAGTAACAGTAAATTCTGGAGGGGTGCAAGAAATCAGTGGAACTTGAGAGGTTTTATTCTGTTTGCTGTTTTTTTCCTCTGTGTTTTTGCTTGGAATGGAGACAGTGGAAAGGAGTGAGAGGGCTGGAAAGGAGAAAGGAGCTGGTGTTGCTGTTTGTGATGATTTATGCTGATAACTGCGTGAGGAGTCACATGTGGCTGAGCTCATCTGCCTCCTAAAAGACTGATACTTCCCACCAGTGCAGCTTGCTTGAGACACTCAAAATAAATGAGGAAAATCAGAGCTCGCTGTGTGAATTAATTGGGTTTGTTTTATGCAAAGTAGCAGAAATAAGAGGCATCTCAGTGGGAAATAAGACTGAGAGTTTTGAATTACGCTTAGACAGAGCTGAATACTTCAAATGTTTCTTGATATGCATATTTTAGCTTCAATACTGTGTTGTAAACTGCTTGTGTGACTTTACTGGAAGAAGAAATGTGTCGCCCTATTGCAATATTTCAGAGTTCTCAAAGCTTAAATGTTCTTTCCTTAGGTTGTGTCCCCCCTTCCAACCTTGGAAATCAGTTTGTGTGCCCACAGTTGTTTCATGAGGACTGTCAAGGCCACTGTGCACGTTTCAGAGCATACTTTGTTCGAGGCTTTTGTCTCCAAATCCATCCCATCAGCACGTTGGCTGGAGTCACATTCCCTGTTTTCATTCCCTACCTAGCAAGGCACCTGCTACTCTTAGAGATTGCAAAGTATTTCTTATTGATCTCGTGCACATTGGGCAGAACTTCAACGTGTTTAAGAATTGCTGTCAATGATCAGTGAGGGATGGGAAGTTTTATAGCCTGACTGGTGCTTTTTAGGAGAGATGAGTCCTAAAAAATTCTGATCAGAAATCAGATGTCCACAGACCCATAAACAGGTTTGAGGACAGGCTGAGAGAGCTGGGATTGTTCAGCCTGGAGAAGAGAAGGCTCCAGGGAGACCTTGGAGCCCCTTCCAGGGCCTAAAGGAGCTCCAAGAGAGCTGGAGAGGGACTGGGGTGGTGACAGGACAAGGGGGAATGAATTCCCACTGCCAGAGGGCAGGGTTAGATGGGATATTGGGAAGGAATTCTTTCCTGTGAGGGTGGGGAGGCCCTGGCACAGGTTGCCCAGAGAAGCTGTGGATGCCCCTGGATCCCTGGAAGTGTCCAAGGCCAGGATGGATGGGGCTTGGAGCAACCTGGGCTAGTGGAAGGTGTCCCTGCCCGTGGCAGGGGGATGGAACAAGATGTGCTTTCAGGTCCCTTCCAACCCAAACCATCCTGGGATTCTATAAAATCTCAGTAAGCCCTGCTTTCAAGCTCTTTGTTCCTGCCGTGCTGCTCCAACCCTGTAACACCCGGGGACATCACAGTTGCTGTGTTTTATGTTCTGAGAGCTGTCAGTCCCCAGAAGGCTCCTCTGAATCGTGGCCATGGTCAGGAGCACCATCCAGCAGCACCAGGAGATGGCACCGTTGCACTGTGGAGAAGGGAAGTGGCTCAGCCGAGGGGCTCTCATGAGGTTTGCCTTGGGCATAGTTCACTGGCTCACCAGTTAAATTTACTGGTAGCCTCCACTCTCCTCACCTGAAAAACACCCAAAGCTTTATGTGGCTGAAGCTTCTTAGAGCAGAAGCTGAGGGGGTCCCTTAGCTCTCCTGTGTAGGTGCTGCAGCCTGCCAGTCATCCTCTGTGATGCTCTGTTCTGAGCCAAATGCCTTCACTCCTCCTGGGAACCTGTCCTGGAGCACAGGCAGTGTTCTTTCGTTCAAGTTCAGTGTCTCAGGGACTTTTCTTCCTCAAACGAATCCTTTGGTTTTGCTCTGCTGTAAATGCTGGGCAATCTGTACAAGATCCTCCGTGATTCAGGTCTGAGCTGCTCCCTTTTATTCCCCCATATGGGCTGTGTAGCCGTGGCTGTCTTCCAGAAGTCCATCCCACCAGTGATGGAATTGTGAAGGGGCTCTTGAATAGCAAAGCAAGGCAAAGCCAGAGTTCAAGCTGTACCACATGTTTGATATAGTTATGTGTTATATGTGTTATACTTAAACACTGCTATGGGTGTGTGTTGTGACAGGGGCACCACACACCTGGAGCCTGGAATTTGTAGTTCATTAAATTAAATCAAAACACAACTGTCATTGTTATTAGTTCCCTTGCAGTGGTGCTTGCACTGATTTGTGATGTAAGCTATAAATAGCATTGTTGCAGCTATAAATTGTCATGCTGGTGGTGTGCTCATCCCTGCAGTGTTCCTCTGAACCCTGGGTCAGTGCTTTTGCCTTCTCTAGAGGAAGGTGGGTTGGGTGCCTGGTTGCAGGGGAAGGATAAAGGTGTTTTTGAGGAGGAAACAGGGATTTCATGCTCACTTCACCTCTTCCCTGCTGGCTGTTGGAATGAGGCCGTGCACTAAGGGAAGACAGCACGATCCCCGCTCTGTCCCCAGCCGGGACTGGGATGTTTGGTTATCCTGCTGTATTTGTTCTCTCTCTCCTCTCACCCAAGTACATCCGCCTGTCGTGCGACACAGACTCCGAAACACTCTACGACCTCATGACCCAGCACTGGCACCTGAAAACCCCAAACCTCGTCATCTCTGTCACCGGGGGAGCCAAGAACTTCGCGCTCAAGCCCCGCATGCGCAAGATATTCAGCAGGTTGATCTACATCGCCCAGTCCAAGGGTAAGGACCTGCTTTTGTGCCTGTGACGGTCGATCGCTGCAGGGTGGTGTCAGAGAGGCAGCAGCTCGAAGGGTGAGGAGGAAAGCAGAGCTTTCTGTCTGCTTCTGCCTGGCTGGAGCGTTTGGGACACGTGTGACCCCGCGGTTTGGAGGTAACAGGGTCGAGAGTCAGTCGCGGGGTTGAATCCGAAAAATCGGTCTGAGAAACTGCTCAGAGACTTTTTTATCTTTAAGCAGCAAGGTATTTGTTTATTCAACGTTGGGAGCAAGCCAGCTCGCGCTGGACAAACTTGCTCAACTTGCAAGTGCAAAACTAAGCCATTTTATACACTTTAGAAACATGGTTACATCATTTATTATACATATTAATAAGCAGGCTGGTCTCTGGGCAGAGTCTTTCCAGACATGCGCAGTCTTCTACTGTGGGGGTCTTCTGCTCCAGCCTTCATCCCTCTGGTGGTCACCATGGACATCTTCCTCAATCTGACCTCTTCAATGAGGTGACCTGAATTCTTCAAGCTTGCAAAATCCTGGCTCTGGGCCTTCTAGATCTTATTCAAACGTCCAGTTTACCTAATTTATTACTGTGTGTGTGTACTACTCCTATTCTTTCTATAATAAGGCCTTTGGTCCAGTGAGCAGAACAGAACATGATATTAACCAGTGCTCCTAAAATGTTCTTCCAGCAAAACAGGTATTGAGGTTTCTTAGCAGGCCAAGATATCTCAGTTAACTCTTCTAGGCCTGGCTCCTGTTTCAGGGTGCCCGGGGTAGCATAGGGTGAGTCGTGTAGCGCATCTTTTGCATTTGATTGAAAAACAAGCACCTCCTCTAAGGTCATGAAAGGGGGTTGGGTGGTTGTGTCTGAAGGCAGGGGGAGCGCGGGCGTTTCCCTGCGCTCCCCCGGGTCACTGGGTGTTGTTGCAGGGGCCTGGATTTTCACCGGGGGCACTCACTACGGGCTGATGAAGTACATTGGGGAGGTGGTCAGAGACAACACCATCAGTCGCAGCTCCGAGGAGAACGTGGTGGCCATTGGCATCGCGGCCTGGGGCATGATCTCCAACCGGGACACCCTCATCCGCGCTGCCGACAGCGACGTAAGGAACGGGGATCCTGCAGAGGTTAAGGTTGGAAAAGACCTTTATCGAGTCCAACCACCACCCAGCACAGCCACCATGTTCACCACCTAACCGTGTCCCCAAGTGCCACGTGGATGGGGTGGTGGGAAAAGAAAGAGGAGGCTTGGCCTCAAAACATCAGGTGCTCTTCCCAGAACGGGAGGAAACTGAAGTGTCCAGGATGGTCACACACCTCAGGCCTGGTGGGGAGGATTTCAGCTGTGCCAGATTTGAGCACGTCTGTGTGGAGGTTCAGCAGCCCTAATTCCACGTCTGGTGTTGCATTAGGGAATAACCTCTTCCATGGTTATTCTAGGTCTGGGAAAATCCCTATGCACTCACCCAGAGTGGGGATTCCCACCAGCCTAGACAGGTTGTACCTGCTGCTGCTGTTAAGGATCTTCATTGACACTGTCATCCAACTTTGCATAGCTCCCCTTGTCTCTTGTCCACTAGACATTTACTAGATAAATAACAGCAGATCAGTTTGTTGAGGGCTCCAAGAGTGTTCGAGGGTTGAACTGGATGATCTCAGGAGGGTCCCTTCCAACCTAAAGAATTCTGTGAGGTGTTGAAATGATGTGAGTCTTGGGGATGGTCCTGTGCAGGGCCAGGAGTTGGACTCGATAATCTTTGTGGGTCTCTTCCAACTTGGCATATTCTGTGATTCTGTGAAACTGAGTTTGCCACAGATGTAATGTTTTTGGTGCCTGAGGTAAGCATGAATTCAATTGGATCTCTGAAAGGACTAAACTGTTGCAAATAACTTTGACTGTTCTGTTGGCTGAGGTGGAATTATGAGACGATAGTCACAAATCAGACAGCTCTTGTAAAGAGCTTTCTCTGCAAATATTTATGCTGTGCTCCTGTGCTATTTTCTCTCACTACCTTCTGCTGCTTCCTGAGTCAGGAAATTCGGACTCCCAACTAACGAGGAATAGCTGGTGGCTTGGGGTTCAGCTGTCATGGCTTGTCATAGAATCATAGAGTGGTTTGGGTTGGAAGGGACTTAAAGCTCATCTTGTTCCACGCCCTGCCATGTGCTGGGACACCTTCCACTATCCCAGGTTGCTCCAAGCCCCATCCAGCCTGGTCTTGGACACTTCAGGGATGGGGCAGCCACAGCTTCTCTGGGCAACCTGTGCCAGGACCTCCCCACCCTCCCAGCGAGGTGTGTCCTTGTCCCGGGAGGTCCGTGTGTTCCCTGTCCCTGGGTCTCTGTTCAACGCTGTGCTTGTGCTCCCAGGGGAACTACTTGGCCCACTACATCATGGATGACCTCAAGAGAGACCCTCTGTATTGCCTGGATAACAATCACACCCATCTGCTGCTGGTGGACAACGGCACCCACGGGCACCCCACCACGGAGGCCAAAGTGCGGACCCAGCTGGAGAAGTACATTTCGGAGCGGGTTATCCCAGGTGGGTGTGGGGTGCACACCTCCTCCTGCTCATCCTGGCGTGCTGGGGGGGGGATGCACAGCCATTTCCTGGGAATGACAAAGCAGTGGCAGCATCCTGTGGATGCTGAGCTGGAAGGGGATGTGTGTGTGTGCTGTGTTGCATCTTGAGCGCTCTCAGGAGCTGCCAGACCTTTCCAGAGCAACACCTTCCCTCATGTTGCTTTCTTGATGTCACAACAAATGCTCCACTCCAGCCCCACAGCCCTTCCCTCACCTCCTATTGGAAGCTGACCCTTCTCCACACATCCCACTGGCACTGAATTCTGGGGAGCTGCAGCACAGCTATGCAGGAGCTTAGCTGAAATTAGGCTTTTCCCAAAACATTTATGTGTGAGGGTGATTGAGCCATCTGCAGCCTGCTCCTAAAGAATTTGTCTTTCACCCCCTTCTTTACCAAAATGAAACAAAAAAAAAAAAATCAAAGGCCTTGGCAGGAAATTCTTAGTTAAAGAGGTTTTTTTTTGGGGGGATGTTGTTTGGGTTTGGGGGTTTTTTGGAATGTCTCTCAAACAGTAGCTCCCAGAGTTACGGGATTCTTAGCTTTCCTTTACAACTGAAAATGTTCTTATCACGAGTTCAAGATACAATCCTCTGAGCTCACCTTTTGCTGAGACTCAAAATGGTCAAAGCAGTAGGAAAATACAATAAAATCAAGTTTTGGAGGAAAAAATTTTGATTTCTACCAGGGAAAAGCTTCTGTTGGAGAGGTATGTCTGAAGCCAGCTATGCAGAATGTTAGTCAAAACTGAATTTTCCTTATAAACAGGAAAAGCTGTTAATAACTGTGGCGAAATCAACGTCAAACTAGTTTTTGCATGAACTGCTTGGAAATTCTTTCATTGTACTCAGGAAAAAGAAGTTGTTCTGCATTAATAGATTAACCCTTGTCCTTCGTTTTACTTTTGGCCTAAATTCACAGAATCTAATTATGGTGGGAAGATTCCAATTGTGTGTTTTGCCCAAGGTGGAGGGAAAGAGACTTTGAAAGTAAGTTTATTTCTTTTACTTATTTCCCGTGAAGAAAGCAAAACTGAAGCAGAGTGATATTTATGATTTTTTTTGTTTGAAGAGGTGATCTTGGTAGTTTTCTGTTCTCCTGTTGATATTGAAGTTACTCAAACTATTTTGCTTGGCAGGTGTGCTGCCACTTCACTGCTGATGTTAATCAATTAACTGAAATTTCACATAGTGGTTCAGACTATCCCAGCCCTTCCTGTGCGTTTCCTGGGTGTTGTGGTTCCATTCACATGGTTAATTTTTGCTTTTCCCACAGATAGGTTGTAGGGGAACATGGATGCAGAGTGTTATTCAGAGGTCCTGAGGTGAAATGAAGGATCCATTCAGGTTTTGGAGGAAAGCTGTGCTCAAAAGGATGTGTTGAATGTGTCCATCTCCTTTTAGCTCCAAACTGCTGATGTTTAAAGAGAGGATTTGGCCATCACTGAAGGAGCTGATTCTATGTGCCATGGAATTACACATATGTTATAAAGAGACCTCAGACCCACTGTTAAGCAATGACATGTAACACAGACTTAGTGGCTTAGTCAGAATGAGTGAAAGCCTTGTTAAATCAAATGCATCATTCCTAGCCAGATGTTCCTCTGGAAATAACTGGATGATGGTTCAATTAAGTACCCATGCCAGTCTCTTGGCTATTCAATAGAATCACAGTATTATTAAGGTTGGAAAGGCCTCTGAGATCATTAAGTCCAACAATGTAGCACCATCGTGTTCACCACCAAACCATATCCTCAGGTGCCATATCCACACAGTTTTGAACACTTCCAGGGATGGTGACTCTGCCACTTCCCTGAGCAGCCTGTTCCAGTGCTTGACAACCCTTTCAGTGAAGAATGTTTTCCTAATGTCCATCCTCATCTCCCCTGGTGCAGTGTGAGGCCGTGTCCTCTTGTCCTGAGTTTTATTTCTCAGTGGCACTAAGTGCACTGAGACACCCCTGCCTGCCTTCTTGCTCATTTGTGACCTTTTCTGAAGGAGTGAATTGGGTCTGTGATCAGCCCAAATGACACAGCAGACTCCATGCTGGGGGGGGTCTGTCCTACCCAGGCCTCAAACTTAGCAGTGCTGCCAGGGAAAGGCTCCCTCTTTCTCAGCTTCTGTGAGTGATGACAAGAATCAGCTTTAGCAGAGGAGAAATAAAACTGTTCCAAGCTTCTGTTTTAAACTCCCTGTGATGTAAAACGTGCACTTTAGCTGAACTCTTCTTTAGAAAACCACTTTGATGTAGTTGGTAAGAAAAATCACCTTGCCTTTGTTACAGACCTGCTCCCCACCTGACAGGAGGAACTTGCCTGTGGTTTTGATGACTCCAAGTTGATTTTTTTTTTTTTTTAATTCTCAGAAAACTATCTCATTGCTAATGTGTCTTTCCAGTGCTTGATGATAACTTGCATGGACTCCCCTTGTACAGTTTGCTGGCAGACAGTGAGTCTGTTTTCAGTGTAGTGATGCAAATGAAATCAATGTTTGCTGTTGTGGACTTTGCAACAGGGATAAGGGTCCTTCCGCTGTGATTTCAACAAGGTTTTTTTTCTTCCAGTTAGTCCATGTTACAGCATTGCTGTGTGAGAAATCATGGAAGTGGCTACTTGGAGACTTTCAGTAACATCAGAGTTCGATGTTCTGTTGGTGCTACAGAAATAGCACTCAGTAAACACTGCTGCACATAAATCCAGAGCTCTTGCTCTCAGCTGTGGTGTTACCTGAGCAGTGCTGTGCCATAACCAGCAGTGACTGGAGCTGGCCAGTGTTATGTCACCTGAATGCCATTTCCAGTTGGCAATTGTCCTGATTTGCCCATCAACTCAAAAGCTGAGCAACCTGGTCTAGTGGAAGGTGTCCCTGCCCATGGCAGGGGTTGGAATGAGGTGGTCTTTAGGGTCCCTTTCAACCCAAAACATCCTGTGACTCTATGAAAATCTGGCAGATGGTGATGTCTGCCCCTCAGTTTCTGTGGGACTTCTTGCAGCCCTCTGTCATGAGATGGGTGATGTTTTAAAGACTTGTCATTGGTAATGTATGAGTGGACAGCAATAAAAATACTCTTCTGGACTGTGGGTTTCTGTTGCTCTCCAGGCTTCCTTACTCAATAGCAGGCTCTGATAACACAGTCGTGCTTCAGGTGATCCCTCTCCCTCTCTGCCTCCCTAGTCCATCAACGTGGCCATCAAGAGTAAGATTCCCTGTGTGGTGGTGGAAGGCTCTGGCCGGATTGCTGATGTCATTGCCAGCTTGGTGGAGGCAGAGGGCACTCCTGCTTCCTCCTGTGTCAAGGAGAGCCTGCTCAGGTTCCTGCCCCGCACCATCTCCAGGCTCTCAGAAGAGGAGACTGAAAGCTGGATCAAGTGGGTGAGTGTGTGGGACTGTGGGAGAGGGGTAGAGGGATCCAGGGATATCTGGTGATACCTGTGGGTTGTGCCATGTTATATCCACGGGGATTTAAACAAAGGAAGATTCCAAACTCTCTCAGGGATCAGGATACAAGGAGGTGGGGGGCCCCAGTCTTTTGGGAAGTCAGCACATGTCTAGACCCAGGAGAGCTAAGGGCAGATGTTCCTGTGGAAATAACTGGATGATGGTTCAATTAAGTACCCATGCCAGTCTCTTGGCTATTTAATAGAATCACAGTATTATTAAGGTTGGAAAAGACCTCTGAGATCATCAAGTCCAACAATGTAGCACCATCGTGTTCACCACCAAACCACATCCTCAGGTGCCATATCCACACTTCCAGGGATGGTGACTCTGCCACTTCCCTAAGCACAAGCATCCCTGGATGCTTGTGCTTCCTCTGAAGCACTGGCTGCTGGATGTGTCCCTTGGCTGATGAGCTGGTTGGTGTTGCAGTTCCAGAATTGCTCAGAGAGAAAGGGTTAGTGCTGCTGCTCCACAGACTTTCAAACTGCAGTGATTCTGCTTCAGGATTCTGTCATTTCTTCCCTTTATTAAGGCATGCAGGAAGAAAGCCGTGGGGCAGGAGGGATTTCCCACCAGGAGTGGGGTGTTTAGGGCTAGAGGCTTACTGGGGCAGTGTTTCACCCCATTTCCACTGGCACTCTGTTAGGTTGATTTACTAGCTCTGTGTACATGGAATGCAGTTGAAGACACAACACTGTACATACACCAAAACATTCTTCTTTTGCCCTTTTTTGCCTCTTGGAGCAGAGGTAGAGCCTTTAGGATGTAGTCACCGTTGTGATCCCACGTGTAACAGTTTATTACAAGTGTTTTCTGGAGGCTGGGAAGGCTGGAGAAGTGAGGAGAGCACCTGCTGCTTTGGGTTGCTTGGCCCAGTCTCAGGAACCTGTTGTACCTCTGGTTACCTGACCCTCAGGTGGACCTGTTCTTATGCTTCTGCCCTCCTTAATAGGGACAGAAGAAAGTGCAGCTCCTGAAAAATCTGAGGCTGCATTCAGCATTGAAACTGCCTTTGAGAAAGAGTTACCTTTTAGGCAGAAAACCTTCCTAGCAAAAACAGTTTCCAGCTTTCCCGTTACAAATTCTTCCTAAAGCACTACTCCTACAGTCAGGAGTGGACAAGATTCTTTGTTTTCTGTGTGCTAGAATGGAAGTAACTCCATTAAGCTTCATTATGTGAGAAATTATCTGTTTTTGACAAAGCACAAGGAGGTAGAGACTGGTCTCTAACAGATTGTTTGACATTTGTTGAAACTTGTGCTTCACAATCTTCTTTTTTACTTTATAAGTAGCTTCTAATTACTGAGTTTATATATTTTTGGTTCTGCATAGGGGAATCAGTTATCTGCTATATGTTCAGAGGATAATTAGTCTTGTACTTTGGTGACTTTGAAATAAATCTCATTACTTCTATTTGGGCTTATTTAAATTTTAACTATTGGTGGAAATGAGAAGCAGCTTTGCCACAATGTGGTGGGAAATTTCTTTTTAAAATGCTCTAGGAGATCAACTACTAGACAGCCTTGATTGCTTTGAAATGGTACTTTTTCTTTTTGTAGATCAAAGAAGTCCTTGAGAACCCTCATTTACTGACAGTGATCAAAATAGAAGAGGCTGGAGATGAAATTGTGAGCAATGCCATTTCCTTTGCTCTGTACAAAGGCAAGTAATTGTTTTTTCTGGTTTGGGTTTTTAAAATAAATGGGAAAAGATGGTTATTTATTTTCTAGAACAGTTTTCCTTAAAGCAGTGCCATCTCTCTATGCTCCTGCTTGTCTTCATGTGGAGTGGTGTGGGCAGGCTGCAGCAACACTGTGGGATCTGTTAGTGTGGGTGAGATCCAAACCAGATAATTGGGGAAGGAATTTAGGAGAGCTTTGAGGATGCTGGTAGGGCCCCATTGGGGAATCCTTTTGCAGGACACTGAGGAGCCTGAAGGAGACTCCTTGTGTCCTGCACAACGCTTGTGTTGATTTTGGTTACGAGGTGTTCCTGGCAGCTCTTCTGTGGCCTGTGTTGGACCATATGTATGTCCCTGAGCCTCCAGCATCCTCTGAAAGCCTTTCAGGAAGACGGGAAAGACCCTGGGAAGGAGTCCTGTCAGGTGGCATGAGAAGCAGAGATAATCATGCCAGGAAGCTCTCAGGTCTTTACCTAGAGGTCGTTCCCCCTCTGCAGCTTTCAGCACCAACGAACACGACAGGGACAACTGGAATGGGCAGCTGAAGCTGCTGCTGGAGTGGAACCAGTTGGACCTGGCCAGTGATGAGATCTTCACCAACGACCGGAACTGGGAGGTACAAACCCCTCCTGTGTGAGGACAGGGATGTGGGACAGGGGGCTGTGGGAAGGGGGGCATCCCAAGGCTGCCAGAGTTCAAGGAGCGTTTGGACAACGCTCTCAGGCACAGCGTGGGATTCTTGGGGTGTCCTGGACAGAGCTAAGGGTTGGACTCAATCCTCGAGGGTATCAGCTCAGGGTATCCTATGATTCTGTGGTCACTGTTTGCAAAGGTGATCTGCCCATGCCAAAAGTGCTCTGGGCCATCCAACAAAGGCAATTGCACGCAGAAAAAAGCTGGTTCTGGTGAAAAGGTGAGTAAGCCACGTGTCAGGTGAGCTTTACATGGCTCACATGCTCCCTAATATTGCTTTCCCATTTCCTCCTAGTCTGCTGACCTGCAGGACGTGATGTTCACAGCCCTAGTGAAGGACAGGCCCAAATTTGTCCGGCTGTTCCTGGAAAACGGCTTGAATCTGCGCAAGTTCCTCACCACGGAGGTCCTGAGGGAGCTGTACACCAACAACTTCAGCAGCCTGGTGTTCAAGAACCTGCAGATCGCCAAGAACTCCTACAACGACGCCCTCCTCACCTTCGTGTGGAAGATGGTTGAGGACTTCCGAAGAGGGGTCAAGAGGGATTACAAAAACAGCAAGGATGAGATGGAGATACACCTCTCAGTAAGTTCTGGATCCCACTGGGAATGAGGTTATCTCAACTGCGTTGGCTAATGCAGGAAGTGACTGTGACTCAAATGTCCTTTAATGCCACCTTTGGGAAAACAGGGAGACTGATCTAAGGCTTTAATATAAATACCAAATATAACCTAACTCACAGCAGTGTGTGACAAGTGGCAGAGAGCTGAGAGAGAGGGTCGGTGGGCTGGCTGTAAAAGGAAGAAAATGTGAAAACAAGAGAGTGGCAGGCTTGGATTTGTTCAGTTGAGAACAGTTTGGTGAGCTTAGGTCTGAGGGATTGTTACTCTCTCTTTCAGGAGGAGTGTCCTATCACAAGGCACCCATTACAAGCTCTCTTTATTTGGTCAGTCCTTCAGAACAAGAAAGAGTTGTCTAAAGTCATTTGGGAGCAAGTAAGTTGAATTCTCCTGTATTCCTTACAGTGGGGTTCTCTGTCTTTGTTTATAGGCCTCTGAAGGCTCTGGATCCATCTTCAAACACAAAACCAGAAGTCATAATTGCTGGGTGACTCTAAGTAGGTTTAATATTGCCCATTTTGAGTTTGGTGTGGTCATTTCTTAGGGTCATGTGT
Organism: Neopelma chrysocephalum; assembly: GCF_003984885.1. NCBI lineage: Eukaryota > Metazoa > Chordata > Aves > Passeriformes > Pipridae > Neopelma > Neopelma chrysocephalum. Next base: position 170,738 of record NW_020897998.1, on the reverse strand, counting down.
GAGTCAGCAGACCAGGCCAGTTGTATGTCCTCATCTGTGCTCAAGCTTGGATGCCGAGTTCCCACCCATTCCACAACATGGGTGGGTTCAGATTCCAGGTGTTCGATTGAAATCCATTTCTACTTTGGATTAGACAGGATATTTAATGATCACAGAATCACAGACCACCTGGTCTAGTGGAAGGTGACCCTGCCCATGGCAGGGGGTTGGGACGAGATGGTCATTAAGGTCCTTTCCAACCCAAACCACTCTGGTCCTATGATTCTATGACCATGTTTCCTTCACAGAGGGATTTGCATGACTTGGCTCTCTCTCTCCACAGACCAGAGGCTGCACTTTGGCAGCCCTTGGGGCCAGCAAGCTCCTGAAAAGCTTGGCCAAGGTGAAGAATGATATAAATGCTGCTGGTGAGTCTGAGGAACTCGCTAATGAGTATGAGACAAGAGCAGTGGGTAAGTGCCTTCTCTCTAAGTTCTTTAGAAATTTAGTAGGAGGGGTCAGAGATCAGGGAATTGAAAACTAGATATCCAACATTAAATATTTTTCTTTAATGTCAACTCGTGTTTCTGCTGCTTGGAAATTTCTTCTACACTGTCTGTTCTCAATAGAAACTGTGTGTCCTGTCTGAACAGCTTGCCTCCAAAAGTGGGTGTTGAGGGGTGGGGTTTTTTGGGGTAGAGAATTTCTTTTGTGGGATAATAAAAGCTGCTTTACTCTAATGGCAAGGCTGAAGATGAGTGCCCACGAACAGGGGGGAGAATATGGAGAAGGAGAAGCTTTCCACATGAGCACTGGTGTAGTATTCAGGTTGGGAAATTTGCAGTGCTCCTTCAAATCTGCAGGAGCACTTTTGGGGAGTGAGAATAAATTGCAGGTAAATAGTATATTGCAAAATCATATCCCTTCCTTATTCTAAGATGACAGGATCCTGTGGTGCAGGATCTTGGCTCCTAAACTTGGGGGGAGATACAACACAGTGTTGCCTCTGGGGCTTGATTAGGGATTATGGCCTCGTTGTCTTGCCTGGTGCAGAAAATGGTGTGTCACCACCCTGAGTCAGAGCAGGGGACAGGTAAAGGGGGTAATATGAAGTAGCTGAGTAGGAAGAATAGGAAGGTTGAATAGGAGACCATAGAAATGTTGCTGGAAGAGCTTCTGGAGGCCTCCAGTCCAACCTTCTCATTGAGGTGGTGTTAGCACAGGACTAGATCAGTTCAGTCATGGCCTTGTTGAGCCACATCTTGAAAATCTCCACGACTGGATATTGTTTTATGGCACTAGGGGACATGGTTTGTTGGTGGGCTTGGCAGTGTTGGGCTAACGATTGGAGTCCATGATCTTAGAGGTCTTTTCCAACCTAAATGGTTCTGTGATTCTATAAGGAGTGGCACAAGGCCACACTGAAAATATTTTGCTCGTTACCAAAAGGTATCTCCTACTCCACAGGGCAAAACCTGCTTAAATAGACTTTCTTGCAAGTATTGCGTCCCTCAGGTCTGATTTAACAAGACACTGAGGAGTGAACGGGTGAATGAAGCATTTCCCAGTGAAAAAGCATCGGATTCTGACCTTTTCCAGCCCTTAATATGGGAGTGACTAATTCATTAGATCAGTGCCAAATGGAATTTAAGAAAGGAAGATGAAATAAGTAGACATACCAAGTCATTTAAGGAGAAGGTTGTATTTTTTACTCTATTTTTTAGTGCAGATCTCAACCTAATGCTGTCTCTTGTGTGAGCTAATTTAGTGTTACAGTTTTCCATCCACACATGAGTTCTAACACGTGCAAGTGGGGTTGTAAAGCAATGCACACGTCGTTCCACAGTGGTGAAAACGTGAAAGGAGCTCTTGTGTCTGCATGCTCTGATACTACAAATGCTGTACTGAAGACAGTTGCACCCAAGTTGGTGGGAAATGGGAGCTGGGTCTCAGTGTGGGGCTGCCTCTTCCCTGCAGAGCTGTTCACCGAGTGCTACAGCAGCGACGAGGAGCTGGCTGAGCAGCTGCTGACTTATTCCTGTGAAGCCTGGGGAGAGAGCAACTGTCTGGAACTGGCAGTGGAAGCCAGAGACCAGCAGTTCATTGCCCAGCCAGGTGTGCAGGTAATGGCAGTGCACAGGAGGTGCTCAGGTAACTCCTGGGACCCGACCGCGGGTGAGGCTCCTCCTGTGGGAATAGGAGGCGGCTGATTTACCCACAAGTGCTAAGTCAGGAGGGAAGAATCTTGATTTAAAGTTGTAAATCATAATGAGCTGGAGGGTAGAGGCTGCCTGAAGTGATTTCTGCCTTGGCACAGCTCTGTGTGTGCACAGTGTGGATTTAATGCCCGGTGTGGATGGGCATTACATAAAAAGTCATGATTTATATGTGTCTTATCAATCAGGTCCAGTCCTGCTCTCAGCCTCACTTTTAACTCCTCATCACATAGATGGAGAATGGCTGGACTAAGGACCTGGCACATGGTTACTGATGCAGAAAGCTTTCTTTATTGTTGAAACAGAAATCTCAAGTATTTTGATGAAAACTCAAAGTTTGGGGTTTTTTTACTAAATCAAATGTTTTTTAATAGCACTTCTAGGTTGTTTTGTTGCTGTTAGAACTAATGAGAATGTTTTCTTCCTCCCTGCAGAATTTCCTTTCCAAGCAGTGGTATGGAGAGATTTCAAGAGACACTAAGAACTGGAAGATCATACTGTGCCTGTTCTTCTTCCCTTTAATAGGCTGTGGTTTCATCTCATTCAGGTAATTAACTGGCTTCTCATTAGCAGAAAGCAAGCAAGTCAATTAACTGTAGAATCCTAGGGCAGATCAGGCTGGAAGGAGATCACTCAGTCCAACCCTGTGCTCAGACTGGGTCAGCTGGAGCAGGTTGCCCAGGACTGTGTCCAGTTGGGTTTTGAGTATCTGCAGGGACAGAGACTCCACAGCGCCCCTGGAAAACCTGTTCTAGTGTTCAATCAGTCTCAAAGATATTAAAAGCCTGAATGAGCTTTTAACAGTTTGTCTTCATTCTGATCTTGGAGTTGAGATTGCAAAATCTCAGACTGATTTGGGTGGGAAGGGACCTTAAAGCCCATCTCATTCCACCTCCTGCCATGGGCAGGGACACCTTCCACTAGCCCAGGTTGCCCCAAGGCCCTCCAGCCTGGCCTGGAAGATGTACCAGTTTCCTGGAGTGCCTGAGGTCAGTGGATGCAGGATGGCTTCACCTCTAAAGTAACATCCCGTGCTAGACTTTGCACCTTTCTCATTTTTGCTTCGAAGAACACTAGTATTACCAGGCATAAAAGCTGTGCTTTGAGACCTTTTCCCTCTTTTAATCCCTCAGAAAAAAGCCTGTGGAGAGGAGTAAGAAACTCTTCTTGTATTATGTGTCTTTCTTCACCTCCCCCTTCGTGGTCTTCTCCTGGAATGTCATCTTCTACATCGCTTTCCTGTTGCTCTTCGCCTACGTGTTGCTTATGGATTTCCAGAAGGAACCCACTGCCCTGGAGATCATCCTTTACGTGCTGGTCTTCATTCTGCTTTGTGATGAAGTGAGACAAGTAGGCAGCAACCCAAGTGTTGAGTGTTAGAGCCCAGGCCTGTGGTTTTCCCCCCCCGAGTAGTGTAAGGCAGCACAGGCTGGTGCTCAGGGACAGGGGGACTTCTGGGGGGAGAGTGGGGTGGTGTTCAGGCAGCTCGAGGCTCAGTGAATATTTTTGGGTTTTTTTCCTCTGATATTTAATTTCTACTTGTGCCCCAGTAGCTGCAGTGTCCATGCACCAAGAGGAGTGTGTGGATAAGCCGATGCCAGTGCAGATATTTCTCAGGAATGCTTGGCTTGCCAAAGCAGTTGAGAATAAAGGGTTAGATTTAGCATATTTATCCGGGTGCATACCTCTAGATCAAGTGATTCCCGCTTCCCCTCTCCACATCCCACCCCTTTATGTATTTCTGTTTAGCTTTTGATCATCTGTACAGTTATTACTAGTTTGATGTAGGACCAGATTAGCTGTGGTGTGGGAACAGCATGCAGGACAGCCTTTACAGCCAGCCACATGCTGGTGTCTTCTCAATTCATATGTAAGGGGACACGTGAAATGGTTGGGTTTGGGGTGAGCTGGTCTCTGCCAGTCAGTATTCAGAGCAGTGGGAACATGCAGGGGAAATCAGAAGAGCAGTGGGTGGGTGTGTGGTTTGGTGCAGTGCTGTTTTCTGACTCCTTTAAGGCACGAGTGTTTGTGGGTGATCTGCTGGATCCTCCCACCCTGCAATGACACTTTTTACATGAGCTCAGATGACATTTCTGATGTTGATGTTATTGTGGTCTTTTCCCTTTTTAATAGTTAAGGTGGAACCTTGTTTATGTCAAGTTTACTTGCTAAGGAAAGTGGGGGAGAAGTACAAGACCTTTTTGCAATGAAAACACTAATGGAGTGTTTGTTTCTGCTGATTTAGGTTCTGGTGTCTCTGGACCTGTCCTTGCACTTCCTGTGTGTACCCAGCAAAAGTCCTGGGGAAATACCTTAGGGATAGAAACCTTAAATTCCTACCAATGTCCCTTTTTCTTGCCACCCTGAGCAGGTAGAACAGCTGCAGATCTCAGTAATCCTATTAATAGCTGGTGGCCAATTTGGCTGTGGGAGTGGAGGCAGCTGAAACAGAGACTTTGGTGAAGGTTTAGTTATCTCAAGCCTGTGTCCTGACTTCAAAACTGTTCTACTAAGGAGCAGAACACAGAAAAGTGTTTCAATCCTCTAAGCTTCTCAGGGAAATTTCTCCCTGGCTTCCTCCAAGATACATTGTATGTGGATTAGTCTAACTCTGCATCAAAACAGTATCTCTGTCCTTAATATTTAAAAACAAACAAACAAAAAAAGCTAGGGATGTGTCAAATTTTGTTTTCACACCCAAGGAAAAGTAAGAGTAATGGTGGCTGGGTTCCCACTGTAGCTGCTGCAGTTGGATAACCAGTTTTGGGGAGAAATCAGCCCTCTGGTTGGAGAGTGGGGTGGCTGTGGAAGTGACAGCTGCTAGACATGGTTCCAGACTTAAAGCAGGAGAACTGAACTGTATCTGAACCACGAGCCACTGGCTCAGCCCTGTTTTCAGTTCTGCTGGTCCCAGAGATGAGTAACTGGCTGGAGCTGCTCTCTCATGTCCCGTTTAGAGCTGTCACGGCCACAGTGAGATCGGAGGGGCCTTTTCCCTGCTGTGCCTGTAGCCACATGGATTTAGCCTTCAGCCAGGTGAGTGGGTGGACTGGTGGGGTGTGCAGGAAAGCTCCATTTTCTCAGACAGAGGAGGAGTCTGGGCAGAACCTCTGTGCACGTGAAGCCCCAGCAGTGGGAACTGCTTGGAATTTGAGGACTGACCTGTGCTGCAGTCTCGGTTGTTCTGTTTGATTTAGGGAGTTACTGGGCAGAGACAGCCTGATGTCACGGGTGTGAGACGTGCTGTCCCCACTCAGTGCCTTAAGTAGTAAGAAAGGGCTGTGTGTCCCCTGAGATGCTGAAATACTGCCTGGCATGAATTTCAAAGGTATTTCCTGAGCCTGGCACTGTGGCAGCTGCCACCCTGTCCATTTTAGCTGTGCATCCCATCACGTGGAGGAAATGCAGTTGTGCAATTGGAATAGTAAAGTGAGGCTTTCTACTTACAGCTTCTTTTCCACCTAGGAGAACACTCCCCTTGATCTCTGTGTCCCATAATGGTACTGAGAGCAGAATTGCTTTCCTTGGATATTCCAGTTAGATTCACTGACCAATACTCTCTTAAACTTCGATCATTTCAGTAAAAATTAAAAGCATTTATGATCAGGGACACAGTTTATTTCTGTAGGCCTGGCAGAGCTTTCTCCTGATTAAACTTCTTTCCTCATGAGTCATCTCTGAACTGATTCAGGACGTTGGTTCTTGGAGAAACTTTGGATCCGGGCTGCAGTGCCAGTTAGTGTGGGAATGGGCAGAGATTCTCACTAGACTTGCAATTCAAAAATGGAGAGCCAGGTCATGAAAGGAGTAAATTCAGTCTGCATCTTTGATCCAAAGCATGTGCATGTTGCCAGGGACAGGTTCCTGAATGACTTCTGTGAAAGAAGCCAGAATTCATCACCTACTCTTAACTGGCCCCCCTATGTCCCCCCAGTGTTTCCTTGCTCTTAGTGGGTCACACCCAGATTCTGAAAAACAGGTGGCCAGTAATTTCTGGCATTGCTGGATATATTAAACCCCCTCTTATTGGGGAAATTAAAAGCAATCTGAACTCTGGTGCACCTATTGTGTGACCGAATAAAAAAAGAATTGGGCAAGGAAATTGTGTTGTTTGGGGGTTACTTTCTGTTCTTTTTCCTTCCCAGTGGTACATGAATGGCAGTAAGTATTTCTCAGATCTGTGGAATGTTATGGATACACTGGCAATCTTCTACTTCATAGCAGGGATTGTGTTCAGGTGAGTGGCACCTTTTCTTGTGGCTGTGTTATGGCTTTGCTTCCTTTGTGGGTTTTGACTACAACATGTAATGAGATTTTGGGGAACGATGTGTTTGTGAGACTCCCTGTTCTTTATGAAGGCCCCAAATACTGCCAAGTCTTAACTCAAAAAAAAAAAAAAAAAAAAGTCAGGAGATCTTTGGGACTTTCCCTGGCTTCTGTTTCTGACTACTTAGTCTGGCAGTCTGGACTCTTTGAGCTTCAGTGTGCTGTATTTAAGGGGACTGTGATTGTCCCTCCAACAGTGTAACAGTGTCGTTATCTCCCAGAAGCTGTTTTACATGATGGGATGAGTTAACAACCATGGCAAAGAAATAATGCAAACACTTTCTCCAGGCTCATTGTTCATTCAGCTGTAGGTTATTGCTGGTACCTCGGTGCAGCAGAGGGGTTGTTGCACTGTGGTGGTTTTGGAGGGCTGTGGGAGTAGCTAAAGGTACAAATTTCTTTGCTGTTACCAGTTCTGAATGTAAGAGGAGCTGCAGGGATGATGCAGGGAAGGCTGGAAGGGTGTAAACAAGGTGTGCATTAAACACTGCTGTCATCATGTGGGAGAGGGCTCTGCTTTCCAATTAACTCACTTTTCACTCTCCATTTCAATGTTTCCTTGTGTTTCTACCTGATTTCTGCATGTTTCACCCAACACTTGTCTTCATTTTCTTTTACTGTCTCCATCAGGCTTCACTCTGATGAAAGCTCTTGGTATTCTGGGAGAGTCATTTTCTGTTTGGACTACATAGTTTTTACTCTGAGGCTGATCCATATTTTCACAGTTAGCAGGAATCTAGGACCCAAAATTATTATGCTGCAGAGGATGGTAAGATTCTGGCAGCTATTCAAGAGAGTCTAAATAAATGATGCAACACCTTTCATTTTGTTTTTTTTCCCCCTCAGGAGTGAAATCACCATGTTCTGGTGATGGCAGCAAGTTAGCTCTGCTGAACAGGATGTATTGAGGTTTAAATAGGACATAATTAAGAGCAGGGCTTTTTTCTGTGCCAAGGGAAAGAATAAGGATCAGGCTGGAGAGCAGAAGAGGAGATTTTGTTCCTGGGAGCTTCCATGTCTCAAATGTTTCAGTGGTGTATCCCATCACTCCTGTTGCCCACATGGGTGTTCCCCAAACAAGACAGTGATGCTGAATGGTACAGGAAGAGGATTTTGGTCTTCCACTGCATCCATCACACAAGTGCCTGGAGAAGAGGGTGGTGAGGAGTCTCTGATAAAGTAGTTTTGAGGAAGTCTGATAATAAGGATGCTTGGGGCTAGTGGAAGGGCAGATCTGGAGGTAGTAACTGGGGAAGCTCAGCTGGAGTATTAGCAGCCTTCAGTTCTCTGTGTGTTGTTAAGAGCTAGAAATTCAAGAAACTGTTAGCCAGGGTGTATGGGCTATAAATGCTGGTTTAAGCCAGAGGGGTGTTTCCAGAAAGAGTGGCTGCTTTCACCTGACACGGGGCTCCAGGGGCTGCAGCCACAGCCCTTGTATGTGATTCTGGTTCTTGTGGAGCCTGCCTGGTGCCAGGGGGATATCCTGTATTCGAAAACATGCCGTGCCTTTATGGTTGCCTATCCATTTTTTGAAGTTCCCTGAGTGGGAATGGTCGGTTATTTGTGGCTGTGTGTGGGTGAAAGTGGGAGCAAAAAGCCACGGGTGGCTTGGAACAGACGTGGGGTGGGGCACTGATGCTTGGTGTCCTTTTTCAGATGATAGACGTCTTCTTCTTCCTCTTCCTCTTTGCTGTGTGGATGGTGGCCTTTGGAGTGGCCAGGCAAGGCATCCTGAGGAAGAACGAGCACCGCTGGGAGTGGATCTTCCGATCGGTCATCTACGAGCCCTACCTGGCCATGTTTGGCCAGTACCCTGATGATGTGGATGGTAATTGTCTCCTGGGGGGTCTCTGCCAGGTGGGTGGAAGGCTCTGTCCTTCCAGAGGTTGTCCAGGCCTGTGTCGATCTGTGTGTTGACCCTTTGCCTCCAGGTCTGATGGGAAGGCAGGGAGGGAGGAGGCCACACTAACTGTGGTCAGAGCAGAGCCCAGCAGAAAGAGGAGGAGGGTACTCACAGTTTGCTCTCCCCTCTCGCCCTCTGAGGTACCACCTACAACTTTGACCGCTGCACCTTCTCTGGGAACGAGTCCAAGCCCCTGTGTGTGGAGCTGGATGCCAACAACCAGCCCCGCTTTCCCGAGTGGATCACCATCCCCCTGGTCTGCATTTACATGCTCTCAACCAACATCCTCCTTGTGAACCTGCTCGTGGCCATGTTCGGGTACGTAACAAAGGAGCGATCGCTTCCTTGGGATCTCTGCACCAGCGGATCTCTGGGAGAGGGAATGGAGTTCCTCTCATGAATGAGTCTCACTCACTTTAACAGCACCTAGTGGTAAATGCTCTACTTTATACTGGTATGCCAGTAAAAAAAAACCCTAGTTTTTGCCAGTTGTATTTATCTTCTAAACCAAAAGAGACTTTCCAGCAGGGAAGGTTTTGGCTTGTCTCACGAAAGGTCCATGTGGATCTCAGCACAGACATTTTGAGAGCATTCATCTGTCATTTCATGTCACACTGAAAGGTCAGGCAGCCTGTGAGCTGTTTGCTCCCGGGGTTGTTGCATTGCCAGGGTCATACAGTGCTTAGTGCAGTAGGTTTGATCCATTCCTGGAGTGTCCATAGTGCCTCTACTAAAAATCTCAGGAGCTTTTAATTTTTTTGTAAATGTTCTATTTTTAGTCTTTTTTTCTTTTTTTCCCTAACAACTTGGCTGATGAATTAACGAGACACACTATCTTGTGAGGAAGCATCCTGTTCTCACGTGTCTAGGCTGGAAGAAAATTGCCTAAAGTTGAGATAGTAAATATTTTCTCCCTCATCCTATTTTTTCCTGTTTATTTGTAACTTCAGGGTATTTCCTTTTACTGTCTTAGTTCCTCACATTTGCAAGTTTCTCTCTAAAAAGGAAAAATTAACTAAATAACCTCCTAGTCAGTAAAAATTACCATCTCCAAGATGACTGGGGCCCCCAACAGAAGGATGTGGAGCTGCTGAAGCAAGTCCAGAGCAGGCCCTGGAGATGCTCCCAGGGCTGGAGCCCCTCTGCTCTGGAGCCAGGCTGGGAGAGCTGGGGGGTTCCCCTGGAGAAGAGAAGGCTCCAGGGAGAGCTGAGAACCCCTTGCAGGGCCTAAAGGGGCTCCAGGAGAGCTGGAGAGGGACTGGGGACAAGGGATGGAGGGACAGGACACAGGGAATGGCTTCCCACTGCTAGAGGGCAGGGATAGATGGGATATTGGGAAGGAATTGTTGGCTGTGAGGGTGGGGAGGCCCTGGCACAGGTTGCCCAGAGAAGCTGTGGCTGCCCCTGGATCCCTGGAAGTGTCCAAGACCAGGTTGGACGGGGCTTGGAGCAACCTGGGCTAGTGGAAGGTGTCCCTGCCCATGGCAGGGGGTGGCACTGGGTGATCTTTAAGGTTCCTTCCAACCCAAACCAGTCTGGGATTCCGTGGCTTTATAAAACCCTGCCCTGGTGCAGCACAGACGTGCTGTATCCCTTGGCTCTGATGGGGCTCTTTGAATATCTAATCCTGGGGGTGTTTTCTCTTTCTTCACCCCTTAGTTACACGGTTGGATCAGTGCAAGAGAACAACGACCAGGTGTGGAAGTTCCAGCGTTACTTCCTGGTGCAGGAATACTGCAGTCGCCTGACCATCCCCTTCCCCTTCGTCATCTTTGCCTACATGTTCATGGTGATGAGGAAATGTTTCAAGTGCTGCTGCAAGAAGGAAAGCAAAGAGCCATCCATTTGTTGTGAGTTGGATTTGTCCTTATTGCCCAGTGGTCATCTCTGTGGCAGGTGCATTGCAGTTCCTCCTTGGCTTTCTGTGCCTAATCCAGGCAGTTGGTCGTTTGCTGGGAAATTTCCAAGGGCACTGTAGGCCTTGGAGGAGCTGGTTGTGCTGGAAAGGAGAAGCAGCTCATTCATGTTGTCTGTCATAAGCCAAACCCACTGTGTTGCTGGAAATCTCTTGGGTAAGATTCAAATCTTCAAGTCAGAGTTATCCAGTGCTTTGTTGTCCAAGCCGTTTTGAGGTAGAATTACCTCATGTGTGTAAATCAATGAAGGCTTCAGATTCATCCTTTCAGTTTAGGGCTGCCTGTGCTGCTTTCCAGCTTTGCAGGGTTGTGGTTTTGTGTCTTTTTTAATTTGTTCTGTTTGCTAGAGAGCGACAGAAAGAGAATAAAGAGTTTCCTGCCCCTCTGCATGTGACCAAGTGAGCAGAGGACCTCAAAAATGTGACGAGTCAGTCCTTTAGCTATTTCTCCCTCACTTCCTCTGTCAGAGGCACAGATAGGAATTGTTTTAACAAGCTTTTTCCCCCCAAGAAATGGAGTGTTTTCTTTTTTCTTCCTAAGTGCCATTCAGAAGCAGCTGGGAGAGGATAAGTTGAATTAATTGACAGGCTTATTCCCACCCATCAGCGACCTGCCTGTTCCCTGCAGCGCAGGCTGGATTTGTTATTAGTTTAGGAGGAAGAGCCTGCTTTGGGGTATGAAGTTCCTTAGCACTGACTAAATCATTTTGGCTGCCCAAATCACTGGGTGGTTTCCCCGCAGGGGAGGTTGTTTGATGGCAGATATTTCTGCTCAGAGGGTGCACAGTTGATGTTGCAGTTCTGAAAGCAAACGGAAGAGTTAATTAGAGCCAGAATGTCATCGGGTTTTTGCTGATGACAGGAGCTGAGACCTGCCTGGAGAGAGCACATTAATGTCTAGACTGCTGCCAAATCCTGCCTTCCCCACTTAGCTCTTATGGAAATGGTTGGGATTTGGGTGTTTGAATGCTTGTTGGTATCTGGGAGAACAACTGAGTGCTGGGTGAGGTTGGAGGGAATGAAACTTCAGCCATTTAGCAGCTCTGGACTTCTTTTGTCTCAGTTAATTTTATTTTTGTATTAAAACCCATGTGGTTTGTGCTGTCCAAATGGAACAGGACTAAATGCTGGAGTATTATCCTGGAGGACTTTGCTGCCTCCAAGTGGGTTGCTCTGTGTCACTGTTGAATTTACAGCAGAACCAGGAGATGCTTTTTAGAGAAGACAGTGCTTCATCTTTTTGAAATACTGTAGTTCAATGAAAAGTCATGTTCTTAACATATTTCACTCTTAATATTCCAATTGGGATAGTGTGGAAACAAATGGAAAGCTCAAATCCACATAGGAAGCTTCTGGAATGTCCTATACCTGTTGAAGGAGTGGTACCTGTGTTAACTAAGACTCCAAAAAATCCGGAAAGACTTTTGGAGCTTGTGGGTGTGGTAGTTTTCTGTTTTGTTTTTTTTTTTTCCCCCTCCATATTTTCTCTTTTTAACCAACTCTGGTTGCCAGGAGTGAAGAGGAGGGGAAGAGGGAAGTGGGGCTGTGAGTGCTGAGGATGTGGAGAAGGGAATCATCAACCTCTGAGTGCAAGCACTGACCCAGCCTTTTTACATCTTAGCATCGGAGAGACAATTTACCTATTTTTTTTTTTCCAATACATTTCTCAGGCTCAAGAAATGAGGACAATGAAATTCTGGCATGGGAAGCTGTCATGAAGGAGAATTACCTTGTCAAAATCAATACCAAAGCAAATGATTCATCAGAAGAGTACGTCTGCCCTTCTTTGTCTTCCTTCTCTTAATTTTCTGTTGAATATTTCTAGTGAAGGCAAGTTTTCAGCAGCTCTAAATGCTTACAAACTAATGAGTAAGTAAATAAACTCAGTGTAAATGTGCTTTTTATTTTTAATTTTTGAGGTGAAATGGTGGCTTTTTTTATGTGCTGCAGAGAAGAAAATGTCTTCCTGTGTTGTTTTGAGATCTCATCGTGGAAAGCAGTGCTATTGCTGACTATTCTTGTAACATTAGAAGTTCAGGTTGGATATTAGGAAGAATTTCTTCACTGAAAGAGTTGTCCAGCCCTGGCACAGCTGCCCAGAGCACTGGTGGAGTCCCCATCCCTGAGGGGATGTAAAAGCCATGTGGATGTGGCATTTGGGGACGTGGTTTGGTGGTGGCCTTGGCAGTGCTGGGTTAAGGATTGAACTCAATGATCTTTTCCAACCTAAATAATTCTGTGACACAGTTAGCAGAGAATATTTAGCATTACACCTGGAATATCAAACATTCCCACAGCATTAATCTGTATGGAGATCTGTGCTTAGTAGCATGAGTAGGAAAGACCTCTGGGGAGAGGAGGATGCTCTTTGGAATGATGGTATTGGAAGTCTGGGGACTTGGGCTATGCTGGCAACTGCCAGCTCGTGGCACACTATCTTTGGGATCTGTCTCTGTTTTCACAGTAATAGTCTAAGAAGAAAAAAAAACATAAATAAAGCTAGAAAACAGAACAGTAACCTGCTTTGTGTGATGGCTTAACTTGGTTGCTAACTTCCAGCAGCTTGAGTATTTCCCTAAATCAAATGGCAGGGAAGAACTGATCAGAATGGGCAAGACAGACCAGACTCTTCCGTGCCCCTGCATGTGGACATTGCTGTCCACAGATAAATGTTTGAGTTAAGACTACCCAGAGGTAACCCAGCATTGCATAAGAAGCCAAACAATGCCCAAAAAGTAACTTTTGTATTGGAAGCAGAAGTGTCTTGAGAAGGAAAATGGAACAGCATCCTCTTAATAGTAGTTCATATGTTAGTTCATTTACTTGTCATAAAAGCAGTGCCAGTCACCTGCAGCTCCACCTCCTTGGGAGGATGGAGCACTGGGGGCAGTGTGGTGGTTAGCAAAGGTTTCTCCAATACCTGCACTCAGCCCTTTCCTCCCTGTTCTCCTTCTGCTTTCAGGATGGTGCATCGATTCAGACAACTGGATGCAAAGGTACTTGTGCTTCAAATGGCTCTGGGAAATGTGATTGTCTCTGGTAAAGCAGGTGATGGGCCACTGTTTTACCAGTCTGTTTTGCCCTTGGAATGAGGATGGATTTAAGGAACGCAGACATTAACTTCAAAGAATGAGTGTTTAAGTTTACTGCAAAGAATAACAAAAGAAGCAGTGGCTTATGAAAGGATACACTTGGCAATGCATTCTAATCATTACTGCAAAGAAAGTTTATAGTGATTAAGTAATTAAATGTCCCCTTCCCAAACATGTCTGTCAGATTTAGCTTCCAGTGCTGAAGGCATGAAGTAATTAAACAATGTAAAGCTACCAGTCTACTAGAGAGCACATCATTATCAGAATTGTCATACAGGTATAATTTTTATGGCTGTGATATTGAAAAGACCTTCCCAAGGGGTATTTTCTGAGGCTTGATTGAATTGTGTATTTGGCCTCTGAAGCAGGGAGTTGCTGTGGCATGCAGAACAGACTTTTTAGAAGTCCAAGAGCGAAAAGACCCACATAATCCTTCAAAATAAATCTTTTGATTGCTGTCAAATAATTTAGACTGCAAAATAATAGCTTGCTTTCCAGACTGAAATGGAAATGGTGAGTGAATCTGTGGCTAGTGATGCTCTTCTTGAAACTGAAAGGAGATGTGATAACCTTAATTCTCTACTGAAAAGTAATATCCATATTGTGCTTCTGTTCTTGTTAACCAGCTGAAAGACATCTGCATCAGGGTTCACTGCATTTATTGCCCTGATGAAGACTCTAATGGAAAGTGTCCTTTCAAGCACTGTTGCATTTAGTGTAATATTTGGAGAGGTGATTTCTTGTTACATGCACATGACTCATGAGCATTGCTTTCTTTGAGCTAGATTGACTTTACATAAATAACCTTTTTTTTTTTTTTTTTTTTTTTTGGGCTTTTTGTTTTTAAAGGCCTTCTGAAAGAGATTTCTAGCAAAATCAAATGAATGCAGCTGAAATCCAAGAGCAGCTACCTGAGCAGAGTAAGCCCTCTTGAAATCCATTCTCTGACTTGAATAAGTTCCGTAAGCATTTGTGATGTCAAAGGGGTGTGTCCCTGGAAGAAGAGTTAGTATTATTTATTGATGCTTGTATTTGTATTGTGTAATATTAGAAAAGGAGTATGAGCCAAATTCTCTTCCTTGTTTCTGTTTCTTTAAGCCCATCCAGTCCCACCCCTTGCCATGGGCAGGGACACCTTCCACTAGCCCAGGTTGCTCCAAGCCCCGTCCAACCTGGCCTTGGACACTTCCAGGGATCCAGGGGCAGCCACAGCTTCTCTGGGCAACCTGTGCCAGGGCCTCCCCACCCTGCCAGAGAAGATTGGCCTGTACAGGTGCTTTGCCTGCAGGTGTTTCTTTTGCTGTCACTTCTCACAATTAGTGTCTCTGCTTCTCCACCAAGGCACCGTGTGCTGGATGGGGGCTGCAATGAGCTCTTTGAGCCCGAGTGTTGCACAAGGCATCCAGTTATCAGAGCTGATGTCAGGAGGAGGAAAGCAAAGCACTGAGGTGGGCTGGGGGCTCTGCTCTGACATTCCTTCTGTTGCTCACACAGGTACCAGTTCCTGAAGAGTGATTTCCCTGAGCTGGCAGTAACCACCAAGCAGGCAGGAACTGCTCCACCAGTGGCAGTGTCTCGGCAGGAGTCACTACAATTTTCTTGCTGTTTTTACTTTGTTTGACAAAACAGCCCTCTGTGCTTGTTGCAAGGTGATGGTAAAGCATGGGATGACTGTTTATGTGCTTGCAGGACTCCCATGTTACCCAAACTCTCCTTTTTCTCATCTTCCCCCAAGTCCAATGGCAGCAATTAGTCCTTGTCAGCTGCTGTTACAAAGCACTCCTAATTCTGAGAGTTCTGCTGCTGTTGCCAAAATCACTTTGCTTTTCCCTTTCACTCAGAGGGGCCTGTTCTTGGGTTTCCTTTAGCCACTAATTGCTTGTCATAAAGAATCAATGTCCCTTCCCATTCCTCTGTGTCACAGCCAGATGTAGGTTGTTCCTTGCATGCTCTGTCTGTCAGACCTGCTGAGGTCTGCAATACTGACGTGCCAGAATACAGTGCATTTTAACATCATCCCCCTGTGGAAAGCCTTTAGTCCAACCCTGTATCCACCTTTTGGACTGTACATGAACACTGTGGAGTTCTTCCTGCTCTCCCTGGGCTGTGCAGCAGTGTAGAAGCTCAGCTATTACAACCCTATACGGCAGAGACTTTTATTCATCTAGGAAGTGTTTCCAAAGGCCTTGCTTGTTTTCTCAGTGGTGATTTGTATCCTGGGAGCCTTGCAATTCATTTGACTTTAGCAAGCACCTGTTTGCTGATGTTTGCATTTGGGGATGGAGAAGAGCTTGTGGGCCAGCTTTTGATATTGTGCTGTTTCATGTGGGGAGATGGCTCTTTGTGCTTTCTGTCTAAAGGAGCAGCTGAATTTTGTCTCATTTTGTGCAGTATAACTGGGTGCACAACCAACTCAAGGCACCTCAAATGGCATTTATTTTCCTGGCAAAGCATTGTATCCATCTTCATTCCCAGTGTCTAGGAATCGTAGAATTACAGAATATCCAGAATTGGAGGGGATCCACAAGGACCATCCAGTCCAACTCCTGGCCCTGCCCAGGACACTCCAACAATCCCATCCCATCCCTGGGAGTGTTGTCCAAACATTCCTTGAGCTTTGGGGCCATGCCCACTGCCCTGGGGAGACTGTTCAGTGCCCCACCAAGCTCTGGGGGAAGAACCTTTTCCTGAGATCCATCATAACCCTGCCCTGACACAGCTCCAGCCGTTCCCTTGGGTCCTGTCCCTGCTCACAGGGAGCAGAGATCAGAACTGTCCCTCTGCTTCCCAGCGAGAAGCTGCAGACCCTGCTGAGGTCTGACCTCAGCCTCCTCTTCTCCAGGCTGAACAAGCCAATTGGCCTCAACTGTTCCTCATGCTGCTTCCCCTCTTGTCCTTTCCTCACCTTCAGGACCCTTCTTTGGATGCTCTCTAATAGCTTTATATCCTTATGATATTTATATCCTCATTATATGATCAGAAAGGTTACTGCTCTTTCCTTCCTGCATCTCATGACCTAACTGTACTGTGCCATGCATTACACGATCCTGAGGCAGACAGCACTACCAATAGCAGTGTTATTTGTTTCCATGTGATGATATTGGTGTTTTCCTGCTAAAAAGTTTCCAAAGGACCAGGCTTTCATTGTCTCCCATGGCAGTTAGCGTGCATCATAAATTCTTGAGATAAGTTTCCTTTCTAGAAATTATTTTTCCCACATCATTCGTGTGCCTTGGATGTGAAGATCGTGCTTTTAGTATGTTCCTTTCTTATGTAAAACCTGCTGTGTATTTGCCCAGCTCAGCCCTGGGGCATCCCTGGGCAGGATGGCCAGCACAGTGTGGTGGGAAGGGAAGCACTTCTCAGGGCAAACTGGGCAGGTTGCTCCCTCTGGGAACTCTCTAACTGCCCCTCCAGGACAGACTGTGGGACTTGATAAGTGAAAGGGAATCGTTAAATACTGTACATTGAAAAAGCTGCTAAATCGTGTATGCTCCCAGTGAGGCCTGGATTTCTTAGTATGGACAAGTTTTTCCTTTAAAGTTTTAATTTTTAAGATTTTAATAAAGTAACACTTAAGTAGAAAATTGTTAATAAAGAACTAATGTAGAGTTATTTTAGACCAAAGTCATGTACACTTCTAATGTAATAAGAACCTTGCATTTTTGCTTAACTTGCTGAGAATTTTTTTAATTTTAAATAAGAGATATGCCAGTAAAGGCAGACTGGAAAAAGAACTTCTGCAAGTAGATAGGATGCATCTCTTCAACTGACAAGTAGGCAATCAGCACTGGACATTCAAGGTTGGGAAATAATTCAATGAAGATGAAAAGGATACATCATACAAAAGATTTTTATGGACCAGAAACAAAGGACTTACCTAGTGAGGAGGCATAGAAAGGCGGGATTTAACATGAATGCGTAATGACCTTTGAAAATATAATATATAATTTTGCTTTTGTAATTCCATGGGAAGCATTTATGGAGGATTATCCCCAATGCTTCTCCAGTGCTATCAATAAAAAGGAAAGCTGATCACCTTGTGTGTCAAGTGAGTTCCTCTAAATCAATTTGGGGAGCCATTTAGGAGCCTCTGTCTGGCTGTGGGACCCGCTGAGTCGAGAACTCTCTTGGGATCCCCTGGGGATTTTCTCCGGAGAGACAAGACCTGCTGGTAAGAATCATTCCTTTTCCTCTGTTTTGGGTTTGGGACTGGTCTTTAGTCCCAAATTCCCTGTAAGACGTGTAGAGAGGGTCCTGAGGCAAGACAGCAGATACCAAGCTGGATGTTGAGTCCCTTTGCCAGTGCTGAGCATTTGGGGCTAAGTCTGCCTATTGTAACAACTGTTCTGCTGTTCTGGGATTGTCATGTCATTGTCTCCCTGCTTGCTTTTGATTTTGATACCCCTTGTAATAATTGTTTGTTTGTTCTTAGCCTTGTGATAGTTTTGTTGTCCTGGGATTATTGGGTCTTTGTTGTGAGCACTCTGAATCCTTTGCTAAATCCTCTTGGCCCTGGAATTGGTGAATGTGTGTTAATAAGAGTGTGCATATACAGGGATGCCTGTGGTCAGTTGTGTGTTTGTTGGGAATTTAGACTGTTAGATGTGTATTAAATGTTTGTTTGCAGCCACCCTCAGTATTGTGTCCATGAAGGGATTAAGCAGTAGGGCTGATGGGCTTTCGTCCCAGAGGAAGCCCCAGAGTTGTCTGTTTGAAGGAAAATAAAGTTAAGTTCAGTCTTCTTACCAAAAGTGTATATAAAGTACATTAAACATCTCATTAAACTATATGCATTGTAAAGTTTGATCTAGTTCTTTCCAGCTGTCCCCTGGAAAAGTCTGAAATTATTGGCTGTTTAAGCAGATACAAGGTCTTAATGCAACTATAATCTGTGTCTTTTTGAAGGTGAAGTACAATTTGGACAGTGCAAATTAACCATGTCTCTCTGCTGCTAACTTTAAAAGGCCCGAAATATGTCAGATTGTTTAGACAAATAGTAACTTGTGTGCAGGGTCGGTGTGCTTTGCTTTTATTTTGTGTATTAGGAATTATAGGAAGGTAGCTTTTGGTGAAGGAAAATGCTTGGTTTGAGAATAGCTTTGTGTTAATGCAGATATTGCTTTTCACTGGTCGGGCTGTGTAGTCGTGCATCTTCTACAAGTGCCTGTTGGGTTTTGAGTTATTATTACAGAGATAAGTTTCTTCTGCTTTCTACAGACGAGGATCCTGTTTAGACTATGGGCACGTGGCAGGGTGTCACAGGGCCCTTTGTGACACGGTGGGCATGGCACGGGGCAGGG
>NW_020897998.1:0-127004 GCF_003984885.1 Neopelma chrysocephalum | reverse complement strand
TGGAATGGAGGGAAGTAGCAGAAGAAGCTGAAACAGGGTGATGTTCAGGGTATGGAGGGAAGTCAGTCCTTTGGTGTCTGCTGCAAAGATGGTCCAGTTTATGAGCAAAGAGGAGAAAGAAGGCAGAACCAGCAACTGTCCTGGCTTAACAGTGAGTTTTGGGTGTGCTTGAAAGCAAAGGAAGAAGCAGCACACTGCCTGAGACACAGACCCGTGCCCATCCCAGCGTAGGGAGCGCTGCCAGGCAGTGCCTGGATCCTGTGTCCAAGTCTGGTCCCCACAGTTCCGGAATCGCAGCCCCTGCATCAGACGCAGTCAGAAATCAAAGCAAAGGAGACCAGAGGGAGGGAACCATTCCAGTCTGTCTGGGACGTTGCTGCAGAACAGCCAGAGCTTCTTCCTCCGCCTGCATCTGGGGTTTGCTGACACCAGAGCCAGCCAGGTTGTGCTCTGGTGCCCAGAGACTGTTCAGAGCGGGCAGGAGAAATGCTCCGTGCAGAGTGGAGAGTCCTCACAGAGATGCTGTTCTATGTTCTTCCTGGGAAGCAAGAGAATAAAGGAAGGGAAACTTGGGGAACAGCATTATTTCTGGTGGAGGGCTTCTGGTAACCTGAAGATGTGAGATCTGCACCCTCGCTAAATTTGGTGTAGTGAGTTGATTGATGAATAAGTTAATTTTTAAAACAAAACCCCAGGCTGTGGGTTTTGGGTATTTACCTGAAGAGGAGCTCAGTGAATGCTTGTTTGGCTTTGCCAAGTAGCCAAGGGAACAACCAGACCTAGTCAGTGGAATCAGGCTTGAGATGTAATGTGGTTAATGGGGCTTTTCTCCCTCAGCAGTGAAATCTATTGAGAACTTATTTTAGTGGTAGAGCTGTAACTGTGTGTTCTGTAGATGTGCTGTGACACAATCAGTGCTGCTGGACTTGGTGTGGAAAATGGTGCATGCCAGAAGAAGAGATAAGCCACTGGTTGTGGGATTTTATGGGTTTTTTTGATCCCAAGCACTTTATTCCTCCTCAGGATACAACACAACTCTTTTCTTCCCTTTGGGATGTGAGTGAGTGTAGGTGCTCTCATAATCAGAGACCACAGAGGACCAGCCAGTCCCATTTTTGTTTATTTGCTATAGGAACAGGAGAAGGTTCTGTGGTGGCTCTTTGTCCCACCAGCAGTGATTTTTTGGTGTGGACTGAAGGATTGCTATCAGCAGGCAAAATCTCTCTTGCAAAGATATTTGTGCAGACAAACTGTTATGGATTATTGCTCTCCTTTTTTGGACTCCTCCTTTCCTGTGAACATGCTGAGTGATCACAATGATCAGTATAAGCACAACAGCAGACCCTTTTCTAATGCTTTTATTTCTTGGATGTGAAGACATGGATGGAAAGGATTCGCAGGAAGGCATGGGTGGGATTTGCAAGCTGACAAGACTTTCTGAGCAGCTGCAATGTAAAAGAGTCAAGATAGGAAGAAGATATTTAATGGTGGTAGAGGGTTCACTGTTTCACCTGCGCGCTGTGGCGCATTGAGGCACGGACTCAGGGGGGTGAAGCTGAGACAGGTTTATTGGAGTGGCAGCCCTCCTTTTCTAACCCAACACCAACAGGCAATCACACCTTACCAGGTAAAAGCTGTGACTGCAGCATCTGGTTGGCTGCAGCTGTCAGGGCAGTTGAAAGAGCAGTTGGAATGGCAGTTTTGGGAGTTGCAGCTCACCCCTGTAATGAGCCGCTCCGTTCTCTGCAAAGGTGTGGTTTTTTTTCTAGGCCCTATTTCCCTATTTTCAGGTTTGTGAACCTGAAAAGGGAAAGCATAGGAGAGTCTGTATCCTCATGGTCAGAGGGGGGAGGAATGTCACCTATTGTTTGGTTCAAAATTCCACCTGTTCCCTCAAGCAGCCCTTTTTCAGAATACTTATGTTTAGCTCCGTGGAGAACAGGTTGTAAGCAGGGTACTTTTGAATTAGATGATCAGTGGAGCAGAGAGGCGTGAGAAAGAAATCATATTAGGATGTGAAACCAGCTAGAGTATTGTACAATGTAACTTCATGGCACAAGCTAATTTTAAGGTCCATTGTGCTTTTTAGCAAGTCAGCCTGATATCCCCTATTATCAGAGCTGAGTTCTTCCTTGGTTTTGCCAAATACTGCAAGATAGATACATCCACCCTTGAAACACAATGGGAGAGGTCCTGGCAGCCCTGGCCTGTCTGTGTGGGTAAGCACAGTTTATTGTTAGGAAGCAACCGAGAGAACAAACTTTTTAATATCCTTTTTGTGTCCCTTTAATTCCCCTTTTATTATTGAATATTGTTACATAAATAAGTTGTCCGTGGTATTTCCCTTTAATTTCCCTTTTTACTAACCAATATCGTGTTCACAGTTATCCATAATATTGTGTTAAGATCCTTTTTTGGTATCTTTTCAACTCCCTTTTTACTAGTTAATACTGTATTAAATGCTGTTAGTAGTATTTGTTTTAATTCCACCCGATAAGGTAGTTATTTCGTATTCTTTTTAGTTTTTTGATTCTCTTTGTTAAGTTTATTATTATTATTATTTTCACTGTAATAAAAGATATTTTGTGTGTTTGAATGTTTGTTGCACTTGTTTTTATTCCAGGCATGTATCCTAACAAACTGTTGCACAGGTCCTCAGATATTTGTCTGGAGATGGTGAGTTTACCACAAGCACCTGACTTAGTCTTTCCTCTGAACAATTTCACAGGCAGCCAGATCTCTCTGAGTCCTCCTCTGTCCTTCAGCCCGGGCATTCACACGGCAAGAAGAGATGCTGATTTAAAAGAAAACAATGCCCAGCTTGGGGAAGCAGAGGGAGATCTTGACTTGAATGAGAAATGAAAACGTGTTGTTGAGTAGAAAAAGACTGAACAGCAGATTATAGTGTGGCTCTGGGAATGCAGTTTACTTACAGCAGCAAGACCTAAGCTTGGTTCCCTAGCATAGGGAAATGTCATTTGCTCAGATTGTCCCTGCTCTTGTGCAGATAGGAAGGCAGGGTCCTGTAAGACGTTTTTCTATGCTTTGTGAGATTCATGTCAGCAAAATGAATATTCAGTATTTCTGGAGTTCTTTGGAGAGCAGCTTCACTGCTTGTCTTGTTCAGAGTTGGTATGTTGAACACTTGTTTTTCTTGAGAAATAGGAAATATTTGTGCTCTCAGATCCGCATGGCTTTTACTTCTGTTTTGAGAAATCCCTTTGTATTTACGTGGAGATTTTGTTGTCACTGTGTTGGTGGAAACCCTCTTTTTGTTCTCGTGAACTTAGAAGTCTTCCAATTTTCCTAAATGAAAATAATTCCTCACAATGTAACGCAAGAGCCAAGTGGATGTTTGAGAGGTTCGAAACCTTTTGTCTTGTGAGTAACTGTTTCACACGGAGCCTTAGGGGTTTCATTTTCAGACAAGCTGCAAAATGCAAGTTCTCATTTCTTCTGTGCCACTAGCTAAAACCGGAAATACTCTGCAGAGATAGCAGAAAGTCAATAGGATACTGCAGCTGAGCTAATGTCTGGGGGAGAAATGGAAATCTTTGTCTTTGCTGTCTTAGGGCTATGTTTGTTTTAAATCTCTTGGCCTTGGCAAAAGGCTGAATGAGAACAATGTGTTTCTGTAGTTTCCTAGGGCTGTCTCGCCTTGGGGGCAAGAGGTCTCTCTTTAAAACCCATTTCCCATTCAGTTTCTCTCTCCAGGGTTTCATTCAGTTCCCACTGTATCAGTTACAAGTCTTCTGACTTCGAGTTGATTTGGATCAAGGTACAGTGATTTTAAGTGTGGATGAGGTTAGTAGAACTGACCTAAGTAACACTTCAAAACAAGGGGCCTGTGGGCTCTGCTGTAGCAAATAACATGGATTTTTTTTCTTCCATTTCCTGCAAAGATGAGCAGTAATATTGACTCTGAAATTGTAAGTTTCAATGCTGGCAGTTTTTTGTCATTAGAAGTGACAGATGAGCAGATTCTTGGTTTAGTCTGCTGGGACTGTTTTGGTTTTTTCCATAGAAAGGTACAAAACTGTTACTACAATTTTTAATTTTTTTTTAAATCAGAAACTTCACTCCCTAGCTTTCATTAGAGAAAAGAAAATTCCAGGGTAAGTTGGATGTCCTCCCTATGAGACACTGCTCCTGAGCTGACAAGCTGGGGAAGATGTGGAACCCTGATCAAGCTGAGGGAGAAGTTCTTTCCCTTTTTAGGAAATTCTTACTGTAAATTGTACTTATCCAATTTTCAGGTCTTTATTGGTCTCCTAAGAGCTTTTAATGAAGCATTCTTCACTAGAACATGACTCTTTGCAGCATTTGCAGAAATGTTCTTATAGTCTCAAGAAAAAGACATTTAGAAAGGATTTCCAGTTTATTTTCAACTTACCTGTCTTCCATAGTTAGTACTCAGAATACCAGGCTGGAGGAAGGTCCATGCAGAGCTGATCTGTCTGAAGAAGTTGGGAGATCCTCCAAGCATGTCTGGTGAATTCCTCTGAGAGCAAGGGGTTAGTAATATTCCAAAGAAGGTCTTGAAGACCAGCTAATAAGGCGCAAGTCAATCTGCACTTGTGCCTGCTTCTCCAGATCCAGCAGCACTGAAAAACATCCTTTTTCAGCACTGAAAAAAGTGCTCCTTTCCAGCACTCACCGAAAGAGCTTTATCTTGGATGGCACTGACTGGTAAAGTGCACAGAGCTGCCAGCTGTGAGTTGCAGGGTCACTGGGGGGGGCTGGGGATGTGCTCCAGGTGGAGGATTCCTGTGTTTGGCTCCAGTGTCCCACCCTTCAGCTGTTTGCCAGGCTGCTGTGCCCGTGTCCTGGGAGCAGAACGACACAGTTACGGTGGGAACACGCTGCATTCAGCAAGGGGCTGTGTTTAAGAGTTCAAAGAGGGAGGCTGTGGCCCCAAGTGTGCCCTGGTGCCTTTCCTGGAAAGCACTAAGGTTCCTTGGTTGCACTGCCTGTACCAGAAGGGTGGGCATCCCCCAGCGACCTCAGGCTGCTTTGATTCCACAGGAATCTAGGACGGTTTAGGTTGGAAGGGACCTCAAAACTCATCTGGTTCCAGCCCCCCTGCCCTCTGTCTGTGTGAAGCCATTCCCCCTTGTCCTGGCACTACAAGCTCTTGTAAAAAGTCTAGAGGGCAAGCCTGAGAGCAGCCCCAGTCCTGGCCATGCAGCCTGTCTGCAGGCAGAGAAACACTTCTGTGTGTGCTGAGCTCTTCAGAAGGTGAGGCAGAGAAGATGGAAATCTATGAAAGAGTGGGAAATACATTAATTAGTCTTTGTTCCCCAGTTTCTTCCAGCATCTTTGCAAATAGCAATGTGTCATCCTGAAGCCTTGTCATTTTTCCCATAGTTAAGAGTTCCCAGACTTTTGTAAGATGTGTGCTGTTGAAAGCATGGATTTACTCCAGTCTCTTTTTCAGGGATCCAGGCTATGATAAACAAATGTCAAGAAAACCTTACCTCAAAGCTTTTTTTTTTAAACAAACAAACAAACAAACAACCCCCCCCCCCAAACAACATGTTAAAACAGTCAAGGTAAGTATAAGGAGCCATGTCCCGATTTATGCATGGATATAAACCAAATCCTATTCCTTCTAGGCAGGAATTAAGGATTATATATTTAGCTATTTGGATGCCCAGCACATCTACTTTAGAAAAAAAGATCAATTGTTTACTTAAGCTATGGCATTTGTGATAGATGTGCTTCATTTTGCACCTCTTTTTGGGAGAACCTTCTACTGACTTCAGAAGGGACAAGGATCCCACCTCAAGTCCAGCACAACCTCTGGAGAGCACATCTGGCCAGATGGGAAGAGGAGAGCTGTGATAAGGAATTGTGCAGGCTCTGTTAGGAAGCCACTGAGAACAAGACTCTGTAAAGCATAGGAAATTCTGTCTAAAGCAGAGAGGGGGAAGGAAAAATAAACAGATATGGACATGTTTAACCTTAAATTCAAATTTATTTCTCTCAGGGTATTTTATATGATGGAGAAAGTGGTACTGCTTTCCCTTCTGCTTCTAAATTTCATGCTGTCTCTAGGCACCTAGCACAGAAGTTAGATTCTACTAAATGATTAAATTTACCACTTAGAGGCTGAATTCCAGAAATACCAGCATATCTAGTCTGATCAATTCAACAGCACACCGCAGGACCACTTTCTTCTGGTTGTGTTGTATCCCACACAATTTCAAATGATGCTTTTCCAAGTAATAGCCTTCTTGGGCAGCAGTCATGCAGTGGGAGGGGTGACTTAAAAACCAAACCTTTTGATTCAAACAGAGGTCTTCCTACTCAGAGTTACTTGAGGACTCTCCTTGTATATCACAGATGTAGCTGGAAACCCCTTAACCACTCATAACTTCTTGTCCCTGTAGTATTTGTAATAGAATTTGGTGTCCTTGAAAATTAATGTTTGAAACCTACTGGGTTTTTAGCTGTTTGTATTCTGTGTTTGGTGGTGGAGTTGATGTCATCCCTTGCCACTGCAGAATGTGCACTCTCATGTGTGGAGTGGTCAGCTCTATGGCACCACAATCAGTCAGCAGGAGGAATAATTTGGGGAAAATCAAGTTATCACATTTATGGCTTTATAGTTTTAATATTTTGGCCTGGAAAATTGTTCATTCAGGCAGCCCAAATTAACTAAAACCCATAAAATGTGACAATTTTTGCAGACAAAGGCAAAGAGTGTGGGACTTGGAGGATAAATTGTGATATTTAGTAGTATATTCACAACATGAGTGTGACTGGGGGAAAGAGGCAGAAAAGGAAATGTTAAGAAATCCCATAGTTTGGAGCACTTCCCTCACATGTGATATGTGATGTTTTTGTGTGCCTAATCACTCCAGACCCTATGGAAGGAGGCACCTGAGATGATAGGTGAGATGGATTTATCCAAAAGACCTTGGGAAAGGAATTTAGAATTGAAAGAATATGAGGCAGTATGGATCCAGAGATCTCTTGGCAAGATTATTAACTCAGCAAAGGCTGTCTTAGGTTTGAGATTGAGTGTGGAGCTGGTTCCTTTGATTTTTATTTTTTAATTAGGCCATGAGCACTTTGACAGTTTTGCAGCCCTCCCAGATGCATATTGTGACCAAAATAAAAACCTTCCCAGTTTAGCAGCTCAGGGATACTTTGCCATGTTAGTGAGACATGAAGGACCAAGAAGGGCAACCCTGTGTCCTGTATGTCGGGTGAGTGGGAGCAGCCACGGCATCCTTGTGTCCATCAGCCCAGTGACACACTGGGGAATGAATCAGTGGGGAGAAAAACTGTCATAGGTTCTGGTGGACAATTTGTACCCATTGCAAACCAGAACAGCTCTTTGACCTGTTTTGGAGCTTGACTCATGCCAGGAGGAGACTTTTCTCTCCAGTTTCCCAGCTGCTTTCTGGGCTCGTTTGTTTTCCTTGCAGCGGTGGTTTATGCTGCATGGGCTGCAAGGAGAGACACATCTCTGCCATGCCCCCCTCCTGCTCCTGGAGACCACCACTGCCACAAACCCCTCCTTGAGGAGGTTAACCACATGGCTGTCCTGGATGCATCGTGGGATGGGGCTGGTGGGAAGTGGAGTGGTGTGCAGTGCCAAACCATGACGTGTGTGCTCTTTCCGCTGGGAACACTGACTCATGAAGCAGAGTAAAAAGCTGTTACATTTCCACATGATGAAAAATGGGCCCCAGTCTCGTCTCTCCTGTGTGCTCACACAGTCTCTGCCCGGTGAATGCTTTCCCTGTTGTAGCTTGTGAAACGTGGCTCCCGTTGGTAGAAATTCAATTTATTTCAGCTGAGAAGAATTGGGTGTCACCTTGGATGGGCCTTCTCCTCACCCACAGTCAGGCCAAGCAGTGGACTTGTGACTTTCTAAATACAGTCCAGGTTACTTATTCTCTGTTATTCTAATTCAGCTGAGAAGAGCTTGGCAATGTCTCCCTTCGACTGTTCTGTCACCTGGTTGCATTGCTGATCAGTTATCCAAGGTATGCTTGGTAGAAAATAGAGAAGGAAGCACTTCCAATAGCCATGGTTCTCACTTCTAACTCCTGTTTCAAATCCAGAGTGTAAGATATCAACAGGAGAAGTAGATCAGACAATTAGAGGCGAGGAAGCTTAGGAGAGGATGTGAATATTCTCACTGTGTCCAGCAGAAGGTGCAATAGTTAAGGACTGGACTTTATGGTATGATGTGTTACAAAGTGATTGTGATGTGGTGTTAGACCAGTGCTGTTTTCTTCATAAGTAGATAAAGTTTAGGCAAAAGCCACTCAAACCTCTAATTATTACAACTGTGAATGGGGATACACAGTTAAGTTGCAGTTTATGTTATTGTGACTATTGTGCCATGGTCTCAAACTATCTGAGATTTGTGAAAATGCCTCTTTATTTGCCTGAAAGAGGAACAAATGCAGTATAATTCAAATAGTGTGGCAGAGCTTGAACTGTCTTTGGGAACAGTGGCACAGTAGAAAGTAAACAAACTGTCAAGAAATGTTGAACTGGACTCAGTGATCCTTTGTGGGTCTCTTCCAACTCAGGATATTCCACGATTCTATGACTAAGAAAGAATAAGAAATGTTTTGCTTTACACTGGGGCTCAGACACAGCTTGAGGAATCACTGCTGCTCTTGCACACCCTCCCAGCTGATAATTGTGTGAGCTGTGCCTTAGCCAAAGCCTGTTCCTGATGTTTTGTGCAGCCTGGGCACGGATGCTCAGCTGCTGTGGTTTTGCAGGGGGGGAGGTGAGTTGTTGGGACAGTGGAACCTGATTGTTTGGCCACTGAATGTTAGGATGTTCCAGGTGATGCCACGTTGATGAGTTAGAAGCATGGCCTAGTTATACAGCAGCTATACCAGTTGTCCTGGTGAAAAAATTCTTGTTGCTTGGACTTGGCTCACTTTAACCAGTGGGGTTTTCATGCAGTCTGGGAATGCATCCTTGCTCTTCAGTTCAGTGTTCTGGATACACAGTGCATGTGAATTTCTGGAGGCAGGGTGGTTTTCTGCTCAAATGGGAGCAAAGTTAAGAGCCAGGAACTCTGTTGAAATCCTTTTGTTATCAGCACAATGCACTGTGGCCTTTGGCATCCCCTAATTCAACTTCTCTGCAAACTGATAGATACTTATGGTAATTATGGTACCTACCAGATGTGGGAATGTGGAGGATCCTGGAGAAGTATGTGGCCTCTTTAAATCTGTGAAGTGATACATCTGTTGAGTATTAATGGTTTGTTAAATTTATTGAGCACTTTGGGACTGTTGAATGAAAGACCTCACATAAAAGGCACTTAATTATTGTTATTGCTAGAGAAGGGCTTGCACAACAGCAGCAGTTATCTGGGAATCTGTGAAACAAAGGTCTGCAGCATGCTGCCAGCTGTGCTACCACTTAAAACTTAGAACACGAGGCATTAATTTGGGGACACAGGGAGGAGAGGTTCTGCAGTCACTGAGTTGTGGCAATCCTTTGGTCAGGCTGGTCATATGCTGAATATATTCTGTCCACCTTACTCTGTGGGAAATACTCTGCCCTGGTAGGATTGTCACAGGGATTGTGTGATACCCTTTTTACAAATCTGCTTTAAACACTCCTGTTTCCTTCCTCACAGACCTCACAGAACTGAGCAGAAATGTGCATTGGTGTTTTTCATTCGTGACCTCAGGCGTCCTCACAAACACGGGCAGGACTGTGCTGCAGAGCACAGAGCAAAGTTTTCCAGGGCAGGTAACGAAACCTTCTATTTCTAGGAGCTCTCACAGCTCCTTAAAACTCTTGGGTCTCAGCATGTGGAAAAATCCATTAGTGTGTGG
Source organism: Neopelma chrysocephalum (assembly GCF_003984885.1). Lineage (NCBI taxonomy): Eukaryota > Metazoa > Chordata > Aves > Passeriformes > Pipridae > Neopelma > Neopelma chrysocephalum. The sequence continues at coordinate 117,174 of NW_020897998.1, read as the reverse complement.
TGTTTGGCTCTGGGTTTGCTTTGCCTCTGGAGCGGTGGGAAACAACCGCTCAATTTGAAGAGAAACTGGGAACTTTGCAACACCAGTGTACTGTGAGTCATCCACCCAGTGGCTTCAGAGGAGAGAGGATGAAACCTCCTACCCCCAAGGTTAATTGCCAGTGACTGTGGCAGTCTTAGTAGGCCCATTTCCTAGCAGTTTTATGGGTACTATGATGAATTCACTGGCAAGCTTATTCTCACCTTTCTGTGGTGTAACAACAGCAGAGGGAACAGGGCAGGGAGACGAGATTTATTTAATGCTTCTATTTATGTTCATATTATGGACCAATAAACTGCCAGCTGCCTTATGACCAGCAGGTTTGCTCACAGGCACGAGGAGCAGGTGGTGGTGGCTGCTGAAGTTTTGTGTCTTGACTGAACCAAATTCTTCCCCAGCAGCTAAAAGGATCACTTAGTCATTCTGAGTATATTCAGCTAAAAACAAAGCCCATAATTCATTGAAGAAGGTGCCACTGCTCTCTTTAACCTACTAGTTAAATATTATCCTGGGATATGGAAGCTTCCCAATCTTGTTTTGATAGCTATTTTTGGCTTTTTATATGGTATACAACCAGGAGCTGTGGAAAGAGGCCCAGGACAGAATCTCAGATGTGTGAGCAGCCCTTCCAGGACACACAAGATCCAGCTGGAGGTTTTGCTTATGTCAGTTTGCTTTTTGGAGGTCTCCCATGGCACACAGACCTCCAAATCACAAGGGGATGAGAAGGGAAGGCTCCACCTCCATCCCCTCTCTGCTCTCTCAACCAGCATCAAATTCCATCTGCTGCACTGGAGCCACCCGTGGTCATAATAGTATTTAAACTTTATATATAAATACTTCATTATTCAGCAAACCCTTTTGTCAGTGGTTGGGAAGAAACAAAAGGTTCTTTTTCTGAGATCTTCCTTCTGGCTTTAGCAGCTCAACTACAAATGGAAGCAAATAAGAGAAGCAATGAATAAGTACTTTTACTCCTGTTTGATCTTCCCTCCCTTAGGACATTTTTGCTGCTCTTTCCACCCCACAGGGATGAATGTTTCCTCCAGCAACTGCCCACCCACAAATCCATACCCACACAGGCTGTGGTTGCTCAGCACACTTGCATTAGTAATACTTTGGCTAAGAGTAGTGTCCTGTCCTCAGACACAGCTGTGATTGCTCTTGCACTTGCTTTGCCCGAGTACCAGGAAGGAAAATTGTCTCCACAGCAGCCCCTGATGGCTCAGGAGAGAGTGGTACCATCCCCTTTTCTTGGAATGCCAGAGATCAACTGGTTCCCAGATAATTTCATGGTGACAGGAGCTGTAATTTCTGTAGATGAATCTATGGTTTCTGGTTTTGACTGTGAGTCTCTGGCTTTCCCACTTGTGTACTGGACTGGAAGAGTGGAAATGTTAATTTGAGCGTGGAAGGTTGGTCCTTTTGCCAGTGGCTCAGGAGAATGGAACTTGGTACTTGTACATGGATGTGAACTCTTGTTTTGCAGGAAACTTGTTTCTTTGTAGAGCAGCAGGTACATATTTCCTTTCCAAGGCAAGAGAACTTTGCACTTCTGATTTGTCTGTATTTTGCCTACACTTTGAGATCTGACACATCTCAAACCATGCTAAGTAGTGCATATCATGTCATTCCCAGTGAAACTGTTTGGTTTCACTGCTTTGTGTTCTGTTCTGCAAAGTTATCGATGCTTAAAGGGGTAACTGCCATAGTTAATAAGGAAACTGATTTTTTTTTTGCCTAGTCTTGAAGTTTCCCTTTAGGAACAATTAACACTGACTCCCAGTATTTTAACTTTAGCATTGCTTTTGATACTTTTCTAATCAAACAAGGTCTTATGTAAGTATTGTTGGTCCCTCGTGGTTTAGGAACAGTTAAGTCAGGACATCAAAGATTGAAAAAACAGAAAATTCCTTTTTCTACCTCTTCTATTTCTAAACCATTTGGGCTTGTTAGTTCCTATTCCCCAGGCCTTCCTGAAATTTGTTCTTTTTTTCAACAAAATGACTCCCAGAGCAGCATTTCGAATAAAATGTTGGGTTTTCCAAGAGTTGACAATGTTGATTATGTGGGGCATTGCTGGTTTGTTCTCTGTGCCAATTTTAAACATTTCACTGGTCTTGAATATTGCCGAGAGTCTGATTAAAATATTGATGTGCTCATCCTCAAGTTGTCTTCACAAGAGGAGAGTGCTTGGGCTGGATTTGAGGCAGACAGGATAGCCCTGCTGTGAGGTTTCCAGCATTTAAAATCCAGGCTCTGTGTGGAGCACATGGAGCATCCCCCTTGTTTGTGCATTCCCCAGCAGGGCAGCAGAGGTCAGGACAAGCACCAGTGTGCTTGGAAGAGATCATTTCCAGGGTTACACCAAGGGCATGTACAGCTACAATAGCCCATGGCATCAGGGAGAGAGAAATCCTGTGCCACTGCAGCTCGGTTTGCACTCCAGCTTTCCAGTGCTTGTGATCTCTCAGGCCTAGCTACTGCTGAATTTGCTCCTTGGGACCATTCAACATATCTATACTGGGGATTTTATTTGGAACCGGAGGGAAAACATGATCCTTGTGCATTTGACGCCCTCTTGGACTGAGGGCTGGCTGAATTTTCTCTCTTCCCTTGCAGGGGTTTCAGGGAGTGTTGCTTTGTGTCCTGGTGATGCTCCATCAGAGCTGCTCCGAGGAGACGCTCTGGCTGACACGCAGCTCCAGCCTTGGCTCCTGACACAGAAACATTCCTGCCAAATGCCTGGCCACTGAGTTCCTGCTCCCCAGCGCCAGCGACTCGCTCTTTGCAAGGTGGGGAACTGCTGTGGAAGGGAAGCATTTCATGAATCACAACTCCCACGCCTTTGCCTACCCGCTCGTTCCCAGCCAAAATACTTTCGCTCTTACTCACGCCAAATACCACCTTTCCTCCAGAATCTTTTCCATCTGTCCTGCAGGTTGCCGTGCATAAAGGAAAGGACACGAGAGGCTCTAGGACTCCTCTGAAAAGACCTGCAGCAGTAAATACGTGTGTCCCAATCAGGTATTCGAGTTACCTCAGTGACTTCTGTTCTCTCCTGTTCCCGCTGTCAACACCAACACAGGGGTGACAGCAGAAAGATGTCAGAGTCACCCATCAGTTTGCCTGTATCTTGCAGCTTGGCAAGAAGAATTATCAATTTCTCAAGTGGGTGCCTGAGGAGCTTTCTCAGCTCTGATAGCTTCCTGTGGGACTGTGCTCATCTCTCATCAGATGTATATTTGATAGCAAGCCAAAAAGGAGAATTACTTTGGGTCTTTAGCTAGTAGCAGGGATTTGTTGCAGTGTGGCCTGTTTTAAGCACCTAAAAGCATGTGTAAGACACTCTAAAATGGCTTGATTTTAGGTCTTGTGTGTGTTGTTGCCAGATAGGACCTGTTCAATCATTTTGTCTGAACTCTTGGACAGTGGCAAAACTATACTCAGTGAAATAGATTGTGCTGTTTGTACTCCTTGTGTGAGTGGTTAAAATCTGGGCCTCTTAAAGGTAGGACAGCTCTGAGGGGAAAGTCTCCTTGGCCTGCACAGGACTGGCTATCAGAAGTGAGGCTGTGCAGCACAGCTTCTTCTGTGGCCCCTGGGGAAGCGAAGGGGATGAGTTGGGTGCTGTTGGTACTGCTGAGGTTTGAGGGAGCAGCACAAGGTCCAGGGTGGAGGCAACGTGTGGAGACCCCAACCTGGAAACACCAAGCCTGAAGCTACAAAGGTGGATCTGAACCCTTCTGCTGGGGTAGACATGAAGCATGTTCTGGCAATGTCAGGACATGGCACCAGTCTGAGCTGTGATGTTTCATGGGCTGGAAGCTCAGCCTCAGAAAATAGGGATTATCAAGCCAGATACTCTGTTCTCTCCGTAAATATTTATGAGCTCACTGTGTAGAGAAGAGTCAGGGAATGGTTTTGTTATTGGCATGGAGCATTTGAAGGACCTGGGTGTGAGTGTCAGGCAACACCTAAAGCTCTTGTGATTTTAGGATATTAGCAGAGCCTGGAAAGGAGAAGATTGTGGTTTTCTTGCTGATGTGAAGTGGTGAAAGCAAACCACCCTATAATGGGAACATTAATCATGAAGGTACAGGTATTCATTGCCCTTTCTACCATATGCTGGAGTAGTAAGAATGGTGTTCTTGCCACAGTCCTTCTCTTTCTTTTCCCCTATTCATGAAATAAGGGCAATCTCTTGCCTGTTCTTCTTCCCAGGTGTAATGGAAGGATATTTGTCCTGTACTTTGAGCTGGTGTTCGGATACCGAGTGATGTGGATAGGCATTAACTGGGCAAATCCCACTAGGCTTATCTTGTCCTCAAAGAGATTCCCAGGGCTGAATCTCCTGGCTAAAATAAGTATTGCTCAGAGATGAATAGGGCCCCTTCAGCTGGTTGATGGTGTTGAAGGTTGGCAGCAGTGACTGCAGCTGGCTCATTCCTTGAGGAGGCAATGCCAGGCAGGAGTTTGTCACTAAGTGACTGATACTGTTACCTCCACCCTGCTCTCCTCCCTCAAGCTAAAGCTTTCCATGGAAAATTCAGCTGGGTTGGCTCTGGCTGAGGCTTCAGGCATAGAAACATTCCTGCACTCCTGCTGCGTTCAGGTCTTTAGCAAAGCACAGCAGTGAGCTTACAGCCTGGCTAGCGTGGCCTCCTAGTGATTGATGGATGTGAAAAGTTGGCTTTTGCCCCCAAAATAGTGGTTACTATTTTCTTTATAGTCATGTCTAGCATGTTCAGGTTACAGAGAGGGGGTGACTCAGCTCTATCAACATCTGAACTGCCTCACAACATTGTCTGTCCCTTCATTAGGCACGTAAAGACCTCCAGCAGGCTCAAGGAGCTCCGTGCCTGCCATTAGCTGGGTGGAATCTTGGCCATGGTGAGAGGCAGCTTCTCTCTGACTCGGTGATAAACCACTCACAAGTTAGGCTGGCACTAAGGATTAGGAACATTTGGTTTGGAAATAAATTCGGCGTTTGAAAACAAAGAGTCAAGACGCTTATTTTGTTGAGCACTGAGCTGCAGGGAATTTTCAGGATGTGGTTCTGACTTTTTCTCAGGCACAGAGTAGCATTTTATGTCCCTCACAGATTTATTCAATGTGATGAGTTACCCAGATTTGAAAGAGTTGGTTCAGCCAGAGACAGGTGTTCAAGAATGTGCAAGTTCACACCAGGTGTCTGTGTCAGAGCTAGAAATAAACCCCATGTCTCCAGTGACTTGGTTGTCATCACTGTAAGGAAGCCATAGAGGTGTTTTTCCTTGTGTTATATGAAAAGAAGGTTAGGCTGGAGTGTCTGCCTTGGCAGAGGCTGTTTTTCCCTTTCCAGGGAATGAGGGGAGATTCACTCCTTCCAGTGGCAATGAGAATTGCCTTTGTGTTCAAGTTAATAACTGCAAGAGATGAAGCTGAACATAATGTACAGATTAGAAACACAGCTTTGCCCAGGAACTAAAGATGCAGGAAAGAGAGTCAGAGCCTTGGCAGCAGCCTGGAACATACAGCAAGTTGTTATGCTGGGTGTGGTATTAAAGCCATTTCTTATGGACATTGCAGGAAAGTCTTTGAGACTCTTCCAGTGATTGCTGGAGGTTTTCTGGTAGCAGAGAACTCAACAGAGCCATGGGTGAATGATGCAGCTTTTGTCTAAACCAAACCAGCTGCTTATTAGCCTTAAATCTCTGCTCTCCAAGCTGAATATGCTCCACTGCTCCAGGCAAAGTCATACACTTGATTAGGAAGCCTGAGGCACTCCGGGCTTTTTTATCTGGGAGACCTAGAACAAGCTATTTTGGCTTTTTTCTTTTCACTGTGTCAGGGTGGGGGAGAGTTCATTAAATAGGAGTGAAAAAGATGAGCTGTATCTCTTTTTCCATTTGGAATCTGACGGGGCAGAAATCACACCTCTAATAAAAAGAGAAAAGTATGTTATTGGACCTGTTGAGGACATGAAAAATGCCTCACATTTCAGTCCATCTTCAACAGCCCAGCTTGGAAACCAAAATCTGCAGAAGAAAGAAACATTGTTTTAAATGAAACCATTTCAGGCTCTAAACTTGGAACTTTTCCCCTGAAAAATGTTACAGCAAAACATTCTGTGAAATTTGAAACTTAAAACTCATATGGAATCACTCTTCCCTATGAACATTCTCATTTTCAATGAGGTCTCTATTTGCTCCAGTGCTCTAGTGAAATATTTCTAAATAACTTATGCCCCCGACAGAAGTGTCTCTTCCCTGCATTCAAACCAACTGTTATTGAAAGGATATTTTCTGTGGAGGGAGAAGATATGCCAGGGTGTTTTTGCAGTGGAGAGCACCTGAAGTTCAAAAACATATTCAGGCATTCTGATCAGCAGGGTGATGCTTGGGACTGAAGAGATCAACGTACTGAAGTCTTGGTGCTTTGTGGTTTTTCTTCTGGTTTTGAATATCTGGCTGTAAACATACCAGAGTTTGCTGATGGGCTTTGAATACTCAGGTATCAGAACTTGGTCAAACTTTCCAATCACTTATACTCAGGTCTCCAAGGCACTTCAGGTCAGGGTGGGGAAAGGTTCCTGACTGGGGCAATTTGGAGCATTTTGAGTAGGTTTCTGTGTGCCTGGTCCTCTTGGAGGGGTCTCTTTCTTTCCTAAGTGACTGGAGGATGATTCTGGCTGGCTTCATTGGATCCCTAAATGGGTGGGATGTGATGATCTCCCTGTGAAATCCTGGCTTGCAGAAGTGAAGACCTCCTAGTACCTGAAGGGAACCTGCAAGAAAGACGGAGAGAGAACTTTTGAAAGGCATGGAGTGACAGACAAAGGGGAATGGCTTCAAACTCAGAGAGTAGGTTGAGATCAGGTATTAGGAAAAAGTTCTTTTCTGTGAGGGGGGTGAGACCCTGGCACAGGTTGCCCAGAGGAGCTGTGGCTGCCCCTGGATCCCTGGAAGTGCCCTAGGCCAGGTTGGACGGGGCTTGGAGCAACCTGGGCTAGTGGAAGGTGTCCCTGGCCATGGCAGAGGGTGGGGAACAGGATGATCTTTAAGGTCCCCTCCAACCCAAACCATTCTGTGATTCCGTGATGAGTTGACACCCAGGGTTTCACCTACAGTGACTGTGTGTGATATTCTTATCCCCTCCAGTTGTTTTGGGGGCTCCAGTGTTAAAAGCAGAGCCCCAGGGAAGGCGTTTGGCACTGGGTGACGTCATGGGCTGTGATTCCTGAAAGGCTGCTACGTGCACAGGAAAGAATTTGATCTTGTACAAACAGGATAGCCATGTGCAGTTATGGGCAGCTTCTGTGTTCTCTTTCCCAGGGAATATATGCTGTTCAGCTGAGATCCATCCCTCTTGGTTTCACTTGCCAGCAGTTTTCAGCTGACATCGTGTTTGCACGAAGGCAGCACCAAGTAGGAACTGTATTAACCATTTATATTCCCCCTACTCTGATATTTCAATTTTATCCTTTTCTGTTCCTCTCTGTCTACTGTTTTATATAAAACACTTCCAGTAGAAGCATACTGGGGGGTTGTTTTTACTTGCCATTAGTTGAAGACAGTGTAAAACTACAAAAAATACAGGCAGAGAGAACAGGACTCTGAAACGGGGTGGTAGGGATGATGGGGCTCTGGTTCTTAAAAGTTTTAGACCAACCAGATTGTTGTAATCTGTCTGACTTCCACCAGGTCATCACTGGGCAGGAGGTAGAAGAAGGACCTTGTGTGACATGATGTGTGCTGTGAGACAAATTTGGTCACACAGCAAAGGAGGTGACTAAAAATTCCCAATGGATTGTCTCTCATGTCCCAGCAGCCAGAGAGGGATCAGTGCTCCACACAGCCAGGAATATCTGGTGTCCCATGGCTTCCTGCTGAGCTGGTAGCACAGTCCTGTCTGAGTACCAGCAGTGGGATATTGATGGAAGCCTGCAGATCTCAGCTTGGGCAGGGCCAGATTAATTTGCCCAGGCTGTGTGTGAATGTCATTAGTCAGGTTCAAAAATGGCAAAGCAAAGTTAGTGTGAAGCAGTAACAGGTGAAAACAGAAACTCTTCTACATTTAAGAGCATAAGCATGGCTCTGCTGGGTCAGATCTGACATCTGGGCATCTTGTTCCTGGCATGGTCCAGGGGTAGAGATGTGGAGAGAGTGCCAGAGCAGCTCTGAAGGGTCAGTGAGGGAGGTGGAGAGGAGATGCTTCAGCCTCCTCCAGGAATATCATGCAGGGGGAGGGCAGCACTCTCAGCTCTCAAACTGGTCAGTGAGGTAACTACACCACTGCAGTTGAAAAGTCTGCATTCAGGAAATCCAGTTTGCTGCCACCAGCAGCCATGTGTGCACTGTTGCTTTATGAGGTTACCTGGGATGCCCTGGCTTTCCGTGCCTGTAAGATGGAACAAGACAAGGCTTCTCCTTTCACCAGGGCAGCCACACCCCCGTCACTTTTGCAGGCACTTTGCAGTTCAGACCAAGTCTAATTTGCATCAGGCAGCACAGGCTGATGAACTCAAACACATGTAGGGATAATGCCAAGCAATAACACTTGCCATATTCCTGGACTGCACTAGAAGTCACTCTTGTTCTGTGCTGAGGCTGTTCCAGTAACCAACTGGCAGTTCATAAAGAAATATGTCACCATTGAAGATGCCATTAAGCTGAGCCTATTTTTCTCCTGGTGGAGACATTCCTTGTCTGACTTCCTGGTGAATCATGGGGAGAGTGAAAACTTACTTGCCAGGCCTCCTACTCATTTTTTTTCCCTGAGAATGTTAATTCAGTGTCCTGCCACTTTTCTCCAGAATCCTCCATGGTAGCCAAGCCAAGAGAGAAATGGGAGAGACATCAGGAGCTGGTCCAAAGTCCTACAGCTTCCATTCTTGTTTGCACCACAAAGTTTCCATGGGGCCTTTGGGAGACCAGAGAGGGTCCAAACACCAAACTGACCAGTGTGTGAGATGAAGTTCACCAGTTTCAGTGCATCAAACTTACAGGGAGGAGGTTTAAATGACACATTATGAAAAAACTCTTCCCTGTGAGGGTGGGGAGGCCCTGGCACAGGTTGTCCCATCCCTGGAAGTGTCCAAGGTCAGGTTGGAGAGGGCTTGGAGCAACCTGGGTTAGTGGAAGGTGTCCCTGCCCATGGCAGGGGCTGGAGCTGGATGAGCTTTCAGGTCCCTTCCAAACCAATCCATTCTGGGATTCTATGATCCAGAGAGGTCAGCAGGATCCAGGTAGAAAGGCTGGTTTTCTTCTCTATCCAAACTGTGATATGATTCAAAGAACTTCAGGTAGGATTCCCAGAAGCACTGGTGTAATTCTGTGAAATCAGGTCTGTTTATTGCCCTGTTTTACAGCCCCTCTTTTAGAGGCAGATACATTTACTTCCCAGCCTGATTTTACAGTTGTTTCAGTGCTTAGGATTTTTCAGTGGAAGAGTGGGTGAAGATGCAGATCTGAAGGGATGGAAAGGTCTTTGGTTCAGGGTTTGAATCCATTACTTAAGAGGGTGGTATTCCAGGATTTTCCTGTCTTGGGGAGCTACCATGCTAAGAGGAACACTGTTACTTTAAAGACTGATGCTTTCCTTTTGCCTTTTTGTGCACCAGAGCCTCAACCACAAGCCTTGCTTTAATTTAAACTTTAAACAGCAGGCTGACACACACGCTACAAAGAATTATGGGGTGTCACTGCCAAGGATGCCATCAAATGATTGAGCAAAAGGAAACATTTACAAGCTAATAAAACCTGTTATTAAGGGGATTATTAATGAAAGGCTTTTGAGCAAAATAACTCCCTCCTCCTCAAAGTGCTTGAGGTTACTTTTTTGTAAGCTCCTCTCTATTTTTCTTTTTACTGGACTTCATGGGAAGATAAATATCAAAAGAAATGAGTGAGGAAGCTATCACCATTATTTGGGTCATTTTTTGGGACCTGGAGGTTTCACAAGAGCTCAGATCATGTGTCTGTCCACCCCCACTATTTTGCACAGATGTAGTGAACTTCACAGCCCATTCTAATTAACACCAGGCCTAACGAGGAGCTATGGCGTGGGAATTCAGGAGTCGTGGGGGGGTGGAGAAAAATAATTCATACTGTTATTATTTGGATTTGGTTAGTGAGGGGAAAATGGCTGTAGTCTGGAAAACACGCCTGGGTACTTAAGGTTTCATTTAGCAAATGGGGTGAATATCTGGGAGACAGGGGAATTGGTCTGTTATCCTGGTTTTTGGATCATGTAGGTAGGAGTTTGCCTGTCATGTCACCTCTGCTTGCCTGGGTAGAAATGAAACCACTGGATATCTGCATCCCCAGCAGCGTGGGCAGCAGGAGGAGGGAGGGGATTCTCCCCCCTGCTCTGCTCAGGTGAGATCCACCTGGAATACTGTGTACAGGCCTGATGCCCCCAATGTAAGAAGGACATAGAACTGTTGGAGCAAGTCCAGAGGAGGCCATGAAGTTTTTAAGGGGACTGGAGCACCTCCCCTGTGGAGACAGTCTGAAAAATTGTGGCTGTTCATCCTGGAGGAGAGAAGGTTGTGTGGAGACCTCAGACCAATCTTCCAAGTCAGAGAAGGACTCTGCATCAGGAACTGGAGTGACAGGACAAGAGGGAATGGATTCAAACTGAAAGAGGGTAGATTTAGGTTAAATATACAGAAGCAATTCTTCCCTGGGAGGGTGGGGAGGCCCTGGCACAGGTTGCCCAGAGAAGCTGTGGCTGCCCCTGGATCCCTGGGAGTGTCCAAGGCCAGGTTGGACGGGGCTTGGAGCAACCTGGGCTAGTGGAAGGTGTCCCTGGCATGGCAGGGAGTGGGGAACAAGGTGAGCTTTAAGATCCCTTCCAACCCAAGCCACTCTAGGATTCTATGATCCTGCTTCCTGTGAGAACCAGATCCTTACTCTAAGATGGCTAAAGAGAGGAGAAATGCCAACAAGAGAGTGGAGGAAAGGGAAGCCCTGAGGAGATGATTTCTCAGTAAGCCCTTTCATGGGGCACATGGCAATGTGGAGAAGAGATCCCACATCTCTTGAGGGTCCACCTTTCCATTTGCTCAGCCAGCTGCTCATGGCTTGAGTTACAAGGTGACTCCTTGTTCCTCATCTCTACTCCACTGTTCCATTCTTGGTGGGTATCACCTACTTTGGCACCAAGCAGGGCTGACAGACCAAGTCCAAAGACACTTCTACCTATGGCAGCACCCAGTGTACCCACAATAGTGTATGTTGTTGCTGAGGGAAAGGACAGGTCTTGCTGTGCAATTCTGGCTGCCCAAGGGCGAGGTGTTAGTCCCCCATGCTGCTGTGTTGTAGGCAGGGAAGCACATTTCTGAGCTGGAGATGGGCTTTACAGGGAAGCCAGCGCTCTTCTGGGAAACTCTGAGCAGTTTGGCAGATGCTTGTGAGTGGAAGTATCCACAAGAGAAAGGCAAGAATTGATCAGTGTGGAGAAGAAGGAGGGCAAAGCCAAAGTACCTGGGATGGAGGAGGCAGCCTGTCCTCCATCGAGGGGTCAGGGAGTCAGGGTCCTGCAGCTCTGCCCTGGCTGGTCTGACTCTGGTTGTGAGCTCAAACAGCTGGTAGAAAATGGATGATGCAGAAGAAGCATCTTTTGGAGTTGGAAGCAGCAAAAGGCTTGGCTTCTTCCACAGCAAATGTTCCCAAGGATAGAGGTGGAAAAAAAATTCCTGTGGATTAGTTGCGTGCAGCTGGGAGCAGGGACTCTGCCAGTTCCTCCCTCCTTGCTGTCACTGTGAAGGAAAGCTAGGGGATGTCTTTAAAGGGATTTCACATGGTGCAACTCCATCTTCCTTGAGGTTTGGGAGGCAGAGGCCTGGCTGATATCTGTCTTGCTTGCATCCGCCGTGGACTGCCCCCGAGGGCTGCATGTTGCTCTCTGCCTTTGCAGCCCAGCTGCAGTTTGCTCCAGATAAAATCCTCTAGCTTAAGAAAATCAGGGAGCTGAGCTGCTGCTCTGCTGAATGAAGCACATATTTAATGTGTGGCAATGGACAGCTCAGTGGGAACCTGTGAAAGGGAATAAATGGGATTTGCTCTCTGTCAGTGCTCACCATTCTCTTCCTGCCATGTCCCTACCCTGGTACTGCCCCCATGATGAAGAGTCCTCTCAGCACTTCTGAGTAGGGATGTCCTGTGTCACCTCAGCTGTGCAGCTCCTACAAATCCCTGGAAAACCCTCCTCTGAGCGGGGCTGAAGGGGCATCCACGGCTGTTCCCCAGCGAGCAGCCTGCAACACTTACACCACAGTCTTTGGTTACTGGATGCAAAACTGAGATCCCCATCAAGTCATCCTGTTCAGGAGCTGCCTCACCTCAGAAGCACAACTTTCCATGTTGGTACAGCTCCTGCATCTGGTGTGACACGTGCCCAGCACGGCTGCTGCTGGAAAAGGAGGTCAGTGTTCAAGGATTTGGGTGCAACCGTGGCAGAGCTGGTCCCAAACCTCCCCAACCTGGCTCTGTCCCTTGCTGTACCCATTAAGGCAAGCCCAGATTTACCTTATGGCTGAGGTCCCCCACCAAATCTGCCCAAGAGAAGGCAGCATCCTCCCATTATTGGGTGGTAGCCTGTTCAGAGTGCTTCTTGCATGCTCCTGCTGTGAGTGTTTGAACCCCTTCGGTGGGGTTCAAACCTCCAATCCTTCAGGAGGATCTCAAGGAAGACAGAACAAACAATATATGAGAAACCTGGCCTCGTGGAAGGTGTCCCTGCCCATGGCTGGGGGTTGGAATGACATGGGCTTTACAGTCCTTTCCAACCCAAAGCAGTCTGTGATTCTGTAATCTTCACCTGATAGGGCTTTGGACTGGCACAGGGGACAGGGGACAGGGGTATGGCATGGAGGAAGATGTGGACAGAGAGATCCATGGGTAGCTGATGTAATGTGAGCAGCATTTGGGAATGGTTTCCTCTCTGCTTGCTCTTGACATGACTCTGTTGGCTTAACTCAAGGGGTCGCTGCCTTCTGGGCTGAGTGGGAGGGGAGGATCATCCCTTCAGCCTGCATCCTCTGGGCCATGAGAAGGAGCAATATTCCCAACAGACATCTCTCACTTCTCTCTTAATAATGTAAGATGATTAGGGCAGCTGTGCTTTATAGTTTCTGGTCTAAACCCCAGCCACACTTATTTTGAAATCTTTCCTGTGTCAGATGTTCGTGGTCCCGCCTGTAAAATGGTGCTTCCTGAGATCCTTCCTAAGAGTCCTCTGGAATTTCTTTCCTTGGAGGTTGTTACTCTCCAGTTTTGCTTCTAGATTTGCATGTGCTCTCTCCTCCTGCTTTCTGAACACCCTCTTTGGCAGCCTTAGGTTTGCTGGAACCTCTCTGAGCTGTCAGTGTGACTGATGTCTCTCAAGCATACTTGAGTCAGTGCACAGGACATCCACAGGTTCCCCTTAGGCTGGGCCTGGCTCTGCCACCTCAGGTGACACCACAGTGGGTGCATGGCCAAGCAGTATCCATGGACTTACTCTGCATAAGGACAGTGGAATCCCAGAATCCCAGAATGGTTTGGGTTTGAAGGGACCTCAAAGATCATCTCATTCCCACCCCCTTGCCTTGGGCAGGGACACCTTCCACTAGACCAGGTTTCTCCAAGCCCCGTCCAACCTGGCCTTGGACACTTCAGGGAAGAATAAGTCTTATTGTGAAAATCTCTATTTTGGTCAGAATACACATTTTCCACTGGAGTCAAGACAGATGGAACATTTTGACCATTCGTGCAGCAGTGTCTCACTCCTGACTGCATGCAGTTGATTTGGAAGAATAAGCTTATTTAAGGTTCAGACTATTAAAAACATCTGCTTTCCCATGTATCCTGAAACATGGCAGGATTTGAAAAAGGAGAACATGTATCATGCTTGTCCTACCACTATAAAACCTCGGCTCCAGAGTTTAAATTGTGGGATTTTAATGATGGTGTATCTGTATTATTCAGTCCTGTGTAATGCACTGTTGGTTATGGTGCTGTGATCCATTTTCCTGGGTTGGAGCTGGGCCACCTGACCATATTTTCAGTGTGTGGTTAAACATCAATCTGAATAAGCAAAATAATCACTTCCAGACTAAACACAATTTAAAATTTGTTTAAAATATTGAACGAGCTTTGTCACTGGGAGATGTCTCTTCTATGACATCAGGCTACATTGGTGTGTCACTGCTGAGTGACAGTTTCTTTTTCCCCTGTTTTGGGACTAAAAGCACAAAATTCACTGAAAATGCTCCTTTGGCTGGGGTAACTTTTGGCTGAGGGTCAGTCTCTGTCTTACATCTGGGCATCTCTGAGCATTAATATCTATGCCTTCAGTGGCCCCTGTGGAGCAAAAAGTTATATACAGTTATCCTCCTCTTTCAGATGGACAAAACTGGATTGTAAAGAGACAGTAAAAATCCTCATCTGTTTAGCTTGGAATGACTTGGGAGAAGCTGATGACAGCACTAGAGGACAGTAGAGACTTGACATAGATTGAGTTGCTACAGGACCCTTACTCTTTTAGCAAAACTGTTTGCTGGTGGCCAGGGAGAAGGGAAGGAAAGATGCTTTATATCTCAGGAGTGCTGGAAGAGCAAATAGAGCCCATGTATGTGTGTGACTTCTGTCCCTGCTGACTCAGTGTCATGGTTATGATTTTTTTAGGCTTTTTTCTGTTTTGGATGTTTAGCCCTGACGTTGTCCTGACAGGATGCTTTTCACTCCTTGCTTTCTTTCCCTTTCTGTTTAGTTCTCCAAAGCCCTGAGGTTGGAGTCTCTACATTGGTATTGTGCCTTGGAGGTGAGCAGTGAGAGCTCCAGCTGTATGATGTGTGTTCTGCCTCTGATCCTGTCTCAGCAGTGCCACTGTAGATGCTGGTCCAGAGGTGTGATGCTCGCCCAAAGCTCTGCACGTTACAGAGTAGGGATGCAGCACTACAGGCATCCTGCCTACATAAATCCTTCTTTTTTGGGTAATTTGTCTGTCTTCTTGCTGTCTGCACTCCTGCAGTTGTGGCAAGAGTTTATAAAGCACCTGTGGTCCTTAAAAATTCTCTGCCTCCCTGTTTCTCTGGAGGGAAGATTGTTACAACCTCCCACCAAATTCCAGTTGGTAATCACACATGGACCAGAGTCCCAAAACAGCCAGAACTTGGACACCAATGACCCCCTGAGCTGTTGCAGAAAGAGCTAACACACTTCTTCCCTGCCCTTGCACAGTGGGAATGCTGAATAAATCAAGCCAAATAACGAGGTTGGTTCCTGAGCCAAAAAAAAAAAAAAAGGTGCCAGCAGTCCATAAGGATTGTTCAGTGTTAATGCTGAGCTTTCGTGGGGCCACAGGGAAGGAGCTGAACAGGGATGCTGTAAAGGTCTGGGACAGAGTCAACAGGTTGATAGATTCCCACCAGGAAACTTTCCTTTGAGTTTAACATGGCATTTAAGCACATACCTCAGGGCAGAGGGGAGATTTTGGCCCCAGTGACAACGTGTGTTTAAGGTCAGACATAAACTTGAGCATCGTACTGGAGTAATGCTCTGCATAAGAGTTAAAAAAATGTTTTCCTGATCAAGCTCTTCCCCACTCAGAGATAGTTTTCATCTTGGACTTCTGAAGTTCTTTAGAAATGAACCCTCCCTTCCCCTTCCAAAATATTTTCTCTTGAATAGCAATGTAATCAGTCGTTTCAACCTGCTCCTGCAATGTCTGTGATTACTGAAATTATTTTTGTACGTTCAAAAGTGTTGTATTTTTTGCTGTGATTGTACCTAAATAGTAAAGGACACTTTGCAATGGATAGCACTCAGGTTTTTTTTCCAAAACCATCTGAGTACAAGAATGAGGATGGAGAGTTTGTGACAAGTTGTTGTGTTGATGAACAAATGGGCTCAAAGGGTTTACCTTTCCAAAGTAACAGCAGCCATTAAAAAGTCCTTCTGCGTGTGTTTTGCTTTTCTGAACACATTCTTATCAGTATATTTAGTTTGAAAAATACTTTTTTATGTACTGAGAAACATCTATTCTGTTTCTTTCAGAAGTGAAGTTTTGAAACTTAAAAAAAACGCCTCCATTTGTATTCCAAGAGCAATCAAGATTCTCTTTAAGATGCTGCTTTCCTCAAAGTTTTTACGTTGTTAAGAACAGGCATTCAGAGCTGAGGCTGGATGAGTTCTGTCATGTTTATGAAGTTGTGAAAGCATCTGGATACACTACAGAAACCCTCAACCAAAAGCTTTTTGAAGTCTCTTTCTAGTATAATCATCCAGGCTTACTCCACTAAACCAAGCATGTATTGGATTTGGATGGAAGATAAAGAAAGAATCAAACTGATATTGTGGAATACAAATATACTGTTAAGATTACATTGCTTTAGGGAAATGTCCCTGAACTGTGAATGTTAATTGTATGCACTTTTCAGCACCTAATTGGTACTTCTACAATTGATTCACAGCCATCCTGAGCGTCAGTCAGATCAGCTGGAGAGCACAGTCTGTTCAGTGAGCACTTAAAGCACTTAAAGCAACCTTTTGTTTCCTCAAGTATCAGGGAGCAAAGAAACAGAGTAGTGTGTGGGGCCCTAAGTTTTTAGGGCATCATTCATCTTGGGCTTCATTGGCATCAGTTTCTTAATTATCATGAGGGAATAAATAATAATAATAATAATAATAATAGTAAATCTAAATAATTATAAATAATAAAACCTGAGGCACCACTTAGTGTCTGTTGTCCCAGGATAAAGAGCTTCACCCTGGCTTTGCTGCAAAACACCAGTGCACAAAATAATTCAACATGTGGTGTATTAATGACCTGTCCTTACTATAATTTACCTCTCCACAGTCTTTATCTCCTATAAAATTAGTAAAAATCTTCTTAATTTTATTTCTCTACATCTGATATATTGTGGGTTGTGTCTGCTCCATCCCTGGAAGTGTTCAAGGCCACGTTGGATGGGGCTTGGAGCAACGTGGTCTAGCATGAGGTGTCCCTGCCCATGGCAGGGATGGAAAGATATGGTCTCAAACCATCCTGTCATTCTATGATTTTCCCTTACACTCTTTTGCCCTTCAGCAATTTTCAACCCAGGCACTACCTGAGTCCATTTATCTCCAGCTCCTTACATGTTTTTTTTACTATGTCTCTGCCTTAAAATTATTCAGGTATCACAGCTGCACTTAAGACATCATTTATTTCCAGGCTGAGCAGAAGAGTTTAGTTAAGCTGCCAATTAATGTGACTCTCAGTTTTCCCCCATAGCAAGGTCACAGCAGTTCAGTCTGTAACAGGATTTACCCCTCTGTAAGTGCTTCCAAAAGAAGCCCTTGAAGTGATTCAAGAAGTCATTTGAAATGATTCCATGAGAAGAGATTGGGATAGCTATAACATTTGTTTCTTCCTGTTTGCCAAACCAAAAAGAGCTGGAAAAGGAAGGGGGAGTGCAAACAGACACACAGGAGTGTGATCACTGGTGCTGGTGACCTTGTTCTTCACATTGGGATGTTTTCTGCCATCAGCCCACTTCAGGATGGTTGGTGACACCTCACTGGGGGTACTCCAGAACCATCTGGATGCAATCCTGTGCAATGTGCTCCAGGGTGACTCTGTTTGAGCAGGGAGGTTGGACCATTGACCCACTGTGGTCCCTTCCACCCTGACCCCTCCTGTGATTCTGTGAAACTGAATCCAGCCAAGGGCTGGAGAAGAGCCCCTGAAACTCTTGAAATCTTGAAGAGCCCTTGAAATTCCTCTTGAAATCCCCCCATCTCAGTCTAGGCTTGGGGGATTGCTGGGCTGTAACAGATAAGGGAGACCAGAGCAAGGGTCACTGCTACCTGCAAAGCTGCTGTGGGAGAGTGACTCTTATCTGAGCTGGAAGCAGGACAAGGACTGGTGGATCAGTTCCCACCAGCAGCCATGGGGATGGCCTGGAGGAAGCAGCTGAAAGCAAACAAACATGGGATTTTTACTGCCTCAGAGAACTGTCTGGGTCACCTCCTTATCTGTGATTTGTGTTTCTCAAGAATAGGCTGCTCAACTATCTGCATGAGAGGACTCACCACCTTGGAATTAGAGCTGGGAAATGTTTTTGGAAAAACAGAAGAGGTGCTGGAGGAGAAAAGCGTTGTCTCTCTGGCCTGGCAGGTTTGTATAGGTTTGTTTTTTTCCATTAAGATGAGGAATTGATTACTTTATTTGGAGAGAGGTATTCCTTGGAAAAATCATTATTTGCTCGCACACCATGTCCGTGATGTCCTGTTGCTATGATCCCAAAAGAAACAAACAGTTTCCTTGTCAAAAACATACCACTTTCTCAGCAGGCTGTGCCCAAAAGCTCTGTGTGTCTTCCTCCTCCTCCAGACATGCCTCCCACTTCCTCCTTTAGGCTTTCTTGAGTACTTAAAAGGCATGTTGTCTTCCTTTCTTTCTGTCTGTGGGTCTCAGAGTCAGTCATTAACAGCTTCCAAAGGAAATTGTGTGTTTATAATGTTCTGGAAGGACAAAGATTCTAGCTCTGGATTAAAATGAGATGACATTTCTACTGATTTTTTTTTTTTGGTTTGACTCTTTAAACTGTATTGCATTTCACTTTTCTCCAAGTGGTGCTCCTCACCCCTTGTGGACTTTAAAATAGTATGGAAAGAGAGGCATAACAAAGGATAATTGGATTAAAACCAGTGTTTGTGGTAATGTAATGTTTCTATCTGGCCTTAGCCTCTGAATTTATAACTGAGGGACAAGCAGTGCCCAGTGTCAGGGCTAAGTGTGGAGGAAGGATGCAGCACTGAATCACAGGAGAGAGGCTGTCCTATGGCAGGGTGGGATAATCTGGTCCAGGAGGGAGCACATGTGCTATCCCTGGTGTCTCAGAGCACTGTTACTGCCTGGATGATGTTACATTATATTATTGCACGAGTGGTCTGTGCTCCTTTATTTCAGCTCTGTTCTAAGGGCTGACAAGAGTGAGGAATTCTGTGCCAACCACACCTCCCAAAGGACTTCTTGGCATTTTTACAGCTGGACCACAATGTGGGGCTTCCCCTTTCTGGGGTGGCTGCTGCTTGCTCTGGAATTTCCCAGCATATTCCGGCAGCAGTGACTGTGCTTTTGCATGGCAGGCTCAGGTCTGTTCTGGGTGCACAAACTATGCCCAGCCCTCTGAGAGCTGGGCTTCACTGAGCTGCTGTTCACCACTGTGCGGGTCTGTCAGGCACTTGCTGACATCTTTGACTCGTGGGGTAAATATTATTTGTTTTTCAGACTCATTCTGTGGGCAGCAAAAAAAGCACAAATGTAAAGAGATATTGACATTCAGTGGTGCAGCCCGACCCTGCTGAGCTGCAACAGAGGGGAATCTGCCTTGCCATCGGAGTGATGTGTGTGCCTGTTTCCCTCAAACCAAGTGGGAAAACCTTTGGATCCCATTTAACAGGTTGAGATGACTCAGTCACCAAACTCAGACTCCCAGCTGAGCCGGGCACCCTGCCCCAATATGTGACACAAAGATTGATTCCTGTTGGCTCACTGACTGGGAATTCTTTTGTGGCATGTTGCAAAATCCTGTCCTATTAAACTCCCTGACAGCTTCTGCTCCCTGCTGTGCCTCGTGGTGTGAGTTGGACCTTCATTACCCTCAATGCACAGTGAGGAATGGGCAGATTCTAACCTAATTACATTCTTCTTCCCTCCTGGACTTTTATTTGGAAGGGAAAAGAGATTTGGCCCATTGTAAATATTGTACATCATGGTAAAGATAGAGTTAAGATTGTCTGTAATGTATTATACTATTTATTTATTTGTACAGTGTATTATAATATATATCCCTTTCCCCCCATTTTGAGTCTCATGTAGTGTCTGGAAAACCCATCTCACACTGGGTTGAGATGTGGGAGGGGGGCTAGGAATCAGGAATTGGATTTTGGGACTTCAAACCATGACACTCAGTCTCCTCCTTATCATTATTGCCAGGTTCTGTGGGACATTTCTTCAAACATCTCATCTCTTACGAGCTCATCTCTTGTGGCCTGCAGCAGGGGACAAGGTTTTCATAAACCTTTAGCAGCTGTGAGATGTAAGGCAGGATTTTTCCAAAGCACTTACCCTGTGAACTCCACTTCTGTGGCAATAAGGGGTGAATGATCTCGATTTCTGTGAATTCAGGGTAAGAGCAACAATAGGATTTTTGTAAAATCCAACAGATTAAGCCAAGTTTTCAGCACTCACCATCCTGAATTCTCTTTAAACACAAGAAATTAAATCCCAAACAAGAGCCCCAAGGGAACACAAAATTTTCCCCACATGTTTCAGCCCACAACATGGGAGCACAGAGCTCCTGTGAGCTCACCTGGATGTTCCTACCTCTGTTTACCCTGTAAAATGGATATCAAAGAAATAATCTGAACAAAAGGTGGACTTTTCAGATATATGAATGTATGATCTTGAGTTAAATGAGCCTTGGTCTTGCAGTATCAGGACATTTTCTGAAAGGCTTCTGCTCTAAAGCAGAGATACTAACATTAGTCTCAGGGGGAACAAGTTTCTCCTAAAATTATCACCAGTAACAACCATAGAGTGGTTTGGGTTGGGAGGGTCCTTAAAGCCCATTTTGTTCCACCCCCTGCCATGGGCAGGGACACCTTCCACTAGCCCAGGTTGCTCCAACCTGGCCTTGGACACTTCCAGGGATGGGGCAGCCACAGCTTCTCTGGGCAACCTCCCCACCCTCACAGGGAAGAATTTCTTCCTATCCTGTCCCAGAATTTGGTGTCATTAGGCTGAATTTAACATATGACCAAAATGAAGTGGGTAGGTTACATTTACCTTATTTTTATTAATCAAGAGATTGGGAATTTCACCTCTTTCAATGACACTGTGTGAGACAGACTTGCTGTGATAAGCCCTAAACAGGCAGATAAAAGGAGTGAGTGATTCCTGCCCGAAACATTTCTAATGTAAGTAGATCATGAAGGAGGTGATGAGGGGACATAAAATTGAGTGATTTTTTTGAACAATAAGACCCTAAATGGTGACTGGGTTAGAATTCCCACCAGATTTCAGCCCAGGTTGACTCATCTGCCTACAGTTGTCTTCTCCATTGGCTTGAGGAAGGACAGCCAGCAGGGTATGAGGTAACACCCCCTCCTTGCTGCTACCTAACCCAGAGGGCCATGGATGTGTTTGAATGGGCCCAGTTCTTGGAGAAGGACTGAACTCCAATCCCACTGCTCCTGTGGAATTCCTGTGCCTGTTCCTCGAGTCTCAACCAGAAAATGTTGTGTCCTCTCAAAAAGAGTTAATACAGCTTTTTCCTGTAGCTTGTGAAAGCAATTCAGTGTCCTCAACATCATCTGGCTTCACAAAAACACTGAAGTCTGAGTGAAAAGCCCATTAAAGCCAACCTTTTTTGAAGCTCTCCATCTCCCAGATGGAAGGGCTCCAGCTGTGTGAGGAGGCAGCACAGAGCTGCCCCTCCCTGTCTGTGTTCCTGGCTCTGCATGCCAGTGGGGTAAAAATAGCCATATTTTCAATCTAATACAAATATTTGGGGCTTAATTACCATCTGCTTTGGGGCTTTCCTTCAGCTGAGGCTAAGGAGATATGAAGAATTTGGCTGCTGTTTCCTGCTCCTGCACCACCCTGAGAGCTAAAGCATCTTGGTGGCTACTGTGTTTTCAGTGGCTCCTCTGGTAGGAAGGGATTAGAGGGACTTACAGCTACTTCAATACCCCCTTGTTCCAGGCATGTGTGTGTGTGTCAGTCCCCAGCAGACCCCTTGGCAGTGTGCAGCTTTATATAAAAGAGGGACACTAAAATCTGTTTATGGGCAGTCTGAGCAGCCCATTATTCGGGCTGGGTTCTTGACTCTTGCCCATCTGATATCATTCAAAGGCTTAGGTATTGCCAGGGAACAAAAATTAGTGCTGTTACTTCCTTCTAGTCAGCAGAATTAACTGTTCTTAAGATGACATTTGCTTTCATGGCAGAAGCAGTGCATCCCAAAGGTCCTGTTAATAATGTATACATGGCTGAAAAGGTGCAAATCTGGATTTTCTTGGGTTTATGATGATGGAAGCAGAAATATGAAGGCACCAAAGCTGCCAGAGAGCCTTCAGCTCTGTGTCTGGCACTTATGTTCATCTCTATTAAAAGAACTTGCAGAAATTGTAAGGGAAGGAGACAAAAGGCAGCCCTGTTAACACCACGGGTTCTTCCTTTTCCACGGTAGAGTCTTGGAAAGGCCCTTCCCTCCTCCTCCTCATCCCAGCTTGTCTCGGGAGTATTTGCTTTGTTAAATAGAAACTCTTCTGTTTCCTGTCTGTTGGTTTTTGGAGCCAGTTTTTAAGCCCTGAATCACTCTCTGGGGATGTGCACTGGAAAACTGATGGGAACCGATTTCCTATCAGCAGCTGAGATGCAATTCTTGGCTCCCCTTTCCCAGGGAATCACAGTGTGCAAACCTGGACGGCATCATGTGCTCAGTGGAAGAGACCAGGCATACCTCTTGAGGGCTGAGTGTGTGAAATCCTGAGGCAAATACTCATTGCAAAGTCAGGGCACGAGGGCGGTGGGAGGGGAAAATATCAGCTCATAAAGCTTTGGCTGCTGGCTCAGGAGAAGGGAAAGGAATACATAAAAAGTGAATATAGGTCTGCTTCTTTTCTAGGTCACAGCTGAAATTAATCATGAGAGATTTAGCACTGAAGTGGAGGAGAAAGCTGAAAAGCTGAGAGAGGCACTGCTCGAACACTGGTGAGCCCAATGTCTCTTTCCAAAAAGGAAGATGCAGAATTTGCTCAGTGTAAGGTCACACAGCCATCACAGAATGGTTTGGGTTGGCAGGAACTGAAATCTCATCTTGTTCCACCCCCTGCCATGGGCAGGGACACCTTCCACTAGCCCAGGTTGCTCCAAGCCCTGTCCAGCCTTGGGCACTTGGACACTTCCAGGGATCCAGGGGCAGCCACAGCTTTTCTGGGCAACCTGTGCCAGGGCCTCCCCACCCTCCCAGGGAAGAATTGCTTCATAATATCTAGTCTAAACCTGCCCTCTGTTAGTGTAAAGTGTAAAGAATCACAGAATCACTGAGGTTGGAAAAGCCCTCCCAGCCCATGGGTCCCCCCTGTGCCCCATCCCCACCTTGTCCCCAGCCCAGAGCACTGAGTGCCACGGCCAGGCCTTCCTGGGACACCTCCAGGGCTGGGCACTCCAAACCTCCCTGGGCAGCCCCTGCCAAGGCCTCACCACCCTTTCCAGGGAGAAATTCCTCCTGATGTCCAACCTGAGCCTCCCCTGGCACAGCCTGAGGCCGTTCCCTCTCCTCCTGTCCCTTGTTCCCTGGGAGCAGAGCCCGACTCCCCCTGGCTCCCCCCTCCTGTCAGGGGGTTGCAGAGCCAGAAGGTCCCCCCTGAGCCTCCTTTGCTCCAGGCTGAGCCCCCCCAGCTCCCTCAGGAGACAGAGCTGAACTCCCCCCCACAGCTGCTGTAATTCCTTTAACTTCCCAAGTCCCTCTATGGTGACTTTTTCTCCCATTTAAGGAGTGCTGAGAGCTGCTCTCTGGGTGCACCTCTTGGTTTACCATGGTGTCCATGGTGCCTTGATTGCACTGTCAGAATTTAGGCTGATCAGAACCAAATGGGGCTTTGCTTGTAGAAAAGATTTTTCTGTACCATGACAGCAGTAGTTATCTCAGAAATATTCCTGGAAAGGTCGTGTTTTTCTCACAAATGAGAACGTGGGCAGAGAATGGCACTCTAGAGACAATATCTGAGTCAATCCCGACTCTTTGTGGGGTTTGGAAAACCTTCTTTAAAGTACTTCTCAGTGTCATTGGATGCATAGAGCAAAACTTATGCTGCTCTTCAGGTTAGCACTGCACGTGCTGGGCTGTGCTCCCTTTGCCTAACTAGAAAATTTATCCCAGACCTGAAAGATGTAGATAAATTCCTTTCTTTTCTGAAAAAAACCCAAGATTTTTCATGAGGTGAGTGGGAGAAAACTGCATTCAAAAACGCACAGCAAGAAAGCACATCACAAGAATATAGGCAAAGTAGTCATCAACAATTAGAACAGTTACTTGGAAATAGCAAAAGAGCTTCTTTATTTGTGATATGTTGACTAATGATGTGCTAATAGCTGAGGCACGTTTGTAATAACTAATTGGTTTTCAAAAAACTAAGCAGAGCCAGGGTCCTCTTTGGGCTGAAAGGGCATTTACAGCTTCCCAGCAAGGCAGGCAGTGGGATTGGAGCCAGCAGGTCCTGGGAGTCACAACCACGGTTCAGCAAAGCCCAGAAAGCACATGCCTAACCCTGCCCTTCCTCCATAAAACTTGTGATACGTATTGACAAGGCAGAGCAAAAGAAATATTGGATTAAAGGGGAAAAGACCGAGTTGGCCAAGTCAGGCAGGAGGCCCGAGTTCAAGCCAGGAGCTGAAATCACCTCTCCTGAGACGCTCTTTGCCGTCACTGCCAAAGGCAGAGATGACCTCCCCAGCTCCCTGGGTGAGATCCCAAGCTCCACAGGACCTGCCACTTGGACCCAGCTTCTTGCTGGTTGGCCCTCAATCTGCTTTCCGAGGGGGCCATGAGCATCACGGTCCCACAATCCGCTTTCCAAGGGAGCAAAAACATCGTGGAGAAATGCTGGCAGAGGGCTTTTCCTATTGGAAAAAAACAAACAAAACTCACCAAAAAAACCCCCAAACAGACAAACAAAAACACCACCACCCCCTCCCCGAAAACCCAACCCCACCCCAAAAAACAGAAAACAAACAAACAAAAAATCCCCAAACCCAAACAAAATCCGCAAGCTACTTCCAAAAACCTTCCTGAGGCTTTTTTACCACAAACTCATGGAGAAGTTTAATGCCATGGTGGAGGACTATGTTGTGCAGCGTGGTCTGAAGGGTGAGGAGGAGAAGGAGAGCAAGAATTAATCCTGTGGCATGCAGTGAGCAAGATGTTCACCTTGCAGGCAGATGCTTTTCAGCAGTTGGTGGGGATGCAGTCCCTGTCTAATTGTATTTACCCAATCCCTGACCTTTTAGATCAGTGGGAAGAGTCCCAGGCAGTCAGCAGACTTGGGAAAAAAGCCCCAAATGACAGAGAAATGTAGACTTTGAGAGTTTTGAACTGTTATTGCTTTTTGAGTCATGGCTGCGGGTATTTTTCTCTCTGTGCAGCTGTTGGGAGAGCTGTGGGTGGCTACTGGGAGATGATTGAATCCATGTGACATCCCTGGGGTAAAAAAGCTCTGTGGTGAGGCCTTCAAATGTTGCAGCAATCCTAACAACCAACAATTCTGACAGGCAGGACTGGATCTGGGAGAGCAGGCATTGGCTCTGTTGTCGAATTCCTTGAGTAGTTTGGGCAGTCACAGCACCCACTGCCCCCAGTGTTATGTGAGAGGTCAAAGGGAGAGGTTGTTGCTCCCAGAAAACTGCTTACAAAAGAAATGAGAAACAGAAGTAAAGGGGCTGTTGAGAATTTGAAATGCTACAACAAACAGGAGGATTGTTCAAACGTGGGTGCTGAAGGCTCCTCTAGCTGCTTTTAGGTGCCTTCTCAAATGAGCTGGCCATCTGAGGAAGGTTTTAAAGAGGTGAAAAGGAGCTAATCTGCTCCAGAAGTTAGGACCAAGGATGACTGCATCCTTGTAAGTCCTATAGCAGTGGTACAGAGAAAGAGAGGCCCTTAACTCCTGCCTGCTGTCGGGCTGCAGCTCAGGAAGCTGCACGGCTGTGCTACTCACAGCTGCTGGCTCCTCTCTCTTCCCTGCTCTGCTTCTAAGAGGGGTCAGAACCAGGGCAACAGTCAAAGTGCCAGGAAGAAGTTTCAGTGGTGATAGCCATAGTTTCTACTTCATCTGCAAAGCTGAAAATGGAGAGAGACCAAAAAAAAGTCTGAAGCGCCACAATGATAAAAATAATCCCAATTCCCTCGCAGTCAGTCTCATCCCACCCCACCCTTTATTTCTTCTCCAGCAGGAAAATCTTTCCCCAGGATTGCTGGCACCCTTTGGAGGACAGATCCAGTGCAGGAGTCGTGCTGGGGGTCAGAGGGATGGTGTGAAGGGCTGGGCTGGGATGTAGGTTTCTTTCAGGACAGTAAGTTCAGATCATGGTCTGCCAGAGGTTTTTCCACACAACCTTAAGCCTACCTTTTAAACTCCTCTCTGATTCAATTTGCCTGCAATTAAATGGGGTAGTACTTTTCTCTTCAGCTGTTTGGGTTGTCAGCTCTCTAGAACAGAGGCTGTTCCACCTCCTGGTCCTGGCTGCAGCTGCTCAGTGAGAGAACGAGCACACATCCTCCTCTCTCTGCTCAGGACCAGCCCGGTCTTCCCCTTTGGGCTTCCCATCAGTCAAATCCTATCTCCAAATTGTCCCAGTGTGAAAGCACACCACGTGTTGTACCTGTCAAAGCATGAAGCAAAGCTCAACTTCATGCAAACCCGTTGCCTGAGCAGGAGAGGAGCACGGCAGCCTCTCCCACACACTGCCCAGCACACATTAGCCAGGCATTTGCAAAAAGCCATGGGACAGCCTCTGCTCTGAGAAGGAGCTCCCTGAAAGTTGTGTCCCAGCCTACAGAGGGTCCCTCTGGACTGCTGGGCTCTCACTAGCAGCACTTGGCCGTAGGACACTCTGAACAGGTCCTGCAAACTGTCCTCCTTTTGTGTTTGTTTTTTTATTTACAAGCAGGGCAAGACCATCTGTTATGCTCTGAGGTCATTAATGATTTCCAGGATGGCCAGGAAATAGAAAATACTTCTGCAGCATACGACATGTGGGGCAAACAAATATCATCCATACATATGCAAGAACACAGAGCAGGGTGTAGGGTTTTATGAAATATTCCAGTGGGGCGGCTTCCAGCGGTTTTGCCTCAGGAAGCTGCACAGCTGCTCCGGGCTGGGGAGCGCTGGGGAGATGAGCTGGATTTGCATGACAAAGGCCAAAACATCGCAGTGGTCTGTGACCTTTTCCTTGGTGTGCCACGCAGGGGTGGAAATACAATCAGCAATCCCTGGGAAGGGATTGCCTCCACCTGCAGCCAGGGATCCCCAAGGTGTTACCCTGGCACTCAAACCCACCACTTACCTGGAGAGCTTGGTGTTCTGGGTTGTAGCCCAAAAACCCAAATGAAACCCTGCTGGAGCCATTGGGAATGTTCCCATGGAATGCTCAAGGGTTTGCCTTGGATTTCATTTGCTTTCTGCAAATCTGATCCAAAGTGAGTGGAATGACTCTGCTTTGGGACACTCACGCTGCCCCTCTGAGGAGTGTTTCAGAGGCTGGGGAGAGCTGGTCTCCAAGCTGGAAGTGGGGCCCTACCAGGAACACATGGGGCCCCACGGATCTAATCCCCCCAGAAGCCTTAATGAAGCTCTTGTATGGGGCAAGGCCACTCAGTGCTGCTGTCAGACACTCCTAAACAAATCCTTCCTGGCCCGTGGAGCAGCTGAGAGTGCTCAGGGGAGAGCTGGGATGTGCTGCTGTACTTTGGCAACGGGCAAGGAACATCAGCCATTGGCTTCCCTGGGACAGGCAGGATGAGGCTGTATTCATGGATCACTTATCAGGAGTCTGGCTCAAGTGGGAGGCAGAAAGGCTTGTGATAAAATTGTCTGGATGTTTCATCTGCAGCCAGGAAAGGGAGCTTAATTTTCTTAGGCTGGCGTGGGTTTCCCAGGCTTTGACACAACAGTTTTTGTTTTGACACTGTCAATACATTTCATTTTTCTGTGCTGCTTTGCCTTTTTGATGGAGATGCTTTTATTAGAATCTGACTTCAGTATGCTATAGACCATGCTATTTTTATAGTATATTAATAGTCTGATTTATTGTTTTGCTGTTATTGCAACAAATTATCTCTACATCATTAAGAAGAAGAGATGTTATGCTATCAGAAAAAGAAATCATCATTGCTAGAACAAACTACATTGATATTTCAGGTGGGTTTCAGGGTTTTTTTTGTTTGTTTTTTTTTTTTTTTAAGTAATTCACCAATTAATTTCCACAATGCAATTTTTATTTAATTTGCCTTTCTAAGAGCTTATACAAAAATATTGGGGTTTTCCAGAGAACAGAAACTACACCTGCCAGCCCACCTGAGTGTGATTCTTTGTGTAGGGATATGCAGGCATTCATTTCACTGGAGCAAGAGTCCCTTTGTAAACCTATTTCCTGATCCACGTGGTCTGGCAATAAGAACCTGCAATAATTTAACATTACTGATTTTATAATCTGTTATTACATATACCTGGCTTACAAAAGCACCCAGGGGGTTTTCACTGAAAGCCATATAGAGTCAGAGAGAGATTGTTAATCCTCCTATTTTACATCTGGAGAACCAGGGAATGGAGAGAGCAATTATTTTCCAAAGCTGGTGCAGGGAATTAAAGGGTGATAAAACCTTTGCCCCAGAACTCCCACGCAGCATCAGGACCCCCAGCAGTCCCAACAGGTCCTACCTCTGTTTTCCATTCTGTCTTGCCAATGCTTTTTCCAGATCCCAACCTTCTATAGAGACCTCATAAAGCTCTTTCAGGAGCATCCACTCTGTCCTGTTTAAAACTGTGCTGCGCCCTTGAGGAAACAGAATTTTCCCTCCCTCTCTTTTAAACTTGTGGTATTTTCAGCTGTAGCATCACAGGAAATTATTTGGTGTGATCCTGCGTAAAACTTCATGCCATCAACAGCTTCATGCCATCCAAAATTCTTACTTTCTGAAGGTTATCCCAAGAGTGATGGTTAGGACATGCATACTTCTGAATTTACTCAGAATTAGAAGCTCACAGGGTTATTCTAAACTTAAAAGAGGAATTTGAGAGTAATAAAGGGCTTAAGCAGCCTATTGTGGTTTGATGGTCCTGCTAAGGTAGATAAGTGTATCCTTGCACTGTATGCATGGCCTCCACTCCAGTTCCTCCAGATTTCACTGCCAGCAGCCTTTTCACTCCCTCGGGGTGAAACTGGGTGGAATGGTGAGGACTGGCCAGTCGGATTGCAATGGAGGGTAGGGATTGTGATATTTGTGGAATGCCCCAGCAGGAATCTGGTGCAGTGGAGTCTGGCTTGAAGTGGAGACTGCAACTCCTGCCCGCCCCGAGCCCTGCCTTCAGTCTCCTGGAAGAAATTAGAGGGAGTTACTCACTGAATTCTCAACACTGCCAGTGCTTTAGGACAGATTTACACAGAGGGTGACTGGAGACAGAGCTCCCCTGCTGCAGCATTTCTTTGGGTGCACAGCTTTCAAAATGTTCTAATCATTCCCCTATTCAGGGAAACCCGCCTGGGGCCTCCCCGGTTTAAATTCCAGATTCCCATAGAAATCCTGGAGTACAGCTTTCAAAATGTTCTAATCATTCCCCTATTCAGGGAAACCTGCCTGGGGCTTCCCCAGTTTAAATTCCAGATTCCCACAGAAATCCTGGGGTCTGGGGACATTTCAGTCTGACGTTTGTGCTTTGTGATGTCTTGCCTTTGTTCGGCAGCATTAGATGCTCCACGTAAAGCAAATCCTAAAGTGAAAGATCTTAGAACAGGGTTTGCCCTTTCTCTATATTGAGAAATACAGCCCATCCTCCAGCTTTTCCTCATATTGTGGTTACCCAGGCTTAGAATAAAGTCTGTTTTAAGACAGCATGATAACTTGCAGCTTGCCAGGGAGCTGCTTCCTTCAAGTCTCACCTACCAAATGTTTGGGCCGGGTCAGCTCCTTTCTTTTTGCTGTTTGGTTGGCTTTTTTTAGCATTCTCTGAGCTTTCTAGGAAACAATTCATGTTACAAGGTTCTCCAACCAAATGTGGCTCTAACTCCTACACTAACAGTGCTTTTGATGTGCTGTTCAAAGAACAGAGAAACAAGAGGTCAAGTGATGTAAGTAAATAGACCTTTCCATCTCTTTGGAGCTCCTATTCAAAGGCATGAGGATTTTATCCTGACAAAAACACTGGTTTTCACTCTGGAGATTGTTCTTTGAGCCACAAAGGACTGCTTCATGCTAGTGGATTGCATAGCAACACTCTACCCACATCTTTCCAGTGCTCCCAAATGTGTCTGGGAACAACTATTTTTTTTTCTTAATACACCTTTTCATCAAAAGAAATAAATGCCAAACCTATATGTTTAATCCTTTGGTGACCTCTAGACTTGTGGCAGCTTCAGCATGTCAGGGGCAGAATCATTTGTAACAGGAGATGAATTGCCATTGTTTATATTTATCACATAATAAAAACTTATACCGGGCAGTTCTTGTGGTAATACCAACGCTCTCATTTGGGCAAGAGGGAAATGCAGTGAATTTAAAAGAACTTCAGCTGGTCAAAATTGATTCTGCCTGAAATCTGCCCAGTTTCACCTGGCAGCCTTTTGAGAGAGTGTGCAGGTCTTTTGAAGCTTCACACAGAGGGTGAAGGTCAGTCCATACCTAAGTCCTCGACTTTGTTTGGTGTTTCTTAGCTTCAAACATCACTTCTGAATAGAAACAGAGGCATTTATTCTGAGGAAGAGGTGAGGGTTTGCACAGGATATCAGCTGGCCAGGGCTATCTTTACTCAAGGAACCCCTGTTTCTAAAATCTGCTGGGTTTTGTTGGGGTTTTTTTGATCCCCAGAGGGAAATCTGTGCTATTACTTCCTTTTGCACATGGCCCAGTGTTTTTAGCTGACTTTCCACCCTGCCAGTCACATAACTGAGATGATGCCAGTACAGAAAATACCACATCTTGCAGAAAACTTATGCCTCAGACACTTCATATGGGAGCACCACACGTGAGGGTTACCTGGAGGAGCTGCTGCCTGCCTTTGGGATGTCTGCCCTGGACATTTGGGATGGGGTGAGATTTATCTACTGGGCTGGCTTCCCCTCTTCTGTGAGATTTTAATCAGCTGTGTCTCTGCCCTGTTTTCAGATTGGTGCCACCAAGAGAAGCATCTGCCATAGCTGATGGGAAGAGCTGCATGCATTGCTGTACCCAACAGCAACAACCTCTTCCCTTTTAATGCAACTCATTGTGGGAAGCCTTTACTGATGGCATCACACCCTTGTTTTCACCAGGATGGGAGGTAAGGAAGATCTGAAAATCTCATTTCACATGGCCCACCCAGCCCTGTGGTTTTTCTCTCCACCTCTTGTCTCAGTAGCCTTGAGCTGCTTCTTGGTGTGGGGGCTGCCAGTGGTGATGGAGAGATGTGCTCATCTCTTGCCAAAGATGTTTTTCATGTGACCACAAACCCAGAGCAATCCTGTAATGCTCACTCTTCCCTGCCACTTCCTCTCTCCTCCCAGTGTCCAGAAGTGACCTTGCAGAGGCCATTTGCAGGTTTTTCAGGCCTCCAGCAAGGTTATTGAGCCAAATAATTTGGCTTTCTCTCCAAGTCTTGTCTCTAACTGAAATACCTCAGCATGGACAATGTGCCAGCCATGTGGGCCTTCAGCCTGGCAAAACACAGGTTGTGTGCAAGATTCTGGGTGCCCTGAAACCTCAGTGCCACTGTTCCCATGTAACCTGAACTTATAATTTCTATCAAGGGAGCTTTGAATTAAGAGGAGCCTGTGGTATTCTTTAGGGATGAAAAGGAGGATGTCAGAAACCCCAAGCTGGCCCCAGGCTGTTGGATATCCAATAAGTGCTGGCTGATGGGAAGAGAGGACGTGGGATAGTCTCTGTGGGGACCTTCTCCCTTCTTTCCACTCCTTTGGCTCTGTGCCTTTTGCCAGCACTTTCCATATCTGTCATCCTGGTGACACTCTTGCCAGATTTCTCCCTTGGTGACAGACACGGTCATCAGACTCACCCAGCAAAAATCTTGCCCTGGTTTGGCTCAGGCCCTAACTGGTCACCATTCCCAGCCCTCCCCCAACCCCTGCAGAGATTTCCATGCCCACAGACGCCCACGGCTCTTCCAGACTCCCAAGCAGCCCTGTGAACCAGTTGCATCCCCACGTTCCAAGGGTTTTCCCTTTCCTCCAAATGACTCAGGGCATATGGGGATAAGAGGCCCTTTCTTCTAGAAGGCTCCCAAACACATTGGAGATGTTGCAGAGAAGGACAAAAGTCATCTGGAAATTATTGTGTTGTTGGTAAAAAATGTAAAATATTGCAAAGTGGGATTTGTCTTCCCAAGGGAATGGCAGGCTGTCTCAAATATGGATCCCTCCCACCTATCTTTGGACAGATTGACTCACCCTGTGAGGGTTCTTCTTTCTCTTTCCATCAGATACATGCCTAGCTTAGGTGGGCATTTAACTTGGAGGACCTTTGAAGGATTCTATATTATCTTAATTTCTCTTTTCAGGAGGGTTTGGTGCACTCTGTAAGTCAGATAGTGTGTGAAATGGGTGTTCAGAAATACTGAACCATAGCCTCAGCTCAGCCTAGCACAAGGCACAGAGAAGTAAAGGGCATTAGGAGCTTGCCCAGGCTCTTTTTAGACTCCTCAGCTTAGTGGGTGAGGATGGAAAGGAAACAGCCACTGGGGTAGATGTGTGGAAAATGAGCATCCAGGGACACTGGGTATCACTGGTCCCACTCTGTGAGGGAAGCACAGGTAGAGGCTTCCCTGGTTTGTGAAACTCCAGACTTGGGAGTCTTCAGTTATGCTGGAAAAACCTGTTATATCTGTGACAAGTCTCAGAAGTGCAAATATATTCACCCATTATGGGTCTCTTCACTGCCAAATGGTGCCTCAGTGGGTTGGTAGCAGCCCAGCTGCTGAGCAGTGACTTGTGCTTTAACCATAAAATAAATCATAGAATCATAGAATGGTTTGGGTTTGAGGGGACCAGAAAGCTCATCCAGTTCCACCCCCTTCTACCACATCTTCCATTATCCCAGGTTCCTCCAAGCCCTGTCCACCCTGGCCTTGGACATTTTCCAGGGATGGGGCAGCCCCAGCTTCTCTGGGCAACCTGTGCCAGGGCCTCCCCACCCTCCCAGGGAAGAATTCCTTCTGTAATGCAGTACAAGAACAGAGTAAAAAGAGTAAAACTTCTTGTTTTAAGCCAGGTACAATTATCTGGGCACATATAAGTGATGTTTGGAGATTTGGGGTTAACATGTGTATCTGAAGGCAGTTTTTGGATTTAAAGGTCAGTTGTGTATGCTGATGAGAGGAGGCTGATTTATTAAACATACTTTTCCCATAATTTTTCATACTTTTGTGACTGTGTATCCCTACTCTCTTAAAGAACAGCCTTCACTTTAGCTGTTACATCATGAACTTGATATCTCTCCCTGGGAAAAGAAACACTTTTTTAGGGGAAAAAAGAAAAAGGATGGGAGAAAAAAAAAAAGAAGGAAGTGTTTGCAGAAGTTCAGAAAGCCTCAGATTCCTCCAGGGTCCCCAGCTGTGCTGTATGTTGTCCCAGCTGACTGCCAGATATTTCTGCTCTGCACATTAATGCAGTCACAGAGAGATCAAAGCAGCTGCTCTGAGAGTGCTTTGGGCCAAGTGTGGATGTCCTACCTCCGAACAGCCCTGAGCCTCCAGCCCTTTATTCCTCCCCTTACAGGCCTGGGGCTGAGCAGGGGCTCTCTGGAGCTCACTGTGGCAGTGCATTAAGTGATGGACAAATCTTCCAGTGCCTCGCTGCCCTGGAAACCAGATCTGCTGCTGGACCATTTCGGGTGATGGAGAGATTTTCTTTCCATGTTGAGAGCAAGAAGGGCAGTACTTCTCTGATGGTCCCATCATACCACATGTGCTGTGCTACCACTTGTTGAGAGTATTTTAGACAATACAGGACATAACATGTTGCTTCAGGCCTGCCTGCACAATCCAGCCCATGTGCAGGATGGTGAGAACCGTGTGCCTCGAGCAGATGTGTGTCCTTGAGCAGCAGATATGAGAAAGCTGCATGGAGGTAAACAAGAAGAAAGTATGTAATCCAGGGTGTTAGAAACCAGAGGATGGGAGGGCCTGGAAATGTCAGAGTGTGTGCCTTGAATAGCTGAACCAATAAAGTTATAGCTATAGTGTGTGAAAACTGATGTAACCAACAGAGAGTTAGGATAGAGCGTGTGAACCCTGTAGGACCCCATATACTGTGTGTGATTTTTTGCAATAAATGGAGCATTGACTTTACCTCTCTGAGGATGTGTCTTTGACTCTGGAAAATTGGAGCACTGACTATACCTCCATGAGGAAGTGTCTTTGACTCTGGAGCTCCTTTTTGCATCTTCTTGTTAAAACCACTCTTCACTGAGGTGCCTCCTTTGGAGACAAATGCTGGTGTGTGGCCAAGCACCAATGGCCTTGGGACAGCCCAGCTAATCCAGGGTGTTAGGAAGGCTCTGCCAGATTTGTTGGTTTACTGGTCTGATGTTAGCTTGGTCCAGCCACTGGCATGAAGCCAGGTTTTGGTAAGTGATGTCTGCAAGCAGAAACCCTTGTCACAGCTTTCCTGACATCCCAGAGGAAACTCTGTGTGGGGTTGTGGCTGTGCAGGGGAGCAGAGCTCTGTGCTGCAGCACCCTTGGTGGGGAAAACTATGTGGGGTCTCTGCAAGGTGGCAGGTTCTGTCCAGACCCGATATTCCAGCACTGGAACAGGCTGCCCAGGGATGTGGTGGAATTGCCACCCCTGGAAGTGCTCAAAAGGAGTGTGGATGTGGCACCTGGGCACGTGGTTCAGTGGTGAACGTGGCTGTGCTGGGTTAATGGTTGGACTTGATGACCTTGG
Organism: Neopelma chrysocephalum; assembly: GCF_003984885.1. NCBI lineage: Eukaryota > Metazoa > Chordata > Aves > Passeriformes > Pipridae > Neopelma > Neopelma chrysocephalum. The sequence goes on along the minus strand of NW_020897998.1, from coordinate 82,462 downwards.
AGGTTTTTTCCAACATTAGTGATTGTGATTTGTCACTGAAGAAGCACTGCAAGGCAGAAGTGCAGTAAAATGAGCACCTGACATATCACCCTTGATGAGGTGAAGATGCAGGGGGCTGGGCTGACCTGGACTGGCCATGCACGTGGTTCACCTGCTTCTTACATCTCTGAGTTGGGAGCTGCTGTGACTGTCACTCACATTTCCTCCTGCCCCTGTGTTATTCACTGTCCCTCAGCCTTCCATGGGGTTTTGTGTCCTTGTTGGGGGACTGTTTCTCTGTACAACGTCCTGTGGTTGCTTGTTATGCAGCTCAGATCAAAACCTTGTCACCAGCCAGTAAATGATTTGAAGCACTATTTCACATTTGCACAGTATCTTTTCACTCTATGAAGGAGATGGTTCTGAAATCATAGAATCACAGAATGGTTTGGGTTGGAAGGGACTGCAAAGATCATTTTAGTTCCAACCCCCCTGCCCTGGACAGGGACACCTTCCACCAGAATCAGTCCTCGTATCTTGCCTTTCTCTTTTTAAGTGTTTTTAAGGAACCATGACTGAACACAAAGGGAACAGGGAGATCTGCTGAAAATTGAAAATACTGGAGACAGTAAAGTGTGTTGTGCAAGGGCTTCTGTTGGCCAGAAGAAGTGAAATAACAGCTCACTTCCTAAAATGGAGATATCCCCACATTTTGTTCCTGGCTGAGGAGAACAGCTCTATTTACCATAGATCTGACAAGTCCCGGGGCATTTTGCACCCTATAAAATTCCTATAATTTACCTGAAACTGCCAATAAATTGACTGAAACCTAAATAGTGTATCTTCCTTGAAAAGAAGCTGCTGTTCTGTGCTTTTTTTTTTTTTTTTTTTTTTTTCTGTTTGGTCTGTTACTGCTTATATTGCTCCCAGATTCCCTGGGGCTCAAATGTTTCGGGCATGTTGTTAGCACAACAAATTTAAATTGGAACTCTGAAAATCCTATATTTGGAATTTATTTGCACGGTTAAGCAGCAAAAGACTGTTCCTTGAAAGGGGAGAGCAGTCAAGGTCCACCCGTGCAGTGTGGGGAAAATGACTGGTAGGTGACAGTGGAGGAAACCCAAATACACCATGGGACTCCTCACCCTGGGAATGATCCATCATTCCATCCAGAGGAGCAGTTAGCCTCCCTCTCTCTGTTTGGGATCCTAAGATTGCAGGTTAATTTTCATTTTAATTTTAACTTCACTCACCATTTAAGCCTTCCCCAAGACTTTGGGCAACATGACCTTCCCAAAACCTGAGGTGCTGCTCATGTTCTTCTATCACAATTTTTACCTCTTTTTGTTTTTTTCCCCCTTAAATGGCTGCAGCAGGATTGTATCATTAAGGTGTTTCCAGGTAAGTTATTTAACCAGATAGCACATTTGTTTAGCAGTAGCTCTGGACACTAGTTCCTTCCAGATGTCCTTGAAGCTGGCAGTGTCTTGCTCACAGTGCATTAATCGTGCAGCCTCTGCCTTGCCAGAGCTTGTGGACAGCATTTGTCCTGATGTTGCTTCCAGTGTGCCTGAGCATTTTTATCCATTTAAGGACTAGGGACTTGAATCTCTTCTCCTTCCATATGAGTTTCCCCATAGTTTTAGCCGTTTGACCAATGCAAGCTCTCATTTTGTAGTGAACTTTTTTCCACATTCATTTGTTCTTTCCCATTACAACTTGCCCAGCCCCTCACCACTCCAGAATTTTCCCTGCCACGCATTTTCTTCCTAAAAACTCCTTGATGGTATCTGTGGACCAGTTGTCTTGGCTTTCTGGAGCAAAACTCCTCTCTTTTGGGATGCATCGTGTGGAGTTTCACTGCTTGCCCCCGCAGTCCAGCTCAGCTTGGCCTTTCATGTTTGTTAGTCCTTCCAGGGTCTCAGCCCTGCTTGTTATCACCCACCTCATGCCCCTCCTAGGGTCTGATCTGCCTCGTGGCTCAGTGGAGATTTTCAACACCTTTAAAAGTCTCCAGAAACGAGGTTTTTACAGGATTGATGAAAATTGCATCCAGTCCACGGCTTAGTTTCAGAACCAAATCTGGCACCAGCCCAGCCTAAGCTGCACATCATGGTTCCACACAGATGTGCCCTCTGGCACGTCAGGTATGGATGTCCAATTAAATTAGAGGTAGTTAGCAAGTCACCCAGTTTCACTGTTCTGTTGCACAGCCCTCATTTACTCCTGTCCTGAATGTGTGACCAAAACACAAGCAAATCTGAAGAGATGTAGTTGAGCTGCTTCTAACAGGGTGCAGGTAAGGAGCAGAGGCAGGGATGTCAGGACCAAGAGGGACCACATGGCTGCTTCCACTTCATGGTTCCACTTATTTTAAGGCCAGGGACCAGGAACAGGGATATTTGTTCCATGAACACATTAGTTGAGTCATTCATACACATATGACCCTGATTACTGAAGTCATTCTATGGATTAACCCATTATGTATCTCTAGGGATAGATATATACACATTATATAAAGCCAGTGTAGTTTTTCAGCAGAAAAAAGGGGCAAAGTCCTGCCCTGATCCATACAATGGACATTTGCAGCCGTGTCTTCCAGCACAGTGACCTGGGCAGGGAGCTGAAGGGCAGAGGAATGAAATTTGGTGTGGGGAAACCTGAATTTCAGCTGCCCTTGCTCCGGGGCAAGACTGCATTTCAGCCCCCTTTGAGCACTACATGCAGCACAGACTGGTTCAGGTGGTGTCAGCAGGCCAACTAGGAATTTCTGCTTTAAACACAAGGGAAGCATTGAGTGGGTTTTTCTTTTGCTTTGTTCTTTCTTTCAGAAGAAATAAAAATGAGGGTGAAAGCCCTAGCAGTCACTGGGATTGTGGAGCTATACACTGGTCTGGGATCTGCCCTGAAATCCCAGCCCATGGGGAGCTCCCAGTCCTTCCTGGGGAAGGATTCACAGATATCAAATTCGGTATGAGATTCAGTATGAAACCTCTAACACTGATGGGAATAAATTAAAGAAAGATGACACGAGTTTTTCCTTAAAACCCCTTAAGGTTTGACTCAGTTTATTTGAGAAGAACTGAGGCAGAGATGGAAGAATAGCTTCCCTAGGGGCAGTGGCAAGGATGGACCAGGAGACCAGAGGGATCTGAGGTCTCCAACATCAGCTGCTGTGAGAAGGGAGGATCAATGCCATTTCCTTGAGGCAGAGCTCAAGGAAACTGAGAAAGGTGGGAAATACCCTCTAAAACAAACTTCTTTTCAAAGTCTTCAACTTGTGGTTTTTTCCTGTGTTCAGTCCTTTGGCCTGAAACTGCAGGTTTTTGGAATGGGAGGTTCCTTTTATCTGACTGAGAAGGTGTGTGTGTGGCTAACAGGATTCCTGGGACAAATGTGTCTCCAGCCTGTTAGCTCTGGGCTGGGATTCAGTCCATCAACTGTCTTTGAAAGTGGTTGTTTTCATTTCTGTCCTCCTTGGCACAGGAGGGACAGAGGCCATGACTAAACTTTTCTGGCTTCTGTGCCAGTGCAATCATGTGAGAGGTTCAGGGCTGAAGAAAATACCGAGGCCTCACATCTGAAATAGGAGGGATTTTTGCACATCAGATCAAAATGAGCAACCTCAGGCAAAAATCCAGGAGAAAGATGTTTCTCTCTGCAGGACACAAACCACCCAGCAGCACTTCCCAGCTCTGGTCAGAAGGAACAACAAGAGCAAAGGGTGGATGCAAAGGGCATTTGCAGCCTTTCTCCCTGGGCGGGCCCAGAAACCTCTGCCCTAATCCCCCAGCCCCAAAAATCTGCCTTTTCGCCCCAGAATCTGCCCTGGATCCCAAAATGCGAATTTTTTTACCTCAGAATTGTCTCTCAACACCTCAAAATCTGCCCCAGACCTCCAAAGTCTGCATTTTCACCTCAAAATTTCCTCCCACACTCCAAAATTTGCTCTTTTCACCCTCAAATCCGCATTTATTTTTTTTTTACTTCAGAAATTTCCCCCACACCCCAAAATCTGCCTCAGACTGCAAAACATGCATTTTTTTAACCCCAGGATTTCCCCACACACCCCCAATTCCACCTTTTTTTACCCCATGATGTACCCCAGACCCAAAAATCTGCATTTTTAACCTCAAAGTCTTCCCCTTTTACCTCAGGATTTTCTCCCAACCCCCTAAATCTCTCTTTTCACCCCAAAATCTGCATTTTTTTTACATCAGGATTTCCTCCCACACCCTCCACCATCACCCCCTGGGGTCTCTCATCTTTATCCTACTGATTGCCAGAATAACATCAGGAAAATCATGGAAATAAATGTATTTTTATCCTTGATGCTGTTGGATGATAATGGAAGTGAAGGAGCTGGATGTGTGGGAAAGCGGGATGATAAGGAATCAGGGGTGAGACTAAGTCCATCTCTCCCTGTGCATTTGCTGACCCCAGCAAAGGATGGATGCTCCAGAAATAATGAACTTTTATTAAAAATGAAGAAGGAAACCAGGAATCGCCTTGGTAACACATCCCTGGGTGCTGGGTTTTCCCTGGTTCTTGTACGTGGCCATGGTGTGGAAGGAGCTGGGAAACTGTGCTCTGGGAATTTTCCTGCCCCTGTGAGAAGTGGGGTATTCAGACTTTCACTAATTTGCTTTCTTTCAAGCTGTTTCACAGAGAAACTTGTTTTCTCCTGTCTGGATTTTCAGGGGAGGGATGATCACGGTTTTCAGCTCTGAATCGGATCAGAAGTGGGACAAGGACACTTTTTCCAGCTTCCCGCCCCGAGTGGCTGCCAGGAATGTCGGGCTCTCACGTCTGGCTTTTATTCTCTGAGAAATATTGTTTCATCCAAAAAAATTACCGAGAAAGCAGCTAAATGGCAAAGCTTTTTGGGACACGTTTTCAGCCAACCCCGTGCCACTGGGGGACGGAGGAGTGGTTTTGCAGAAGCAAAGGCTGTGCTTGTGTCTTCTCATACAGTAAACTCCCCAGGAAACGAGAGGGTGCAAAGTTAAATCAAAGCTTGAAGTTCTCCCAGATTAAGGTATTATTAGATTAAAGTATTACTAGAAAGCACCGAGTTTCTTTAAGCCCAGCTTGGGCAGTCAGTTGCTGTTTCAAGGAGGTGTTTGGCCGTGCCTGTAAAACATGAGACACCTCATGATGCAGTAAAGCTCTCTGCAGAAAATTGCGTCAGTGAAGTAAAGGAAAAAGATACTAATTGGAGGAAATGACTCGAATTTCTGCCTTGGATCAGCCAGTGTCCACCCCCGAGTTTCTGAAAAATGGCAAAGCCAAGGGCTTGGAGAGCTGGATGAGTTATTGGCTTGTTTTTGCTGTGTCCTGAGGAATTAGCCACGTTGGTAGGGTTGCAAGGGACACCCAGTATCAAGGCTTGTTTAGTGGTTAAGGACTGGGATGGTGTGAGAACACTGTGGGTTAAAAAAATGTGGGGAAAAGCTGCAATGAGAAGGGTCATTGCTGCAGAAGGATGGAAAGGCCCCATCTCGGTGCCCATCTCCCACTTGAGGGTAGGATTGCATCCCCAGGGGGATTGTAGGGAGAAGCAGCCCCCTGCTCCACCAGAGCACATCTCTGATTCCCACTCTAAAGGGAAACAGCTTAAAACGTGCTTGAACCCCACTCACTTCTCACATCCTTCAGGACATCAGCAGGGCTGGATTTGCCACTGTAAGGAAAGTCTCCTTATCCACTTTGCCTTGCTAACAAAATAATTCCAGAGAAGTCCCAGTGCAGGTGGGTTGTAGCTGCCCGAGGACTGGGTTCTTCTCAGTCCCCCAGTGATGGATCATCAATTTTGTTGGCAGAGTTTGCTGGCTCTGGGTGTACAACCCCCCTCCATCTCCGGGCTCTGCCCAAGCCAGCCCGTGGGTGTCCTCCAAGCTGGGTCCCACAGGGACAGCACAAATAAAATGCTGCCTTGAAGGTGCTTTTACCATTCCCAGAGGATGGTTAAGAGGCTTTATCAGTGGCTTATTGTGAGGTGAGATGAGATGAGGACTGCTTGAGTACCCAGGGCAGAGGTTGGAAGTGGATGATCTTGAAGGTCCCTTCCACCCCAAACCAGTCTGGGATTCTGTGAGTACATGGGGTTTTTGTAACTGAGCTCCTCTGTGGCTGAAGCACATTTCTGCAGAATTTGTAGAACCTTCCTGGGAAAATGCAATTGTGTTGTTGGAGAGGTAGGGGATGAGTTGCCCCACAGGCTTTCCCATGGGATCCTGTTCCATGGTGCAATCCCAGTCATGCAGGAACCAGAGCAGACGATGGCAAATGCATGAGTATTAAAGTTGTTTTGGCTGTTGATGAAGTTCTCCTTTTTTTCCACCAGCCTGGCCTTTAGAGCAGGAGACAGCAGCTGTAATGTCAGCAAGGGACCTCTTCCAAATCTCACGCAGGGATTTGTGGCCACAAATCATCCCCTTGTCTCAACCAGCTCAGAGGGGAGACCAGCCAAGCAGGGTCTTCAAAAAAACACTTGGCTCTCCACAGAGAGGGTTATTTACTTGCACCCCTCCTTGTCTGAGTGTGTGCTGTGGCTGCTGCACCCTGCCAGTCCCACAGAGAGCAGAGAGGTCTGTGAAATCCCAAAGCCAGCCCCTTTTCAGCCCCTTGGGCCAGGAGAGTTCCCTGTCTGTAGGTGTGTGAAATACACACAGGACTTGAAGCTCCATTTCATATGGGCTCAAAAAGCATTGAAGTCAAGATGATTTCCCCCCCCCCCGTTTCTGGGTTTGGCAGGGAGGCTGTTTTCAGCAGGAAAAAGCTCCCTTGGCCCTGCCCTGGTCCCCATCCTACTTCTTGTTCCTTCCATGAGTTGCTATAGGCCCATATGGAGTCGGCCTCAATCTTTTTCTTTCTTTTTTTTTCTTTTTCTTTCTCTTTCTTTTTTTTTATTTTTCTTTTTTTTTAATTTTATTTTTCCTATTTCCTTTTTTCTTTCATCTTTCTCCTTTTTCCTTCTATCTGTTTCCTTTTTTCTTTATTTTTTTCTTTTTCCTTTTCTCCTTTCCCTTTTTCCTTTTTCATACATATATACTTCCCATTTTCCTTTTTTACCTTCCCTCTTTCTTTTTTCCTCTTTCCTTTGGTTTATTTTTTTAAATGCACATATATTCCATTTTCCTTTTCTCTTACCCCAACATCCCGCTTCCTTTTTTCTTTTTGATCCTCCTTTTCCTCGTGCTGCCTTTCCTCTGCTTCCCTTCCCTCCTGGGTCAGGCTGGCACCCCCCCAGCAATGACCTCATGCAGCTCATGGCTGGGTCCCGGATCTGTGTGGGAGGCAGGGAGACGATGCTCAACCTCAGAGCTCAGCCCAGTGCCTCTCTTGGTGCTCCATTTCCACCCCATCACTCATGTCCGTGGTGTATCCATCATCTCCCACTGCTCAGCAAGCAGGACAAACTCCCCTTATATATTTTATTGTTAATTTTTTATTTTTTTTTCCATTTCCAACCTCCAAAATAGGGCAGTTGGGTCTTATTCCTAGGGGATACAATCACTGGCCAACTCAGGATTGTGCCGTCTTCTTTGGGATAACCATCTCCATCCATCCACATGTGACTTTCCAATATATCCACAAACTTCCAGTGACACTTCTTGGAATAAGTGTTTCAAAAATGCAAATATTTTTCTCCTTCAAGATGCCTGGCCTGAAATCAGATGTCCAGAGGCGCCAGTTTTGTCTCACAGCAAAAGTTCCCGCTGGGGCTTTCTGAGGCCAGAGGTGGGTGAAACTGGGATGCAGCTGGACCTTCAGAACAAACCCATGGAGATTTGTTACCTATGGAGAGTTACCTGAGTTTGGTGCTTTCCAAAACTGAGCTGCCAGAGGTGTCACAATGTGTTCAATGACCAGTGGACTCCCTGACAGGAGGGGAGAGCCAGGGGGGTCGGGCTCTGCTTGCCAGGAACAAGGGACAGGACAAGAGGAAACGGCCTCAAGCTGTGCCAGGGCAGGGTCAGGCTGGATATTAGGGAGAATTTCTTTGCTGAAAGGGTGGTCAGGCATTGGAAGGGGCTACCCATGGTGGAATCCCCATCCCTGGAGGTGTTCAAGGAATGACTGGACTCTGGTCTAGTTGACAAGATGGGGGATCAGTCAGGTTGGACTCTATGATCTTGGAGGTGTTTTCCAGTCTTAATGACTTTTTCCAACCTTAATAACTCTATAAGATGCTGCTTGGCCACTGCAGCATTGTCTTTCTAGCTCTTCTAAATCCACCACGGGCTGCTAGCAACATTCTGAGGGTTTTACAGCTGGGAAATAGCAGCGACCCCCTAAGAGAGCCTGATGTCACAAGATTTTTCAACTTGATTTCCAGAGCAGTGGTCTGGATGCGCTTCAAACTTCTGACTGCTTTTTCCAAGAGCAGTTGTTGCTTGCGATTTTTGCCTCTTTTTTTTTTCCTGAACTCTCACTTCCCCCGTGCTGGGACCATCTTGTGCAATCGGTGTCCCTTCACAGGCACGTCTGTGAGAAATGCAGAGGTTTCCTGAGAGCAGTGCCATGGAAATTCCTGAGATTTCTGGTGCAGACAGACGTGCAGGGAGCTGGGGCTGGGGAGGAGGAGGCAGTCTTTTAGGAGATGCATTTTCTGCAGAAATAAATCCTTGCCACTCGTCCTCTCTACTCTGTACCTGCCAAAGGGTTGTTCCCCCCATGGAATCCCAGAACTGAGGGAAGGCTCAAGCATTCACTGCTGCGCCAAATTTCTGCAGCTCCTTCGTGCCTCTGGCAGTTTGGGGGCTGACAAACATGTCTTGGACCTCTCCCTGCCCGCTGAAAATGCCAAGGGAGCAAAGGTGAGATGAAAACTCGTGGGGAGATAGTGGATTTTGGCAGTGCCTGGGAACTGCAACTCCTCCCATGCTGCTGCTGAGGCTGGGAAACTCATCACATGCAGCCTCTCGCAGGCCTGGAGGAATTCGACAGAATGCACAGTTGTGGAGCATGTAGCAAAGGAAAACCCTTTGGCAGGAGGGTTGGAATGAGATGATCTTTAAGGTCCCCTCCACCCCAAACCCGTCTGAGGTTCTGTGACTCAGGATGAGTTGCCCCCACATAGGGAAACCCATCTGGGAAAAAGTTTTGAGCCCACGCTGCAAGGAAGGGAGTCGGGAACATGGGATCATCCAGGGATCAGCACAGCACTGGTTCGGGAAATCCTCAAGCCCCCTCGGGAAAGAGCAGAGCTGGGCACAGGCTGCCAAAGGAAATTTGTGAGGGGGATGTTCTCCTGCCCATCTTTAGGTGACCACCAGCACCAGGTGTCCCTGCGGTGGAACGCAGCTGCAGGGACGATGCACGGGGCTGACCAGGGTACAGCCCTCTCTTTTGCAATGAGTTTGGCTCCAGACTGCAAACAAAAATGCCTTTTTATTCATCCCCCCCCCAAAAAAACTAGAAAATGGATGCAACATTCCAGCTGCTCTGCCTGTTCAAGTGGCAGAAGAGGAGGGGTGGAAACCAGGTGCTGTTTCCAATCTTCCCCATCCAGCAATGGCTCAAATGTCTGTGGCAGAACTGGGGTCTCAAAAGTGGGGGCTTTGAATAGAGGGGGGTCAAATGGATGAGGGATTAAAAAAGCCGTGGAAAAGTGAAAAAAGACCTGGGTTGTTAAATGCAGATCTGCAGGTGATGGTTGATGGTTTCTGAAGCTGTGGGGTGATGCAAGCCCTGGGTGGGAAGGGTAACCATCCTTTTCTCTATGCCCACATCCCTTCCCAAGGCATCTGGAGCAGGAAAATAGGGCAGATATGGCTTTGTTCGGATTGGGGAAAAAACCCACTAAAAATTGGATGTAGCCCCCAAATTAGAATCACCTGAGCTGGAAGGGACCCACAAGGACCATCCAGGCTAAACCCTGGCCCTGCCCAGGACACCTCAACAATCCCACCCTGTTCCTGAGGGTGTTGTCCAAACCCTCCTGGAGCTCTGGCAGCCTTGGGGCCGTGACCAAACCCTGGGGAGCCTGGGCAGTGCCAACCACCCTCTGGGGGAAGAACCTTTCCCTGAGATCCAACCTAAACCTCCCTGACACAGCTCCACCCATTCCCTCAGGTCCCATCCCTGCTCACAGAGAGCAGAGATCAGGGCCTGCCCCCTCACTTCCCCTCGTGAGGAAGTTTTAGCCTCTTATGAGGTCTCTCCTCAGTCTTCTCATCGGGGTGTTTAACCTGGGATTAACCCCATCCCTGAGGGCCTGTGCCCTTCTCAGGCATTGACACCTGCCTTCTCTGCTCACCTCCTGCTTTCAGGATGAAGCTGGCTTTAATCCCAAGTACTTCAGAGCTTGTTAAGCTCTTCTAAACCGCAGATATTTTTCTAGCACTTGACAAGGCTTTTGCACTTAGGTGTTAAACCCAACTGATCCACCTGGTCCTGCTGGGAAGTGGGCATAAAGGGGTCCAAGATGCTCTGAGTCGGCTGACTTCAAGAAATAGCCTTCCCTGGGAAGACAATTCTAATTCTAATTCTAATTCTAATTCTAATTCTAATTCTAATTCTAATTCTAATTCTAATTCTAATTCTGCTTGCTAGGATAATTATCACATGTTTCCCAAAATTACAGGCAATCTGGAGATGTCACCTGATGTCACTCATGGCAGCTGCCATGAGTTCGGAGGTCCCTAAGCTGCTTAGTCTGTGTCATACCCGTGTGAGGAGCTGTGGCTGTCCTCAGAGACCTCGTGGGCTTGGCCACTGTGGTTTTTCAGGGTAACATTTGCAATTTTGGGTGTCTCATTGGCCAACCTGCTGCTTTATTCCCAGATTGACACCTACAACCTACAGGCTTTTAAGGTAGGAAGAGGAGGTGCAGCTTCCAGGCTGCTCTGGAGGTGCCCCTCTGCCTTTCTCCATCCTGGGGGGGAAATAGCATTAAATAATCCATCCTGAGGGAGAAATAGCATTAAATATAATGCTTCTGCCAGCCCAGGACCACCTGGATCTATTGCTGGGGGGGCACAGAGGACGATGCAGAGCTGTGAAGGAAAAGGGATGAAGGATGAGAAAGCACAGAGAAAACAAGGAGTACAATGCAAGTGGGGATTTTGAATAATTATTTTGGGAAAGGCTTCGGGAATCTGGCAACTTTTTGCTGTGTGTCAAACTGTCAGTCAGTTTATCCAAAATGCACCCCTCTATGACTCCAAGTGCTGGAAAGGGCAGGAATAGGGGGAACGAAGGTAAGAGGTTGAGGATTTTTCCTCAACTGGAGTTTCATCCAGTGAGCCGTGCACAACACCCAGGGCAGGATTCTGGCTTTTCCAGAATCATTTCTCATTTCTAGCAGCCTTAAAAAAAAAATGAACTGGGGCAAAATGCAATGCCATGAGATCTGTGGAGCTGTGGATTTTGATGGGAAAGGTCAGGTTCATTGTATCTAATCCTCCTGCTGCAAAACTTCCCTTTTCAACCATTGATTATCTTTTTTTTTTTCCCTTAGAAAATCATTCCTGCCCCCAAAATTGCCAGATTTCTGGGAAAAAATGTGTGAGCAGTGAGTGAGAGTATTTAACTTTCCTTTCCAAATGGCACTTAAACTTTTAGTTGCTAGACAGTAAGTGGGAACGTTGTCATCTGAGATTTGCCATCAGTAAATATAAGGATCTCCTAAGGGCTGGAGCAGGGAAGCAGCAGGGGAGCCTGAAATCCAAAGGCCACAGAAGAGTGGCCGCAGTGCTCCAGTTGTTTCCAAAGGCTGTGTCATGCCCTCTGCAATATTACAGTCAGTCTAATGCAATGCTCATTCTTTTCATTAACCTCCAACACAACCTCCCCATCTGCCGAATTAATCACTGCTGGAAAGCTAGAGGGGTATTTTAGAAATAACAAACTACTGATTTTGTCCCTAGCAACCTTTTTTTTTCCAGGCATTCAGTTCCTCTTCAGTTCATTGACCATGCTCACCATCTTGCAGAGGCCATTTATAAGCTCTAAATATTATATATATATATATATATGTAAATTCACAGACTTTAAAATAATTTCTACCTTTTTTCAAGAACAGTGGCTTATTTGGCCTTTGCTCACTGGGATATCCTAAAATTGAGACACTGATCTCAGAGGGGATCCCTGGCAGCACACTGGGGTGCTTTCATCCCAGGTTTGGAAGCTAATTTTCGGTGAGTGAGAGCTGGATGTTATTCCCAGGGTATTTCCTTGGCTGTGAGGCATAGAGCTAGGAGTTTGGAAATCAGAGAATCCCTAGGTTTGGGTGGGAAGGGACCTCAAAGCTCATCCAGTGCCACCCCCTGCCATGGGCAGGGACACCTTCCACTAGCCCAGGTTGCTCCAAGCCCCGTCCAACCTGGCTCTGGACACTTCCAGGGATGGGGCAGCCACAGCTTCTCTGGGCAACCTGTGCCAGGGCCTCCCCACCCTCCCAGGGAGGATTTCTTCCTAATATCCCATCTAACCCTGCCCTCTGTCAATTTGAAGCCATTCCCCCTTGTCCTGTCATTCCATGCCCTCTCCACCTTTCTTGCAAGCTCCCTTCAGGTACTGGAAGGCTGCAGTTAGGTCACCCCGGAGCCTTCTCTTTTCCAGGCTGAACAACCCCAATTCTCTTGACCTTTCCTCAGAGCAGAGGTGCTTCATCCCCCTGATCATCTCTGTGGCCTCTTCTGGACTCGCTCCAACAGGTCCATGTCCTTCCTGTGCTGAGGGACCCCAGAGCTGGACGCAGCACTCCCCATTTTGTCCTCCCCCCCTCAACAGAGCCTTCCCAAAAGCTTTTCATCCCCCAAAAGCTGCCCCTTCCTTGAGAGCACAAGGCAGCACCCACCACTCTCCCACACCTCCCCCCATGTGTCTTGCTCCCTAGGCGGGAAAAATCCTCAACCTCTTGCCTTCATTCCTCTTATTCCTGCCCTTTCCAGCCCCGCTGTCCCGGAGAGCACAGTGATGGGCACGTCCTCAATCCTCTGCCCGGGTTATACCTTTACAAATCCTAATTTTGGTGGAGCAATAGGATGAGGTCACCCCAGCCGGCCGCACTTTTATTTCGGCGCGGTCGCCATGGCAGCGGAGGGCGAAACAAAACATATAGTTCACCAAAGCAAAGTTTCCTGGCTCCTGGTGCTCATTTTTCTCTCTGAGCTGGCTTTGGGAGGCAGCGGAGCGGCGGCTAATGGAAACTCCAACGTCTTTCTCTCTCCCCTGTCTGCTCCTCCGTCTCCTCAGCAGTGGAGATAAAGGTTAGACATCTGGTTCGGATCTGCCCCGCTCGGCCGAGGAAGAGCCGCGCTCCCGCCGTCCCATAAATCATCCCACAGCTGGAGCACAGTCCCGGCCGTTCCCGCGGCTGTTTATTCCCGCCACGTCCGATTCAGCCCCGGGCTTTGCTTTTGGGAAGGCTGTGCTTCCAGCAAGCTGCCTCCTGCCATTTTGTGAGCGATCCACAGCTGCCGGGCAAGGGCTGAGAAATTATCGTGGGTTTAAAATGATCCCAGGATTTAAAGCCACCCAGGATACGGGGCTCAGGTCAGCTCAGGTGGCAGGAATGGTGCTTGCTTGCGCAGCCAGATGCTGCTCCCGGGGGAAACTACTCTGCCCTGAAGGGGCTATAAAACACAGGCAGAAAGTAAATGAGCACCTAGAAAACCTAGGATCGTTCAAATCCCTTTCTCCCAGCTTATTGTTACTCAGAAGTTTAATGATTTTAGGGTTGGGAGATGTAGCACTTCCATTTCACAAGCAGAAGGAAGGGCCAAGGGTAGGGTAATGGCCACACAGAAGACCCCTGGCCAAGAAAATGCCCATATTTCTGCCCCAGTTATGTGAAGATCCTTTTCTCCAGGCTCAGTTGCTTCAAGTTTATCTGCATCTATGCTGAAGCACTTGGATACAGTCCTAATTTCCAGGAACACCCAGAGTGGAAGACATCCTTTTCCTTCAACTCTTGACCTTGCAATGTCAACACTTGCCATGTAGGGCATTGCTGGAAAACCCTCTTTAACTGGAAGGACACAGGATAGACAGGTACATGTGTACATCTATGGACTGTTAGACTGGCTTCCTTTACTGATGTAATAAATTTAATACTGGCTAATAAAATGTGTCAAAGCCACTTTGCCTCTCCTTGTGAAGGTCTCCCAAGAAGGCCAGGATTAAATGCAAGGCTACAGCATTAAGGGCACCAAACCAAGCATTAAATGCTGATGATGTCTTAAATTTAAGGGTCTGCTTTCAGTGTTTAACTCCCTCTTGGGAGGAGGTGTGGGTGCAGGAGGGGATGTAGGATTTTGTGGCTTCTTCTGGGCAACCTTACTGTGAAATACTCCATGATGAAGGTCACTAGTAAAAGAAGGGCTGCTGGCTCTGCTGATTGTAATTCACCCATCTCCCTGCAGTACCTGAAGGGACCCCACAAAAAAGATGGAGGGAGACTATTTACGAGATCATGAGGGGACAGGACATGGGGTGATGGCTTCAAACTGACAGAGAGTAGGTTTAGATTGGGTGTTGGGAAAAAATCCTTCCCTGTGAGGGTGCTGAGGCCCTGGCACAGGTTGCCCAGAGAAGCTGCAGTTGCCCCATCCCTGGGAGTGTCCAAGGCCAGGTTGGATGGGGCTTGGAGCAACCTGGGCTAGTAGAAGGGAGTGGAACGAGTTAATTTTAAAGGTTCCTTCCAACCCAGGCCATTTTCTGTGACTGGGACAGAATTAACACAGATTTGAAGACAAAGCACTAAATTCAAGGCTCACTTGGACTTTATGCAGGTCTCCAAGTCAGGGTCAACTCAACCTACGTCAGCCTTGCGAAGGTTTCCCTGACCCGTTCCTGTGAAACTCCAGAGATTTAAAGCACTTCCAGTGAAGCTCTTTTACTCCTCAACGCGCCCTCAGCTCGCGGGGAAATTCGAGGCTGGAGTCTGACTTTTGTGTCTTTGCTGTCCCATCCCCGGGCAGGGGTGAAGCAGCGCCACTTTTGATGCAGGGGGTTTAGACAGGATGTCTCCATTAGAAATCCTGCTTAGAGGGGATTCTAAGGCCACCCCAAAAGCAGCAGGGCGTGGATGTCGGGGCTCCCCGTGGGCAGCCGGGAGCAGAGCGCGCTGAGCTATTTTTACTCGCGGTCGGGTCCCGCAGCCACGCTGGCAGATGCGCTCCCAGCTGCAGATGACTTCCATGTGTAGCCCCTCGTGGCCGCTGGCCGGGGGCCCGGGGCGTAACGTGCTTCCTTAAAAGGCTCGGGAGAGGCGATGCAACGCCCCAGGCACGGGAGGGAATGAGGGGCCCCCTTCCCAAGCCTCCTCCTCTTTTCTCCCCGCCCGGCGAGTTGTGAAAGCCCGGGCTGCGCCTTCGCATCCCGGAGGTCTGCGCGGTTCATTGAAAGCAGCTTTCCCGGGAAACGGAGGCGGCACAGGCGCTGGGAAACCTCTCCCGTGCTGCGGAGGGGTGGGAGGGCGAAGGGAAGGATCACTTTAACCTCAGTGCAGCTTTTATCCCCCGTGAGAGCAGAGAAGGGGTTTTGGGGCACGGCTCCGTTCACGGTGAGGGGCAGGGCAGGGCGCGGTGTGCTCGGGAGCAGCCCCAGCCGGGTGCAGCCGCTGCAAGACCCGGTTACAAGAATAAATAAATAACATTCACCCATTCCCCCCTTTTTTAATGAAGCCCTTGTGATGTGCTCGGAGAGGGTGCCAAATAAACAGCGCGGTTTCCCAAGTGCAGCTGCCATGGCTCGGCTCATCCCCAGCCGAGCATTGTCCTGCTGTGCCCTATCCCCACTCAAGTGGCTTAGCGCTGACGGGAAGTTTTGGGATCTGGGCTGCTCTGCATGCCAAGAATGGGGTGCCTGAAACTGTAAAGCCCCACGGGGACAAAGCCCCGAGCAGCCCTGCGAGGTCTCCTTGCCCCACCTGTTGGATTGCAGATCCATATGGACCTGCAGCCCCCGTCAGCTGGACGAGTCCAGGTGAGGCTGTTGGAATCCTGTTAATCGTGTGCAGCATTGAACAGGGAGCCTGAGGCGTTGGACCAGCTAAATTCAGCCTTGTCAATGGTGCTATGGAGGGCAAATCATCCTGTTGGGGCTGTGCTTCCAAAGGCATCGCATACAACACACGTGGAATGTCTCTTGTCGTGGTCCTTGGAGACCCATCTGAAGTGCTTCAGAAAGTATCACCTCAAAATGTGGAGTGGGAGAGCATCAAGTTGCCTTCTCCTTGTGACAGTCCCACCCTGACCCATGGAGGAAAACACTGGATAAGCCCTAAATTGCAAGGAGCCCTGGGTCTGCTTCCAGAAATTTAACCCAGTTCTCCAGAAGTCAATTCCCTCTCCCTTGGGCCTGCCCTGCTTTTGCAGTCACATTCATCTGCTTCATGCTTTTCAGGGGGGATTTTTGGAGAGGCAGGGAAATGTGCATTGTTTCTGTGAATTTTGGCTTCCTTGGCTGAGCTCAGATAAGGACAGGAATAGCCAAAGGTCAAAATCATGGCTGTGGACAGCAAAGGAGACAGATGAAAATACTTATGGGGTCATTGAGTCACAGAGGTTGAAGGGACATCCAAGTCCAACACCCTGCTCAAAGCCAGCTGAGGCCAAGTTGCTCCATGCCATGTCCAGCTGAGTTTAAATTCTTCCAGGATGGAGATTTCACAACCAAGGCATCTCGTTTTCCACCTTTTTCCAAGCTGGAAAACTCCAGGTTACCAGCAGCATCTCAGTGATGCTCCCCTGAATATCCATACTACATTTATCTTGCCTTAAAGGGACAGGGGGATTTCCCAGCAAATAATTGCTTTCCAAACCCTGGAAAATTACTCCACTGATACCCACTGTGGCTTTAAGAAAGACAAACCCACAAGTTTCTCAAAACCTCCATTAGACTTTATTTAAAAGTTCTTTGTATAGACTTCCTGACACGGAATCCACAATAAAAATAAAATCCCTCTCCCACCCACCGCTCCCCCCTCCCCAGATTGCTTTGCTTCGTATTTTATAAAACATACAACATCAGAGGAATGCCAGAGGCATCCTACACCACAATTTAAAAATTTGTTAACTGAGGCCTTGGTCCTAGCAGTGCATTTGCATTTGGAAACTCTGCTTCCTTTTCCTTGCTAGTTCGGTTGGCCACATGTGTAACAAATGCATACAAGAGATCTAGTTTGAGACCTAATCCAGCAAAAGGAGAAAAAACAATAAAAGAAGAAGAGTGAAAATGGAACCACTTGTTTATCTGAATCAGCCACTCTCTTACACAAAGGCTTCCCCTGTAAAGGTACACTCAGTTATGAGAAGGTTCAAAGCAAGCAGGTAGCAAGTTGAAGTGAAATTATTATGATTCTTTTTTTTTTTTTTTACTCATTTTTATGGTGCCTTAGACAGGCAAACTGCCGGAATCAGGACGAAAAGGGTAATTTAGAGACACGTCGAGAGACAATAACAATCTGCAATTAGGTAAATATTTGGCAGTTTTGAAGCTATACAATATAACCCTGGCATGTCCACACTCAGTCCACAAACAGTTTAGCACCATATTGATAGGTCATGCAGCAAACCCCTTCCTTCAGGGTTTGCTTAGAAGTTAAAAGCATGAAATATTACAGTGCAAGGTCGTCTATACCCTTAGCTTCTATGGGGGCAAGGTGGAACGGAGATGCTCCTGGCTGCCTCAGAGGTATGTGTTGGCCAGCCCCGGGCTCTATGTTTTTATCGTCGTCACCACACCAGAGTTGATGTTCCCTGAAAGGGGTTTGATGGAGAAAGAGGAAATAAATAAGGTTATTCCACGCAGGACACTGGGGGAAGGTAATTGAGTTAATTGCCAGGGCTTGCTGAGGAGTCCGGCATGGCGAGCAACCCCACAGCAGCCACGCAAGGGACTGGGAATGAATGCCAGGGATTTGGCTGACCCCTCCTTACCAGAGATGCAAAAGTTTTCACATTCTTTCTGCGTGTTAAATCTGTTCTCGTTGCCGCCGCAGCCGCCGTACCAGAACCGGGCGCAGCTCCTGGTGCTGGGGTCGTGGTACCACACCAGCACAAACTCCCTGCAGGTCCCCACGTCCTTCGGCAGCCAGCAGACATCCACGGCTGCAGATAAAAGCAGGAGAAAGAGTGGTCAGCAATAGCACTCCCGGGTGAAGGGCAGCCTCTCCTGGCATGGCAGAGAAATGCCTGTGGGCAGGGCTGGCATGCAAGCTCAGGCAGGGCAACCACGGCATTGAATTTGCAAGTCTCCTGTGACTAAATCCCATCTCTTTCCTTGCAAAGAGAAGGTCTTTCCCTGGTAGTCACCAGCCCTGATGCAAAGCCCTCATCCAGGTTGCTGCCATGTATCCATGGAGTGATGATGAGATGAAGGAAGGGCACTGCACAGCAGCAGTCGCCTGCAAATCCCCTGGATCTGCAGGAAGTGATTGGCAGGTCTCAGATCTGGGAGAGGACTGGCTGGGCTGCAAGGGAAAATGTATTGGCACCATCATTTTCCTGTTAAAATGCCTGCCTTCCTCTGAAAAGAGAAATCTTCCACGTGAAGATGCTCCTGGATCTACCACACGCTGCCCACATTTTCCTGCATCCCTTGCTGGGTGAGCAGGGAACAAAATAACAAAGCACTTGGATGTGTTAAAATGAAATTTCCGAATAACTTTAAAAAAAATAAAATGAAATCTGATATTAGCCATTAATTTACCATGTCATAAACCTCCCTTGCACACAGGGGTGCAGACGGAGCTCGTGCCACCTCTGCTCAGCAGGGCATACCCATCCTGGATGAGGGGGAGTCACAACAGACAAAGTGTGAGTTCCTCTTGCTAGAGGAATGTTTGCAACCAGGACCCTTTTTTAAGAAAAAAAAAAGTCTTTACCTTCTTTCCTTTCCCCCTCCCCCCAAAACAGAGTTAACTCAACGTGTCCCAAGCAATAAGGAAAAGCATTTTGCGAGGGTCTGAAAGATCTTACCTGGTCTCTGCTACACAAAAGAATATAGGAAAGACTATATAAATGGAGGGTGAATATATACATAGATGCATTTGCCAGCAAGTTTCTTTAGTGCCTGCTGAAAGCAAAGGTGTACAAAACCCCTCTAACATTTTAATAGGAAGAAGGGTGCAGAGGATTATCCCTGAAAGCCCAGCTGGAAAGTAGGTCAGGCAGTGGACCCTGGGCAGCAGGTTCACTTTAAAGGAAATTGCAGCTGGAGCTGGCAGCTGCTCAGAGCTCAGGAATGCTGCAGCGAGGCTGGGATGCTCCTGGGATGGACAGGAAATGTCTGGAATGTCATAGACCTTGCACCCCCCCCATCCTCAGGTATGACCTTCCAGCTCAGCTTTGCTTCTGGGCTCCTACAGCCAAAAGCCTCCCCATGCCTTTGGCAGGCTCTTGGCCTTTTTTTATTTTCAGATTTTTTTTTCCCTAAGCTCATCTCCCTTCTTCCACACATTCCAAAACTCTGAAATCCAGCAGATGTGAACATAGAAATTACCCCAAACCCTGCACAGGAATAAAATCCAACCAGTAACCAAAACATTCAGGAAGTATAATACAGTTTTTCTCTGTAGAATGGAGTCCAGGCAACCCAACTTCCCCCCCCCTTCATCCCTTTGGAAGGTGGAATCAGCCTTCAGAATCAGCAGATGCACAGGGAAATTCCATCATCACTTTAGAGGCAGAACTGGCTTCAGGAAAGCTGTGGAAAATTCACTTAAGATTTAATCTTCAGTTTGTCTGCTGCCTTACTCCCATGAGTGGCTTGTGCCACTCTCCAGTTTCACATCACCATGGGTGTGGCTCAACCCCTGGAGGGCATTTCAACTGAAACCTACCAAAAACCCCAAGCCCAAAACACAGTGAACCCCAGAATCCCAGAATGTTTTAGGTTGGAAACTTAAAGCTCATCCAGTGCCACCCCCTGCCATGGGCAGGGACACCTTCCACTAGCCCAGGTTGCTCCAAGCCCCATCCAACCTGGCCTTGGACACTTCCAGGGATGGGGCAACCACAACTTCTCTGGGAAACCTGTGCCAGGGCCTCAGCACCCTCACAGGAATTTATTTCTTCTATATATCTAACCTAAATGTCCCCTTTTTCAGTTTGAAATGAAAGAAAAAGCTTCTCCAAAAATTTCAAATAATTGATGGAGAGCAAGAACTAAGGAATTAAAATGTGTTTTGAGCTGTGGCTGGCTTTGACAAGTTCAAAAGATGGGGAGAGCCATGGCAAGTCAGGGTTTTAATTCACCCCATGGAGTAAATGTGCCTGGGCTCCTCAGTGGCACATGATAAAAAATGAAAATAATAATAAATGAGTCATAGAACCATTCAGATTGGAAAAGCCCTTGAGTGCAACCATTCCCCGGCACTGCCAAGTCCACCACTACACCACACATGAAATATATATATATATGTATATAAGGTCAATAAATAAAGGTTATCACAGCTTTTAAAAGGTTCCAAATGGAAGGTGGGTCTGTGCATATTTTTGCACCCCAAGAACCCTGAGGTTTGGGAAAGAACTCATTTCTCAGTGTTGTGCCTGGTACGGGCTGAACCGAGAGCCCAACCCAGTGCCCAGCATCTTAAAGCTGAGCTGCACGTGAATCCTGGGTCTCTTTTTCCATGGTGGATTCAAGCTCTGGTTTTCCAGAAGAAGAAAAGAGGATAAAGTGGTGAGTGGAACGTGGCGGGCAGAGACACGAGCGTCCCTGCAGGGCCCCTCAGCTGCTTTTCTTGACTATCTGCCTGGGGCAGAACGGTGCCAAGTTGATGAAATACCATTTTAGCCTCAACAACAGTTGCTGGAAACACCATCAAGGCATGTGATGATGATCAGAAGGGGCTGGCCCATGGGTTGGGGCTGGTAAAAACAGGGCCCTCTGGAGAAAACCACACCAGGGGGGTTTCCCTGCTCCGTGAGGGCACAGTCCTGCTCTAGGTTGAAGACATGGGTTTCTGCTGTACAGGCTGTACGCTGCTTCTTCTGGCTGAAAACTCCTCAAACTGCAGCCAAGGGATTCATGATGCCCATTTGAATCCCCAAAGCACCTTCAAATCTCCTTTTTCCACCCCAGACATCTCCATGGCTGGTGGTGGCCTCTTCCTTACTTGCCTGCACATTTCTTTAGGGGCAACCACAGCTGGACTCGGGCTGCCAGTGACAAAAATTACCCAGCCTAAAATTCCCAAGCTCCTTTTAAGGAGACTAAAATAAACCTAAGAAAATCAAAAAGGTGGGAGAGGTCCTTAATTTGCCATGACCCCTCAAGGACTAATGCCCTGCTGTTAGGTACCAGAGCTGTCTTCATTCCTTGGTTTCCCTTCCATCTCTGCAGAGGGCCCTTAAACACCACTGGGAGGGGGAGGCTGCTAAAATAAGGAGGCCTTGCTGGGATCAGGTTCACATCCCAACCTTGCTCAACCACCACAGTGGTGACTGGAAGTCTCTACTCCCTTCCAAAGTCCTGAAGAGGTTTGCAAACACAACCCCTTAACCTTAGAAGCTCCTTGAGGAGAGGAGGTTGTTGTCATTTTCCCTCAATCTTGATTTTTATCTTTTGGTGCAAAATGAAAACATCTGCCTGCAAGGCCCGAGCCTCTTGGAGTCACTTCCCATCAAGTGTTCTGGTTACTGGCAGTGAAATGTTTGGAACTCAGCAGAGTGGTGGCATTGGTTGGTCACGCAGTGAAAACAGAAACTGGTTTGGGCCCGTTCCAAGCTCCAGTTCACCAACCCCACGTTTCGCACGAATTCCACCGAGTGGTTTTGCCACAGAGCCGTGATTTGCAGCCAGGCTGTGCAAACAAAGCATGTCTGGCTGTGACAACACACATGCAAAGGTGACTGGCTCATGCAAAGTGGATGGTTGGGTGTGGTCTTGTCAAGGAGCAAGTGAAAACTAAGTCTGTGTTATTGGGGGTAGCCCGGGCAGGCTTGGACACATGCTGTGAAATGGTCAAGGTGAGAGAATGGATTTGCTTGGTTTGTGATTATTAATGGGTTTTTTTTGAGTGTTACCTGGCGATAATCTGTTCTCAAGCTGCTGCATGGCTTTCTCAGCTGCTGCTGGAGGAAAAAGAGCATGGGTTAGGATTTTAAACGATGTTTTCTCTCCAACCCAAACGTCATTTGACAACGGGATAAAATACAGAAGGATTAATCCCCGTGTGGTACTTACGTGGCTTTAAGCATTTGCTAATGCACTCAGCTTCGGCCTCAAATCTATTGGCATTACCTCCGCAGCCACCATACCAACCCTGGCTGCAGAACTTGTGTTTGTAGTCAAAGAACCACACAATCTGATAGTCCTTGCACTGCATGCCCATGTCAAAGTCCAGCAAGCAAGGGTCTGGCCAATCTGCATGTCAAAAGGTGCAAAGGTTAAGTGACTCTGAAAGGGTTACAAGCTGAAAAAGCAAAGAGATTGAAAAGAAAAAAAAAGGAAAACAGAGCCCAGTACAGGACTTGTGGCATTTCCTTCTCATGTGATTTCTCTTGCTGGATGCAAACCTTCCTCAGCCTCCAGCTTACCTCTCCTCACTCTTGCTTTTGTCATGCATCCAAACTCCAAATTGGAGCAGCATGGTGGGAGCCCCTTACTGGAGCACTCAGGATTGAGCCCTCACCCAACTCCCCCCATCTATTCTCAAAGCTATTTGTCTTGGCTGCAACTTTGAATCTTTAAGTGTGTTTATCTCTGAAAGCAAGCTGCACCTGGTGGACTTGAAGGCTTAGTGCAGATTTAAACATATGCTGCTTTCCTGGCCCCAAAATAGATAATTTAGGTCCATACCCTAGAGTTTTTATTAGCAATGCTAGTCCAACCATGCTATTTTACCTATATAAGGAGGGCAGAATTTGAGGCTTCCTCCAAGGTCTGTCAGCAGATTTGCATGTGGGTCTCTCCTGTTGCACAGACACTCAGCTAAACCCTCTCCAAATTCCCTGCCCTCTTTAAGGTCTTCAGCCTGGTGAAAACCTTCATATTAGCATCCTTGGGGAATATTTCCCCCAAATGGTCAGCTACATAAATCCTCGGGCAGTGGTGTTTGCTGCAGGTGGGTCATCAAGAGGAGCTGAGAATGAGAGGTTTGTGTGGAAGCACAGGGCGAGCACATCCATCTTGCCTCGAGCAGGAAAAGCCTACAAACCTTATTTCCAAAGGGCTGGCACACAGTAGGTTAAATGAAGCCACGAGGGTGGGGACAAGGCTTCTGAGGGGATGTCAGTGCCAGGGAGAGGGACCAAAGGAGCAGGAACATATGGGAAGGGTGGGATGATGGGTCATGCAGGAAGGCAGAAATGAGATGGTCCCTGCCTGGCACAAGCCCTCGGCCCCTCCAGTGGTGCCATGTCCATCCCACTCAGCACAAGCAGCAGCCAGAGCTCAACAGCAGCTTCACAACTCTTGGCTGAGCACACTGAGCAGCAGCATCTCCGCGGGAAGAAAATGAGCCACAGTGCAAGCAAAATGTTCAAAGGAAAATCATGGGATGCATTTTGGACAACAGTTCCATGGTTGGATGTGCTGCTTGACGCAGGCTGAGAGCCCTTCCAGGTCCTTGGAGGAAGAGTTGCAGCCTGGCATTGATGGTACAACTGAGTGTAGTAGTGTTGATATAATGAGCTTGACGTCAACCAAAGCGATGAAATGACAATTAACAGCTACAGTGATTATGGGTTATTAACACAGGTTAATGAGATCAACCACAGAGTAGGAGCTGACAGCTCACTCATTTAGCAGTTTACTGCATACACCACCCATGGCAGAGCAGCAGGGTGAGCAGATGGGTGAAACTGGAGGGAGGGAGGCTACCAGTTAGTCTAATTTATGCAAATGTGACTCCTGGCGATCTCTGGCTGTTGGGCATAGAATCATAGAACACTTTGGGTTGGAAGGGATCTTAAAAGTCATCCAGTTCCACCCCCTGCAATGGGCAGGGACACTTTCCACTAGACCAGGCTGCTCCAAGCCCTGTCCCGTCTGGCCAAGCCCTTACTGGGAGCTGTGTGTTGAAACAAGAGACTGTGACCTGTTTTTTGCTCCACATGGGGAGGGAGGGAATGAGCAAGCATCAGGTGATGTTCTGTATCCACACCTACATCTACACATGCCAGGGAGGCCGTGGGACACAACTCGTCCCTGAAGAGTGGCCAGCACTTGGGTTGTGGCTCATCTCCCATCCTTATTATAGGAACAGGACCTGGTTTGAGTTCCCCATGAAGACCACAGCAACTTCAGGGCGCTCTGGATCCCTCACGGGGCAGAGACCCCACTACAGGGCTCATACCCACATGGCCAAGGATGTCATCTAGGTCACGACCTGTTGGCTCTGCAAAGCAAAGGACTCACAGATCCTCTGGTCCTGAGAGGACTTCGAGACAGGACGGATTTAGGAGCAGGCAAGGAGAAGGCTGGCTCTCAGTGGGGTCCTGCCAGAGCCCCCCAGCCCAGCACTCCCACCATACTCACCATTGTCAGGCCCTTCCAGGGGCTCGGTGTTGAGCATCATGTTGGCCAGAGACACCTTGGTCTGCGCCGAGGCCTCTGTGGAGAAGGAGCAGGGGGTCAGCCAAGGGGGAGGGCATCTGCAGCAGCGCCCTCAGCTCAGCCACAAACACACTGCTTGGCCCCAGCTCCGGCGCAGGGGATGCACACGAGTTGCAGGAGTCAGGTCTGGGTCTGTTTACCCTACACGTACATTTCAGAGATGTTTATTGGAGGCAGCTGATGGGATGTCATCCACAACTGCCCAGCTGTGCCTGGAGGGCTTCCCTTCCCCCCCGGCCAGCGGCTCTGCTGCACGACCCAGCTCATCCTCAGGGGTCATCCCAAAGAGTGTCCTCAGGGCCCCACGTGACCCCACTCACCCCACAGCACTGACTGGGTGGGGGCTCAGGAGCTGCATGTGGCCTCTCTGTGGCCAGTTTAACTTTGCTCTTCTGGCCTTAGAGACAACAGAATAAAAATGGCATCCTCCGGGCGAGCAAATCCGTGATGGATCCTCTCTTGTTCCCTCGAGGACTGTTCGTACGTTCCACGGCTCTCTTGGACCACACTCCTCCCGTCACACCTCCCTTTCTGCTAGGAACTACACTGAGGGTTGTTCACAGGGGGAGAAAATCCCTGTGATGGGAAGAACAGGGTTCATACCACAACGTGCTCTGCGTGGCTGCACCCCACTGCATCGTGCCCCTTCCTGTGGCTCATCTTCCATGGGGCTGGAGGGTAGCAAGGGGCTGCAGCCACAGGAAGGGCTGGATTTGCTTTTCTTTAGTGGACAGCATGGGTGTGGGTAAGGGGACAATGCTATTCAGCTTGTGGGCTAATGTGGTGTCACCACTGCCTGCTCAATTTGTTCCCATTCAAGATTTCTTCTGTGGGAAATGCAGCTTCCCCAGGCATCAGGAGCTCCAACTCAGCACTTGCAAATGTTACTTCTCCACATTGATGTCTTTTCTCCCCGTTTTTGTGGGCATGTTTATTGCTTGTGAAGGTAAGAGACTGGTCCAAACCCACTGAAGCCAAAGGAAAGGCTCTCTGTGGGCACTGAAACTGGATCTGAAGTGCCAGAAGAAGCCAGACACAGCACGGGCACAACCAGCACAAACTTCATACCACCAAGCCAAGTCACCTCTCTGCCAAACTGTATTAAAAAAAACTGACTGTGTCTTAGGCAGCAACTTTTGGCCATGCCAGAGGGCTCAGGTTGGTGAGGTTCACATGGGATCTGTACACATGGAGCTTAGATCCCCAAGGGATGAAACCCTCCATTTAATCTCTTCATTGTGGTTTTTTTTTTTGGATAGTATGGGAAGCAGACAGGAGCATATGGAAATGGTGATTGGAGAAGCAGCTTTTCTAGCTTATTTTGCAATCAGGCTGGACTGAATTTACCAGTTTGACTCTTATTAATTGCAGCAGAGCTGGCTGGACCCCCACCAGGACCTTTTGCACCATTGTACAAACCCTCCAGCATGTACAAACAAACCCCACTCTGGGACTGCCTTTAATTATCCCACAGTCTGTGTCAATTCAACCCCACTGAAGTTTAACTTGCATTTTTCAAAGAAACACATTTGCCCCATCTCATAACCTGCTGCTGGTCTGGAGGATTGCAGACATGCAGTGACACAACTGAGCATTGCCAGTGCTGGAGTTGTTGCTACCAACCTATTCCCTGTCCCTTACTTATTTTTATCCCCATTTTTTTGTGTCCATTTAATGAAAAAAAAAAATTATGTGTTTTTAAGAGGTACTCACTGGTGCTGAACGTCCCTGTGTAGGTTACTTTGGGCTGGGATTTCTGGTAGCCGGTAACGACGACGATGTATTTTTGCCCACTCCTGAGTCCTCGGACCACGTGCTCGGTGCCAGTCAGGTTTTGCCTCTGCACCAGAGAGTGGTCGTGTGCCAAGGTGACGGTGATGTCGAAGGCCTGGTGTGGCTCGGGGGTGCCCCAGCGCAGCCTGGCACTGCTCTCGGTGACATCCGTGATCTGGAGGTCGTGGGTCTTTGCTGCAAGGCAAAATCAGAACAAACAATGAATGGAGGGAGGAAAGGTCTCACGGAAAAAGTGCCTCAGTGCTGCAGGATCTTCTTCCTAGTGCACTGACAGCCAAGGCATGTGAAACCAAGGCTGGGACTTAGCTATCTCAGATGCTCAACCCAGCACGCTGCAGGGGGGCTTTGTTTTCCACAGCCTAGATGATTTATTTATTTCTAATCATCTGTTCCAATCTAGCAAATCAAAGCTTTTTTTTTTTTTATGAGATTTACACAACCTGAAATTCCCAGCACTTTCCCAACAACT
The DNA here is from genome assembly GCF_003984885.1 of Neopelma chrysocephalum. Classification (NCBI taxonomy): domain Eukaryota; kingdom Metazoa; phylum Chordata; class Aves; order Passeriformes; family Pipridae; genus Neopelma; species Neopelma chrysocephalum. Next base: position 55,701 of record NW_020897998.1, on the reverse strand, counting down.
GTAAATGTGTCCAGTCTGATCCTTCTCTAGGGTGCAATGGATTCACAGCTGCTGAAGACCTTCAAGCCAAGCCTGCCTAAGATTGAACCTGGAATCAGAATAATTTGGGTTGGAAGGGACCTTGAAGGCCATCTTGTTCCAACCCCCTGCTGGAGAGGGACACCTTCCACTCTGCCAGGTTGCTCCAAGACTCATGCAACACTTCCAGGGATGATAAGCTTAACATAACCTTAGGCAGATCAAAGAAGCTATTAGGGAAATGTTTTCCTGCTCTGGCAGAGTACTGAATGAGACTTTTATAAATGCTGCTGGAAATGTTTGTTCTCCTCAAGCTTATTGAAAGCATTAACCTTGCAAAAGCTGATTTCTTTTATATATTGCTTTTTATTCATTATTTATGCAGGGTCATGCCTTCAGTGGCTGGATAAGCATCCCTGTGCTTTGACACATGTTCTTGTTACTTGCTCAGCTACTACAGATCTGCCTGTACCCCCTTGCAAAAATACATGGGAAGTCTCTTTTACATGAACTGTGCTCACATGAAAGAGCTTTAGGGCTCCCAAATAGGTCTCCATGCTGATTCAGTGATGAAACAATTATTCGCATTAGCTGACAGAGTTCAAACAATGCCATTGTATGAATCACCACGAATAGCGAAGCTTGGCCAAGGGGGTAATGCTGTGAGGAAATCATAGAAAGCAAAAGGGCCACACTAGAAGGAGAAGTTCCCTGTTGCTGGATGGACTGTCCCAGGTTTAGATGTTCTTCTTATGTTTTGCCTGTGGTCAGCCTGTCCCCCAATCATTTTTGCACAAAATTCCCAACGCAAGTTGACAAGCCAACCCCCCAGCGCGGATCTCCAGGTTTGCACCTAAAAACTTGTTTCTGCAAGCGTGAAATCTGGCCTCTTACTGACATTTCCTGTAGGTGTGATCCCCCCAGGGAGGAAGAACAGCCACAGCCCCCGTGGCACAGGCGAGGGGGAGGCAGTGCTGGCGTGAGGGGAGCTGCTCACGTACCGCCCTGTCTCCTCCTGCCGCCGGCCGTGGCGTTGGCACGGGCGGCGGCCTTGGGGTGGACAGCGGTGCTGGGAGCGCTGGCAGCCGTGGCGTTGGCCGGCAGCATGGCACTGGCCGTGCCCTGCTGGCTGGCTCTGCTCTGGGCCGTGGTGCTGGCAGTGGTGGTCCTGGCACGGGCGCTCGCCGCTGGCTTGATGGTCGCGGTGAGTGTGGTGCTGGCGCCGAGGGTCCGGCTCAGGGTCGCGTTGGGCGCCGCGTACCTGCCGAAGGAAAAGCAGCTGAGACGGCTCTTCTTTTTGGATTTTGGAAGCAGAGAGGACAGGACATAAAAAAACACTGGCAAGAACCCACCCGAGGCCAATAGTCTTTGCCAGCTTTGGGTTTGCCCACAGCCAAGCATTGAAAAGTGCTGCAGAGCGCTGCTCGTCACTCAGGGCACAAGTCTCTCTATGCACCAACTTTACACACCTAAGAGTGTTCCAAGCGTTTCAAGGTCAGCTTGGACAGGGCTCAGAGCAATCTGGTCTAGTGGAAGGTGTCCCTGCCCATGGCAGGGGGTTGGAACTCGATGAGCTTTCAGGTTCCTTCCAACCCAAACTGTTCTGTGATTCAGTAGACGGGTCTGTAACGTGCCTAATTTCAGGGGGCTCAACCTTCTAAAGCCAGCACAGCTCTGTGCCAGCAGGGAGTCTTGGTGACACAAGCCTTCACTTCTCTTCAGAAAACACTAGGATGCATTCTGTGATGGATTCTCTATATCAGATAATCCAGGGCAGCCCAGCATCTGAAAATAGTGTGCTGAGTAGAAAACTCCAAATTAATTGTAATTTCTGGAATTCCTGACCTACACATTCAAAGGAGCATATATGTCCTTCATATTTTTATACATATATAAATATGAAATTGAACCAAAATTGAAAATTATATGTGTACTTGTCTACCCCTCTCTGTCAGATATCTCTGTTGCTCTTTTGATGCAGCACTAAGGGAGCTATTAAAATTAATTAAAATATTATTAAAATTATATTAATTAAAAGATAATCCTGATTGTTGGTATTGAAGTTGCTTTTTCTTTCTTTTTCCAAACAGGGACTGTGAAGTGAAGGCTTCTCTCTGAGATAAAGAGGGAGACAAAAAGCAACACTTATTGTCTGGCAGACAAACCAGTACTTACACTGCTTTCTGCCCAGTGTGCACGGGGTGCTGGCTCCTGGCTTGCTGGTCATTCTGGAACCACTCACACTGTTTCCTTATCTCTGGAGACAGGTAGAAAGCAAAGTCACCTGGAGACAGAGAGAGAGACATTAAACACTGGTGTTGAGGATGGTGGTTACCCACCAGCAATACATTACATATATTTCTTATTCATTTAAAAAAACCCCAACTTCTCTCTTCTTGCTTGCTATGGAATGTCTCTTGATGTTTGGTGTGGCTGCTGCAGCACCGTGGGCTGGGAGATTTGTTATTCCAGTTTACAAACATGAGAGCCACAGCTACAAGATACCAGAGGGCTGCGTGTGTCTTAGTCTGTCAGGTGTAAACAGATTTCTTGTAACAAGGCACTTCCAACCACACAGACGATGTTTTTTCAAGAGTTAGAAGTTTCCAGGGCTGCTGCAAGCAGTTAACAGAAAAAGCAAACTGAGAGAACCTAAAAGTTTATTTCCAGATGTTTGCTTTCCATTTAGTGCGAGACATTCCTGAATCAGTGATTTATCAGCCCACTAGTCTGATTTTCAGGAATTTTTGCTAAAAGCTAGTTTTCCTAGAGAAAAACTAGCTTTCCTAGAGAAGGTCCATTTCTTGTCCTTGCTGGTCGGGTGTGTTTAGGACCCCTGGCTGCTGGAGATCCAGCCTGGGGTCTCTAGTTGAGCTGAGATGCAAATTTTCAAGGCATAGTCTGCACATCCCAAGCTCAGCAGCATTGTTTATCCCTGAGCAAAGAATCCTGTCCATCTGGTCCTTAAGTCTGCATGCATCAACTCCAGATCTCAGCCTGAGCCATAAAAGTGCCTGCTAGACATGGTGTTTATGCTGAAATTGGGAAGATTTGCTGGGTGTTCAAGGAGCTCCAAGGAAGTGCTGGCAGACTGTAAAGGGCCAAGAGCCTCAGCAGGACCAGACCCTATGGGACATATTGCAGATGTGAGTGGCAAGCCATGCAGGATGAAGTCAGATCCCACAGGTGAGCCCATGGAGACCAAGTCAAAGCAGACAGAAGTACAAACTCTACTTGGTGAGCCAACGTGGGATGGGATGGGATGGGATGGGGAGTCCAAAGTGAACAAAACCCAGACCTACTGAACTAGGCAAACACATGAGCAGCCACAAATGCACCAAACAGTACAGAAGATATAAAAAGAGAGTAATTTCAGTGGGCCCCACTGCCCAAAGAGATGGCCATGCTAGAGCCACCCCCCGCCGCCACCAGGCAGGTAGACCAGACCTGTGAGATTAACCCCTCTGAGTTGCCCCTTCCATGACACTTTGGCTGCAGGATGTTAGACTTACTTCTGATAAAAGATGGCAGCAACCTGCCAAACCGCAGTAAGGGCTCTTCATGAAGCTCTCCTGGTTTATCGACCAGCTTGAAGAACACGTCACTTGGCTCGCTGGCTAGGCTGTAGATGTTCTTGGCATTCACCTTCCTGCCGATGCCCAGGACAACAAAGAAGTACCCGTTGCATTTTGCATTGGTGACAACCCTCTGCAGGTACTCAAGTTCTTGTTTGTTCACTTTGCCTGTCATCATCAGAACTATGACTCTCAGATCCCGGCGGTTTGGTGCACTCTCGAAAACATGAGCAATCGTGTGTTCAATTGCGCTGCCCAGAGCCCTTGTGCCGTGCAGCTGGGTCATTTGGTTGTGAAGGTAGTTAATGATCTTCTCTTTGGACCCATAATCTGTTAGGGAGAACTCAGTTTTTACCGGTGGGAAGCTTGAGTTGGTTTCGTGTTCGTAAGGAGCTTGCTGGAGAACTGCCACTCTTGCGTGGTGCTGGGACACTTTTGGCTCCGAGCTGATTTCCAGGTTACTCACAAGGTGGGAAATGTACTTCTTCATCTCGCTGAACTGCAGAGGCGTGGTGGACTCTGAGCTATCCATGATGAAGGCTATGTCAGTGTCAACATCTGTTGGGGCTGCCCTTCTGTCTCTGAATCCAAGCCTCTGGCTAACAGCACCACAGATTGGATTGGGGTCACACACATCTAAGGGAGAAATATAGTAGGTTTCACCTGAAGGAACTAAAAATGACTCTCTTTTATCTTTGTAAAAATCTCTTGCATCATATGAAATGCTATCAAGCCATGGACATTCACTAGTCCGTTACTTGATACCAAATTCATTTCACACCACAACACATTTAGTTATGCACTTAGAATTTTTATGTGCTCCTGCATCCAAAAGGATCTCTGCAGCACTCTGTCATAAATGGCAGAAGGCCATCTTTGAGAGCATTTTGCTACCAGTATTTGGGCTGGTAAAGTGGGAACCAGACTAAAAAGGAGTTTCCCTTTACAAAGTTGAGAACCCCCGGTGTGCCTCATTCACAATGCCAATGTTTTTTGCTCCACCCAAGAACATGAATCCCTTGTCTTCATCAACAAAAGGGCTGACTCCCAGCTGGGCTTCCCTTCTGCACCACTTACAACTGACTGCTGTGTGACTACAAGGATTTAGCACTGTCTAGAGGAGAAATTGGATGCCTTACCCAGACAAATGTGACAAGTCAAGAGCCTTTGGATAGTTTCATTCAGCTGACCGCCGCTGGCTGGAAGAACAATGGCATGGCCAACTGCTGTGTTGTTGATCTGGTTAGATGGAAACAGAGAAACACAGTGTTAGATATGCTGCCTTCTCTTGTTTTCAGCTCAGAGTAAGGGAAGGCAATGCACAACTCCGAGAGATTCTCTGCTCAGCACAGTGGCCTTGGTGAATCCCATCTGGAGGAGCCTCATGGCCCTGACGTGTGTTAGTGGGACTAGTTTAGAGTCACAAAATCCAAGAAAAGGATCAGGTGCTTGAACCAGTGCTCAGTGTGCTCGTCTGGGGCTTTTTTGTGGCTTTAAATCTCTGCATGTCCACTCTCCCTCTGCCAGCAATGCTAATGTACTTCCACTTTTCCCACCCTTTGCCTTTTCTGCCAGACCTTTCTCACGATGGAGACTCCTTCCTTTTGTTTCATACCACACCTGGCACCCTGGAGCCATGGTCTGGAATACAAATGACTCATGATAACCTCAGTAGCGTTTCACAGCAGGCGCTGTGGTGACTATGGAATTAGGAATTCTCTCCCAATAGACACACTGGATGAGTTTGGCCAGCAATGCTTTCTCTGAAGCATTTCTCCCCTCACTGCCTGTAGGATCCAATGCCATCAGTCTCCCCCGCAAACCAGACTGAGGTCATGAGCAGAAAAGGAAAGGAAGGGTGAACGACCCCAAACCTCCAGAGCTCTGCTGAGAACCGCGTCCTGCCTGCTGGTGAGGAACACAGGGATGACCCCGGCATCGTAGAGTTTCAGCACGGCGTCGTTGAGCTGCGGGGAGGCTCTCGTGTCCCCGTTGCTGAAGAAGACAGCCACCTTCCTCATGAGGAAGCCACTCCGGGCACGCTTGAAGGTATTCCTGGCCACGAAGGACATGGCAGTCTCCAGGCTGCGTGGCTTTGTGGTCAGGGTTGCCTGGAAGTTTTGGATCTGCTGGAGGAGGCTGGATTTCTTCCTGGCATCAGCAAAGCGGATCTCTGTGGTGACCTCGCTGTTGTAGGTGACCAAAGCCACCCGGGCACCCCGAGGACAGTTGCTCTCGGCGATGGTTAAGTTGTTGACGACTCTGAGCACAGTTTGCTTCATCCTGTTAAAAACTTCCCTGCCTACGCCCGAGGAGGTGTCGATAGCAAAGGCAAGCTCGGTTGGGAACACAGGGCACTCCTTGGGACCTGCCAGGAATGTGCATTGGGAACAAATCAAGCCTCAAACAGCTGTCAGGGTGCGAGGACCACGTCCTCAGCGGGGGTAAATCATTCATACCACGCGTGTGGGAAGGGCAACAATTCTGGCACACAGTCACCCCGGGGTTTAAAGGGCTGAATGTGACTTACCATAGCAGCAAGCTGTGGAAGAGATGGAGAGAAAAAGCAGCGTGGTCAGTGCCAGTCATGTAACATGATGGGCAAAGAAGGGTAGAGGAAGGGATGTAGCAGAGCACTGATGTACTCACGGCATTTGTCTTTGATGTTCCTCACGAGCGCACAGCGCTTCACAAAATAAAAGAGAGGGAGAAAGGGGGAAAAAGGAGATATGTCACACAGCCAACCAAAGGGTATTTCAAAACAAGAGAGAAATTATGCCACACTTACATCTCTGGATTCTCCTTTATCGCCCTTAAGTCCCTGTTTAAAAAAAAAATAAATAAATAAATGGAGAGCAATGGGTATTTTCAGGGTGCCACATGAACACTGTCAGAATAATTATTTAACCACAGGTTATGCAGAAGCCAAGGGAAAACCTGTCTGTTTTCATCTGTGTTTCCAGCACAGGGGGAAGTGCTTTCCCATGTGGGGAGTAAACATAGCTGAGACCAAACCCAAAAGGGGGGTTTGAACTAGATGACTTTTAAGGTCCTTTACAACCCAGACCATTTTATGACTTTTTGTTTCTGTAATTGATGCTGCTCTAAGTTCAAGTCACCTTGGCCTTTTTAGGGTGCTCTGTGCTAGCCAGGTTTGCTCATGGACCATGTCCTGTGTGGGGTGATAAATGATAAGGAGCTGAGAATGTCTTAGAAGGAATTTTAAGGGGCATATTGCCATGGGGAAATCCTAGTGCCTGGTAAGAGTGTGTGTCTTGAATTTTTCCTTCGGTTTGAGGATGGGTAAATATTTATCAGTGATAAACAGCTAGTTAGAAATTTAGAGTCACATCCAGGACAAATAAAGAGGGATTTGCCCAACTTGAAATCAGCAGGAGGAGGTGATGGGGCTATTTTTCAATCCCTGGCACCAATAGGGACCACCACATTTCTCAGGCAGGATTGTCTCCAAGGGTGAAGCCAGAGGCTCCATCAGCAGTGCCATGAACACTTACCGATGGTCCAGGATATCCAATCTCTCCTTTCTGACCAGGTGCCCCAGGTTCTCCTGCATCTCCCTAGAGACAAAGAGAAGTTCTACCTGTGAATGTCTGCAGGAGGACTGCCAGGAGCACTTGGGGGAAAAGATGTGTACATCTTTTCAGGGTGTTCATGCAGAGGGGAAAAGCTGTGTCACGATCCAACAACTTACTCTGCGGCCTCTGTTTCCTTTCGGGCCGGGGCCTCCAGCAACACCGCGGTCACCAGGTCCACCCTGGTTGGGGAAAAACACAAATTATAGCTCTAAATCTGCAGGATCACGGCTACATTCCTTGGAAAAGGAATGCGTAGCTCATGGGCTGCACCCTACCTTGGGCCCCGGGTAGCCTACGAAGCCACGTTCTCCCTGAAACAACAGAAAAGTTTATTTGAATATGTTTTACAAAATGTCCTTCTGCATCTGCACTGGAGACCTTGGCAACTTCCTTGTCTTTGTTAAGGAGTTGGGCATGCTGAGCATTCACCTACCTTTCTGCCTTTAGGACCTGGGCCACCAATTCCATCTCGTCCATCATCACCCTAAAATTGGAAAGCCAAAGTTGTTAATATGAAGTCATATACAAATAGCTGAAACCCCACAGGTCCAACAGCATCAATAGAAAGAACCCACTGAAGCACAGGCCTTTGAGAAACTCTTAAAGGTTCCTCAAAGTTCTTTAAGTGTCCTCAAAGGTGTGAGGGTGTGGCCACACTTACCATCTCTCCTCGTGGGCCTGGTTGTCCATTTGGCCCTTTGAGTCCCGGGTTTCCAGGCTCACCCTGCGAACAGGAGCATCTGTTAAAGCATGTGCTGGAACTCCAGGCAGCTCTGAGCCTTTCCCACCCCATCAGCACTGGTTTCTTTACACAGACCAGTCTGCAGTGGTCCTTGTGGCAGAGGGGCACGGCCGGGCCTACACAGCCAGCAATTCTGCCAAATTCTTGCTCTTTAGTGGGACCTTTAGTGATTTCAGGAAAGATAAAATCATATGGAGGGTCTAGAGAGATCCAGCACAACAGCCTTCCCATGTGGGCATCATCTGAAAATCTGCCCAGTTACTTGATTACTTTTGCCTCTCTGTTCAATGAAACAGGAGCCTAATGAGGCAACCAGAGCACTGACCTTGCTTCACTCCACCCTGGACAAGCCCAAGAGGTTAATCTCATATATTTTTTTAAGCTCATGCAAAATCCAGAAGCTTTTCAATGCTGTTTTGGTCGCTGATGCCAATTGCTCATGAAGACATACCTTCTGTCCCAGGGGACCGATCCTGCCGCGCTCTCCTGGGGTTCCTGGAGGTCCACCACCAGCCTGGAATGGAAATGGGGAGAGGCATGTTGTCAAGAAAACTTGAGTGCCAGAAACCAGGGAATGAGGTGACCACAGAAATCACGTATTGACCAGTAGGGCTGGTGCCTCTCAAAACACCTTAGGAAATTCAGAAGTCTAATTCATGGTTGGGAAGAGCTGGATGTCCAGCTCAGTTCAATAAAAATGTCAGCAGCAACCTCATATTGCCCTTAGAGAACCCCCCTGGGAAAGCAGGAGGGGAAAAAATCATGGGGAAATGCAGGATTGTCTGGCTTTATGTCCATGTAGTAGGAGAGAGAAATAAATACATGGGGGCCCCCAGGAAGCATGAGAGATGGTTATGTTCTGGCTTCAGAGAGTGAAAGGTCACAGAAGATGCCCTGCCAGTCACTCAGAGATGTTTTTGAACTAAAATGGCAAACCATAACAGGCCAAATGCTGAAGCCCTGACCCCTCTGTGGTTGCTTTTAACTTTTTTCTTCCATAATTCTTGATCAAGAAATCTTTAGTGTAAGTTGAGAGGAGAATCATGCTGGAAGAGTGCGTTATAAGAGAGTGGAACAGAGTTGGAGCCCTAAGGAATGGAAAGACCCATTGGCTGAATCTTGTTAGTTCAACAAGGATATAGTTGGGTCAATGTCTGAGAAGCAGCAGCAGGCTTACCCTGGGTCCAGGAATACCCTGCTCTCCTCTTATGCCTGGCGTGCCAAGCTGGCCAGGTGGACCCTGCATGGAGAGAAAAGAGACACTGTCAACACACACAGGCAGAAACACACCCAGACCCCAAAGAAAGCAAATGCTGCAGCGCCTGAGAGGCAGTTTATAAACTCATCACACTTTGGGTGGTGTGAATGCACCAGGCTTGATGTCCCAGGGCTGCACACCCAAAAGTACCCAAACCCTGACAGTCCCTGCTGATGAGACTCTTTGGGTAAGTGGTTGTGATGAAACAACATGAGGCAGGACATTTGCTCTGCTGCAGACCCACTGACCTGAGGCCCTCGCATGCCTTGTTCTCCAGCCGGTCCCGCCTGACCGGGAGCGCCCGCGGTGCCCTGGAAGGACAGAACAGGACAGTGCAGGTTGGCATGGGGGGACATGGTCAACATCATGCAAAGGGCATCATGGCATTTACAACTGCACAAAGAGCAGGGAAGAACAGATTGTTTTGGGGGGGGTGGTGTCTGTTTCTTTTCTTGGTTTGGCTCTTTTTTCAGAATATAGTTATAGCAGAGAATAAGCACAGCATGGGCGGGGTAATTTGCCCCCCTACAATGAATGGGCATCAACCTCCTTTATGCTTTGACCCTGTTACACTGCTCCAGCAGCACATGGAGACAAAACATCTGATCAGGGAATGCTGCAGAGGACAGGCAGCCCCAGAACGGCTGGTTCTGCACCCAGTCCAGGTAGAAGCATACATGGAGATGAGCCTGAGGAGGAGGAGCAGGGAAATCTGGGGGAGAGAGCAGGCAGAGAGGGCCCATCTCTTGGCACATGTCTTTGGCGCTGTGGCTGCCTGGCCCATGGTGTGGCAGGAGCCCAAGGTGCTGTCCCCATCACTTACCTTAACCCCTATCTGTCCCCTTCGTCCTGTCATACCCTGGAATGGAGAAACAATGAGGTTTGTTACTGGAGTATGTAACCACACGGTTCTCTATTGCTTTTATCTACGCTGCTCTGAGTCCAAAATTAAATTTGAATTGTTTAAACTACTGGGGAGAGAGGGAAAGAGAAATCCACAAGGGCAGCTGTCTCCAATCAAACTTTGGCATGTTTTCTCCCTCCTCACATCCCCCAGCACTCCACCACATAGGTGTGTTGCTCCCTCATGTATGCAGGAGTGTGTCAGCATCCCTGGGATGGGAGCAGGGAAGGCATCTCCAGATGTTCCAGTCACACCAGCTCCAGTTTGGTTGTTGCCTTTTCAAAATCAGCAGCCAAATGCAGATGCACATCACAGGATCATGGAATGGTTTGGATCAGAGGGGACCTTCAAGACCCTAATTCCACTCCTCCTGCCATGTTGCTCCAAGCCCCGTCCAGCCTGGCCTTACACAGAAATCAGTTGTAGCTCCACTGATCTGAGCACTGAGTTATTTGCATGGGAATAAATTCAGGGTTAGACCTTTAAAATCTCTACAACAAGCAAGGAAGCCCCCAGGCTTTTTCTTTTTGAGCTTGGGTGTTGTTTTTTTTTTCTTTGTTGGTTTTTGAGGTTGCATCCCTGATGGTTGTGGAACAAAGTACATGGAAGGGCAGGAGGGAAAATGTGTTTGTCAAAAGCTTGGTCCCTGCTGACTGGGGGTCTGGCAGCTCACCTTCCTCCCGACTCCACCGTCTTGGCCCTTGAGCCCTGGCGGTCCTGGTTCTCCCTAAGGGAAAAACAAAACTCAGGTGAGAGCCCTGAGATGAGCAGGCACTGGGAAAATATGTTCAGCTCAAAAATTGGATCCTTTCATGTTCTCACACATTACTTAATAGTCCTGCATTGGTGAGAATCCTTCTATCAAGTCACAGAGATTTTCGATCAGGTTTCTGAGCCAGCACAATTTGACATCCCCATTCTTTGGGAAGTGCCTTCTGACATTTTAAGGTGCATTTTTATTCTGAGCTGATTTGAAAACAGGTGGGTTTTGAAATTTTCCAAGGAGAGTGTGTTTTGGGTTTTTTTTCCCAATGTTTCAGATGAATCAGGAGGTTCAGATTTGGTATCATCTAAACAGTTCTCCATTTCTGTATATGACCTACAAGAACATACGAAATTAATTTCCATATGCAAAGTTGTTTTCAGTGAAAATATCAAAAAAGACATTGTAAAATAACAATTTTTTTTTAAAAGGCACCTTTTACACAAAACATCTTCTAAACTGACATCTTCACAGAGAAAGTTGCAAACCAGAAACATTTTCCAGTGGAAAAAACCCCATTCCATCTGAAAAGGCATGATGAGTTTAAGAAACCTGCACGTTTTTGGCAGCACCCTTTTTTCATACTTTCTCTGTCCCATCCTATTGTAAAAACCAAAAAACAACACAAGACAGCAAAGAAATTTTACCATTGGTCCAATTTCACCCTTTTGGCCTCTGGAGCCCCGCTGAGTGTTATCAGCTCCCGAATCTCCCTGAAAGCAACAGAGCAATGAGAAACATCTGTGTAAGTGGGACATGAAAATCAGAGCATAAACCGCTCTGCTAGAGCTGAGGACCAACTTCTCTTTTTTTTTTTCTTTTTTTGACTGAAATAGATGAAGTATTATTGCTGGTTTCAGTCAGACACAGCTTTTCAAGGGAGAAATAATAATACCGAAGAAGGGGAGGAAGGGGGATTTTAATATGGTGAAACAGTGATTGACAGGTTGGTATCAAGAGGCATGTGGTGCCCACATGTCACCTCCCAGTTCCTGCTCTGTCACTGGACCTGCCACTGTCAAGCACCATTTAATAAGCCTGATCTGATGAGCCCCAGGAGCGGTGGGAAGAGGGTGGAAAATCAAGCAGATGCCTCAGCAGTATTTACCGGATCTCCTCGGACCCCGCGGTCACCTCGCTCTCCTCGTTCACCTTTAACTCCCTTATCGCCCTGCAGGAAGACACAGAGGGTTGGGAGAGCAGCCCTTGCCTGTCAAAAGCATCCCTGAGGGCAGTGTGATGGCTTTCCCCTCTCCCCTGGCTCAAACCCACCTTGACACCATCCCTTAGCCCCCCTGTGATTAAAGCCTTACCCTCCTGCCGGAGTATCCCTTCTCTCCAGAGGAACCGGGCAAACCCTTGTCTCCCTAAAAAAAGAAAAATATTTTAGCATATTTGCCACTTCCAAAGTGCTCCTTAAACACTTCACTGAAGCGTCTTGTAACAAGGAGTAAAGCAATTAAAATGACTGACCTCTTCTCCATCGATACCATCCAGGCCCATCTCTCCCAGTTCACCCTGTGGAAGGGAGGCAAAGGGCAAATGCTCACTGAGGGAAAAGGGAACGGGGAGGGGGATCCTGATGTGTCCATGCATTCATGCTCACCGCCATGGAGTGAGGAAATAGCTCCCTACCTTCTCTCCTGGGAATCCCCGAGAACCCTAAAGAGATCAGAAAAGGGAGTTACTCCATTTTTGTCCAGTTCATTGCCGTGGGAAGTGGTGGAGAAGGAGGGCTGGGCTTGGTGGCAGACCCAGAGCCAGGACCGGGGCGAGACTTTGCCTACTTCCTCTTATGCCAATATTTTTCTTCAGCTGCCTCCTCAAGGCTTGTGCCAAGACAAAATATGTGGATCGTGGGGTTAATCCAGCTCATCCAGTAAATTAGCTCACCCCTTAGCCACAACTCTTTCTCCACTGACTTTTTTTTCTCCCTGCATCCATTTTTATATTAATTTAGAGCCAGTCCTGGTTCCTTTGACAAGGCTGGACAGATTTTTAAAGATACTCAGTATCTCAGCTGCAACTAATGGGCTTGGTTCATGCATTCCTTTTCTCCCTGACAGAGGATCTTGTCCATTTGCTTGTCAGAGCAAATGGTAGGAAAACATCCCCTTAATTTCACTGAATATTTCCCATAAATATTATATGTTTCCCCACCTTTTCTGGCTGCTGTTCTGAACAATTAGCTCAAGGTTCCTCCTTAAAGCTGCAGCCATGGCTCACTTGTCTCCATCCACACACTGTCCCAGCTCTGAGCCACTTTTTGGTGTTAAGAGCAGATCCATCTCTTCCCCAATCTTTCCCCCAGAGCCAGACTGCAGAAAATAGATCAGCCTTGTCTTAGATTGAGCCTGGGTGTCTCTGGGCTTCCTTTTTGCTCTTCACAGCAACACTAAAGCCACGACTCGTGCTGAAAGCCTTGGTGCTTGGCCAGGTGGGCACCACCACTGGAGTGGACATGGCAGCTGTTGTGTGACCTTCTAAAGCAGCAGGAGTTGCTCTTGGTGGACTCCCACCCACTGGACTCTGGGTCTGCTCCGTGCAGGCTGGTGCCACACATACCTTCGTTCCTCTGTGCCCGGGACATCCCTGGAAACCTTGTGTCCCGTTCACACCCGGTGGTCCACGCTCACCCTGTTGCATGGAGGGGAAAAAGCAGTGGTCAGGGTTTGCCTGCTAACCAAGTTTCTGTGGCTAACTGCCACGGGAGGTGGCTTGGAGGCACAGGAGCAAATGGAACATCAGGTTTTGCCTGATCACCCCCCCATCTCCTGCCCGCAACATTCCTCACGTGGAGACCAACTGCAAGTCTTTATCACTGGGAGAGAAACATCCCTCCCAAACTCTCAGCTGTGAAAGAGCTTTATAAAACTTCTCTTTCAAAAATAAAATGACGAGATGAAACCCCCAGAGCTCTGCATAGGCGTCTAATCCCACCCTGACCTCCAGGCCCCAGGAAAACATTGCATTGCAGGCAGTGTCTCACTGCAGCACTTGGCCCTGGCCTGTGCTGTTGACCTCGGCTTCACCTCCCGGGAGTGATGTGTCGGGGATGTTTATTACAGGGGTGACGTGGGATTCATGAGGAGTTTGGATGAAGCAGTGCTAGTAAGAAGTCATGGGACTCATGTTCTCTGCCATGTGGTTCCATCCTTGGACTAACTCAAATCTTTCAGCTGCAGGAAAACTTTGGCACAGGCTGCGGCTTTGATGAAGCTGGGGATTTTATTTGCCTTGGAGAAACAGCACAGACCTGGGTCACATCAAGTAATGTGAGTTCTTCCCCCCATCATGCTTCTCCAGCTCTCAAGAAGCTCCTGACTGACTTTATCCCAGGAGCAGCTGGGACCTGAGTTGCTACTCAGGCTACTGGGAGCGGGGACTTCAAAGTTCTGCTTTCTGTCTCTTCTAATCCACACCCACATCCCCAGAAGAAAATATTAGTGGAAAAGCCTCTAAATGCTTTGCTATAGTGAGGTCCCTGCTTGAGCAGGGGCAACCACTCACCGGTCCTCCTTCATCACCAGGATAGCCCCCGTATCCAAGATCACCTGTGACACCCTAGAAGACAACAGAGAGGATTATGCATTTCTTTCATAGTTCTGTGATTCATATTGCAGATTTCCCTAGATTTGCACAAAGCAGCTACTTGGTCATCTGTGTAAACAAGTTAATGAGAGAAACCATCTCTTTTTGATGTCCCGAAATTGTTCCACAAGATGCTTCACCTCCTCCTTCCAGCCACTCCTCCCTGCCCTCTTGGATGTTTTACAACACAGAGGCTGTGAGGAAAGGGAAGAAGAGCAGCTCTCAACCCCTGTGCGTGGCCCAGGGTCAGTTTTAAAATGAGGGGAGTAAGTGGAGATGATCCCCCCATTAACATCACCCACTACAACCTGCCCGTCACTCACCCATCACCACTGGGGTCCCTTGCACAGGGACCCTTTATCCCCAATAAAATGACCTACCTTTGGTCCTATGCGGCCTGGCAAACCTCTGTCCCCTCTCTGTCCTGAACACTTGCACGGGACCTTGCAGCACGTCCTCTCTGCAATGTTGTCCTGCAGCAAACAAACACAGGACACAACAGGAAGGTGTAAGAAACTTGGCAGAGCCCCATAACTCCTGCAAGGCTGTGGAACTGCTCCTGTGACAAACATAACATTGACCCAGCAGCATTTTGGGGTCCCTCTGCCTTGAAACACCCCCAACAGCAAGAGAAGGAGATGTGTGTTGGCAGACTGGTTAGGTCACACGGTTAGGAAGAAGAAGCCAACACTATATTTTGGACATCAGAAGGAGGGTTTAAATGGGAACTGTGTGGGGCAGAATTCATAGAGTGCATTTAGTAGGAGATCAGTCCCCAGAGCAGCACCTGTCACTGAAGAGAGAAATCTCAGCTCCAAAGAAACCAATCCAGGTTGTGGAATAGGCCACAAGAAAGTTGTGGCAGTGAGTAACTCACTAGCAACATGCAGGCTGAGAACCATTTGTGAGTATATAGTAAAGAGAAAAAAAAAGTTAAAAAGAAAGATATGGGCTCAGAGAAATTGCAGCTGGTTTTTGCATCATCCAGCAGAAAGAAAAAAAAAATCACTTTCATTGCCAAGTACATTGCTGGCTGCAAATATTTCCTGCCAGTTTTGAACATTTACATTTTGGAAGGGTTTTCCTAGGCTGAATTACTTGGGGATGGGCTGAAGACCAGCTTTTATCCCAAAACCCAAGGTTCACTCCCAAGAGGCTGCACTTTGATGTGCGGAGAAGGGCTTAGCAAGATTACCACAGGGATCAGTGGTTAAACCCAATCTTATTAAATCTGCTGCAAAAGGACCTCAGCCATGCTGGTAGCAGATGAGAAATTGGGGGGAACTGGACATTCCAAGGTTGAGAGCAAATAACCTAACAGACTCAAGAGGGTCTATGTATATGGGAGGGCAGTAAATCTTGAAGAAGAAAGAATCATGGAATGGGTTGGATTGACAGGTACCTTAAAGGATAACTCCTTGTCTGTCAAAAGCACGTCTGAAACACAGTGACTTACTATTTGTTTGTTTTTTCGGATTGCATAAATATTAAATAGAAACTAACTAAACAGAATCAGCTTGGGGAAAGAAACCTAGAAAGCAGTGCTGCTGCAAGAAGCTCTAACACTGGCCAGGTATGACAGGGCACTACCATAAGGTTAAAAACCCCAACAGCATAAATATAGGCAGAGGGCAGACTTTTGGCATGGCAGCTTTTGATGGTGTCTTATCCCATCCCACTCGTCTGGAGCAGTAGGAGACCAGGCAGCACCATGATCTGCTCTTCCCTTTGTTTGCTGTGGCATCTGTAAGAAGAGCTGACGTGAGGCAGGGAGGGGGGAGGAGCAGAGCCAAGAGGGTGTAATTCAGCCCCGGTTCAGCCCTGCAGGAGATCCAGCCACGGGCTTCCCTCCAGCATTACGAGGCAGCGCTGCCTGTGCCAAGTTACTTACGAGCTGCTCTGCCAGCTCGAAATCCAGGTCCAGCAGATTAACTCTGAGAGGTCTGTTGTAGGTGAACCCCCGGCCGAACTCCAGCTGCATCACTCTGTCAAAATTGCTCACTCGGTCCAGCCCGACGAAGATGAGAGCGCTGACACCTGAGAGGGGGGAAGCAGAGGGGGCTTTGGGATGGGGCGGGGTGCTCTGCAGAGCCTGCACACCCTCCCCCGTGATGACACATCCTCATCCACCTCTCTGATTGCAAAAGGAGCTTATTCAACTGAGAACGGGCACATTCAGTGCGAGTTACCCACGTGCTCAGGTGGCAGCAGGCAGCTAAATATCACAGGAAGGCAGTGAAGAACAGCCAGTGCCCGTAGAACTCATGAAATCCTCATTCCTTACTGCCCAAAGCCAGTGGATTCATGAGAAATGGGGGTAAAATGGGCCACATGTAAACATGGACTATAATCACAGCCTTGAAGAGTAAAAGGTTTACCTTCTGCATGCAAAGTAGATGAAGCAGCTTCCAGCTGATTTATTGGGTCATCTGCACCATCAGTAAAATGGATTATGACCTGGGAGAGAAATAAGTTTATATCAGAAAGTTTCAGAAACACAATCAGTGCAACCTGAAGAGCCTTTTTCACAGGGGATGCTTCATCTGAGAGGAGATGGGGGAACTGCTACGCCTTTTCCAGGCCATGTTTTTTCCAGGGATTTCTGTGCCAGGTTCCTGCACGTTGTCTCATGCAGGTGTTCATTGCTAGAGCACGATCAGGGAAATATCTGGAGAGCAATAGTTTGCAGCCAAGCAGTGGTCATGGGCACTGGCTGCAGCGATGCTCAATCAACTGTCAGGACAGGACCCTGACAATGAAGTGAGAGCGCAGGAAACAGGCAGGGTTTAGGTGACCAAATTTATGGTGAATAAATTTACTTATTTAATGAATAATTTAAAAAAAATCATTATGAGTTTACAGTTGCCTTTTTTTTTTTTAAACACACCAGAAGCCAGCTTCCCTGGTGTCCTAGTTAGAACAACTGGGACCAGTTCATCACTGGATGGGTGTAACCCAAAACTGTGTATTCTAGAGCCTTCCATGCCATTTCCCAGAAACTGTTACCAATGAACCATTTACACCTTCTGCACATACAGCCTGACTCCTCAGGCTATAAACTGGGTGTTAAGAGGCCTGCGAGATAGGATGTTCCTTTCGTCCTCACACCCATTAAGGAACCCCCCACCCTGAGGGAGGTACTGAGCATCCCTGCCTGAACTGGAGGATATATAATCTTGGAGTTTTGGGACTTTTTTAACCACTCTTGGGTGGACTGCAGGAAGACTGCAGACCACCACTCTCAACCAGACTGCAGATCACAACTCTCAACCAGACTGAGACCACCACCCTCAACTGGACTGCAATCACCACTTTTGACCAGACTCCAACAGCTCTCCCACCAGCAGGTTTTTCCCCTCTCCCTTTACTTTGGACTCAGGGGGGCCCAAGGAACACCACTTTGTTTATGCCCTGGGGTGCTGCGTTATACATTTGGGTTTTGTGGGTTAAAACCAATTGTTTGTCTGTATAATCGTACTTATTGTATTATTTTATTAAATTGTTATTCTGACTTATAATCTCTCTTTTGAGTTGAGTTCATTTCCCCTGCTGGTTAACTTTTAAACCAGCACACCTGGCCAACACCCCCCCAGTGGCTGAAACAGGAGGGTAAGCCCAAAAGAGTTAACTAAGAAACTTGGGCCTACTAACAAGTTACTTACATTCAAAACTATCTGTTCTGTTCTGCTAACTGGACCAAAGCTTAACAGAGTGCTAAAGGTGCATGTAATGGGCCTAGAGGCAATAAATTAGGATACAGTAAGCTAAAGTAGACATTTGAATAGGAAAAATAGGCCGGGAGCCAGGGCTTTCTCCAAGTTTGAGCGAGCGGGTCAAGAACAATGGAAAGGAAGAAAGGTCAGACTGAGGAAGATGAGAATAAGCCCCCTCCCCATGGGATGAAGATCGGATGTACCCCTAAAATTGAGGGCCAAGAGAAGCGCCGCCCCAAGCTCCACCTGAGCTCCACCTATACTCCGCCTGTTATCAATATGTATGAATAGGTGTTATAATCACTTGAATATGTATTTAATCACATTTGGAAATTGTATAAAAACTGCTGATTTTGCGTGAAGCCTTCGAGCAAGTTTTTCCAGCAATAGCTGGCTTGCTCCCAGCGCTGCTAATAAATACCTTCGCTGCTCAAAAGATCAAAGTTTCTCCGAGCAGTTCTTTATACCTGATTTTTCGGATTCATGGCCTTGGATGTGACTGACCTTGGCGCTGCCGGAGGGCGAGGATCTGAACTTGCTGAGGTAGGACCTCAGCGTGTCCCCTGTGAGGACGTAGGGCCCGCGGCTGCGCATGTCCCGGAACCGCTCGAAGAGCTCGGGCTGGTACTCGGAGAAGTCCAGTCCCTCCACGGGCCCCCCCTGCGCCTGGGCCATGATGGCCACCCTGATGTTGGGTGCCTGGTTGCCAGTGCAGCTGATCCTCTGCATCTGCGTTATCCTGTTCAGCACGGACTCGACCCGGGACTCCAGAGCTCTCTGGGAATTGAATATGTTTTGGCCGGGCCCAACATCCGTGACATCAAAGCCAAGTATCACATCCAAGTCACAATCTGAAAGGGAAATGCAGAGAGAGAGAGAGAAGAGCATCATTGAGCAATGTGATGATTGTTTTTCAAGTAATGGCTTTTTTAGTCACTCTTTTAGTCATTAGTGAAGACATTCTGCATCAAGAACTGCCACCACTTGATACACAAGTGCCTTCTATTTCCTTTCATCATAGCAATGATAACCTGAAAAAATTTGCATTTTATTAATTTTAACTTTTTTCTTTTTTTCTTTTCTTCTTTTTATTGGGAGGAGCTGCCTAAACCAAGTCCAAGAGAAATTTTCATTTTCACCAGGCAGCCAAGACTGCTCCTTTTTTTCCACTGCATGAAAACCTGTCAGTACTTGCACAGTATACCTACACCCTTTGCTCGTGCTTGAAGTGACAAGGATGCAGAGGGAGGTGACAACCAGGTAACTGATCCCAAATCCCTGAAAGGTGTAGCTAGGATTTACATGGGATAACTGGGAATTAGAGAAGAAACAGGATTTGAAGATGCTCAGCCCAAGCCAACAAGGTGATGCACAGTCTGCCTTTCTGCTGGAATATTTAGTGGGGGCGTGGAATCACCCTGCAGCCATCAAGCTGCCCATTGGTCTGGAGCATGGGGAAATCAGGCTGCTGGGTGCCTTTCCTCAGGATTTAACATCTTCTTCTCCTACATAGGCTTTCAAACAGGGAGGTGTTTGAATTCTCTTTGATGTCAGTCCCACTGGTGCTGCATTTGGGAAGTGCTCCTGGTTACCACCAGCAGTGGTTTGCTTTGTCCTGAACTCAGTTTTCATTCTCAGCCGGAGCTGCTGCTCAGCTCAGGGCTGCTGTGACTCTCCAGCTTCTCCAGTGGTTCAGGAGACGCCTCTGCTCAGTGCCAGAGGGCTGAGCCACGGTCGGTCGTGCTGGGAGTAGGACTGGCTGTAATGCAGTAAGTAAAACCAGCTGCTGGGAGTCGGATCTGACATCAATACCAGCTCACTTACTCACCGCAATTCCCCCGCGTGGCTTCTGAAGCAGCCGAATCACGGGATTCCCTCTCAGGGCAATTCTACCTTAATCTACAACCACTCACGCGCTGCCTTTTCCTCATATACTTGTTGTGAGACTCAGTGGGCACCCTGGACGGTCTGGCAAGAAAAATTGTTTTCCCCCTCCGGTGCCTAAAGGGGTTATGAGAGAGCTGGGGAAGGACTTTGGGCAAGGGCGTGGAGTGACAGGGCAAGGGGGAATGGTTTCCCACTGCCAGAGGGCAGGGTTAGATGGGATATTGGGAAGAAATTTTTCCTGATGAGGCACTGGCACAGTTTGCCCCATTTCTGGAAGTGTTCAAGGCCAGGTTGGATGATGCTTGGAGCAATCTGGTCTAGCAGAAGGTGTCCTATGGCAGGGAGGTTGGAACTATATGATCTTTGGGGTCCCTTCCGACCCAAACCATTTTAGAATTCTCTGATTCTATGATTTCCAGCACACTCTTGTATGCCTGAATGGCCGAGAAGTCCAATTAGCTTGCAATAGACACCAAGGGCAAAACAAGGACCATCACTTTTCATTTTGGCACTAAATAAGTTTGTCTGTTAAGATGATACTGTTATCATGTCCCTACACATCTGGGAGAAAGGTGGTGAGACTTAGTCCAAAGGCAGCTAAATAAAGGAGCCCCTCCAAGGCAGTGATAGGATCCCAGTGATTTAGTGCCCGACTGTCACATCTGAAATGAATTTCACCACGATGGCACCTCTGTGGTGATGTTACACCATGCTACACACATGAACAGGCAGCTCTCCTACCAAAGGTTTGCAGTCCCCCATCACACTCATGAAGGAGGAATGAGCCCTTGCTGCACCTCAGGTTGTAGGTGAAGCACAAGAGTAGAATGGATAAGTCCATCAAAACACTTTGGATATTTAAAGCCACCCTTGGGAACAACCTCAGCACATTACAAAAGAACTGTGCTTACCTCGTGTCGCCTCTGTTACTCCTGGGCACAGCGTCTCCTCCATAGCGGCTTCCAGCGTGACCAGGACCTGCTCATTGAGCTCAGACAGCTCCTGGGCTGTGGATGCTCTGAAGCTCATGGCGCTCTCGCTGGCCAACATGCTGACTTCCTTCAGGTCGATGTTTCTCACGCCCACTGCGAACACCTTCACGCCTTTCTGCGTGATTTCCTGGGAGGCCCTCGGCCCATCATCCGTAGACGTCCCACCCGTGACGATGAAGGCGATCTGGGGCACCCTCTGGTCGATTCGGCTGCCGGCCTCCTTCACAAAGTGTCTCTCCTGGATGTGCCTGATGGCTGCACCAGTGTTTGCCACTCGCCCGCCTTTGTAGACGACTTTGTTGATCGCATCTAAAATCTGAGGTTTGGTGGAGTAGTCCTTGAGGAAAAACTCGTCGGTGACATCTGAGTTGTACTGGGCCAGTCCTACCTGGATAGAGTCCCCATCCCTATAAATGGCATCCACCACAGAGTAGACAAACTGAAGAACTTCTTGGAAGTTATCTCTCCCCAGATTGATGGAGCCATCCAGCAAAAACACAATGTCAGCCTGCTTCTTACCTCCTGAAAAAATCACAAAGCAAACACAGTTGTTAACAATTGTTTGCAGCATCTGTAATATTTAAGTGGCTTAGTGCTTTGTGAAGCATCACTTTGCAAGGTGAAGTTTCTCTCTCCTTTCTACCATTTTAGTTTCATGGACTCTTGGCAGGATTTTACATCCACACAAGAAGAAAGGTTTTGTATAACACTTCATACAGCATTACCTGTTTTTGTGATAGAGACCCTCATCTCCTTTCGAATTTAATTCCATTCTCTCCTACGCTCAGCAAAATCTGTTTCAAAGTGTTCTTTTTATCAATGTGACTAAAGGGACGGGAATCAAATGGTGTAATCATGGAATCATTTTCACGTTGTACAGATACAATCTGTGCTCTGTTCAGAAAAGTCTACAGGAAGAATAGCAGCCTTACCAGGAAAGAACGGTCCAGGTGTTTCTGTTGTAGGTATTGGAAGCTCTTCAAGAATCCTCTGTATCCTCTGTTCTAAAGTTGAGAGCCCTGTGAAGTCCTGTACCACAAGCACGCGCTCAGGATCGTTGGTAATGATCTGCAGCTGGTCCCTGTCCACGTTCCTGGCTCCAACACCCAGGGGTTTGATGTTTGTGGAGGTGATCACATTAGCAGGTCTGTTCACGTCATCCTGGGACCGGTCCCCGAGGATGACGACGAGGTGCTGGGGCACTCCATCTTCTATCCTGCTCCCCGCAGACTTGATGAAGTAGTTCTTCACCACGTAGTCCAGGGCTTTGCCAGCGTTCAGGGGGGAGCCCCCTCTAAGCCTCAGACGGCGGATGGCTTGCAGGACGTCATTTTTGGACTTTTGGGCCTTCAGGTAGAACTCAGGAAAGACGTTGTTGCTGAACTGTACCACCCCGATTCGCACTTTGTTTGGCCCCACTTCCAGCTGCTGAACAATCCTGCTGATGAAATCCCGAATGTGAGCGAGCCCCTCGGGCCTAACGCTGTCGGAGCTGTCGATGAGGAAGACAATGTCCTTTTCCTCACCAGAAATATCTGCGGGGAAGCAAGAAGAGAGGAAATTACTGGCGTGCCAAGCCTTTGCTGAAGCTTTGCTGCAGGATTTCTGCACTATCTGCTCTCGTGTGAGGTAAAGCCACACAGCATATTTTAGCCAACTTTAGTCATGGTGTTCTGGGGGCCCTCTCCAAAAGGGCTTGTGTGCAAGTGGGCATGTGTGTGCTAACAGTCTGCCTGATATTTGAAGCATGCATCACTTAGAGCCTTATCTGTTTTGTTCATTAATGCTCTAATCTGGATTTATCAACATTTCCAGCTTTATGTATGTTTCCTAGAGAGCTGCTAGATGGGAATAGGCAACTGTACACATTGCAGAATTTGAATTGAAAACCGAAATAGGCAATGTATTGACCTGAAAATTGTAAGATATAATGTATTTTAGGTACTTGGGTAGAATTTCCACCTATCTGAAAGTTTCCTTCCAAGACTGTACATGTGCTGCACATTTGCTTTTGTCTAAGGAAAACCTCAACTTAAGGGAAGGTTTTTTGGGCGACATTTACTTGAGTAGCAGCTCGGAGACAGCCGGTCCTGACAGCACCTTACCTATGGGGGGCTGCACATCTCCCAGCAGCTGCCTGATTTGGTCCACAGTCAGGGTTTCAATAGGAGTCAGCAGCTTCTGCTCGAGGCTGGGCAGTTCCTGGAAGCTGGAGACTTGGAATACATAATCAGGACTAAGGGAAATCTGTACCATCTCCTCAGTATCCACATTCTTTGCTATCATCATAGGTGCCACCCCCACTTGTTTGACCTGGAGCGACGGGTTCTCGAATTCATCGTCAGACTTGCGGGAGGAGAGGATGACCAGAAACTGAGGGACACCCTCCTCTATGCGGCTGCCGGAGGGCCGGGTGAAGATGGTCTTTGCCACAAACTCAAGGGCCTCCCCCACGTTCACCTGCTGGCCGCCCTTGGACCGCAGCTGCCTCACGGCGCTCTGCACCTCGTCCTTGGTGGAGTGGGTGTTGAGCAGGAACTCCACGTGGGGATGCTCGCTGAACTGGACCACCGAGATCCGGGTGGTGTCGATGCCCACGTCCAGGTTGTTCACTATCCTCCCGATGAGGTCGCGGATGAGGTAGAACTCCTGGGCGGCGTAGCGGGAGCCGTCCACCATGAACACAACGTCCCTCTTCACACCCGCTGCAAGGAGAGAAGGCAGTGGTCAGAAGGTGCACCAGGCATTGCTCATGGAAAGCAGCTAAGCTCATCATCTACACCACTGCCTTTGGCCACGGGGAGGATGCTCCTCGTCTCGTTGCCTGTGATTATCTCCTGGGAGCCCCAGCAGACAGCTCTGGGTCCAAGGCAGAGACAGGGCCAGTCTGCTAGGCACATCCCCGGGGGGGTAAGAACAGTAACTTCCAGAGCAAAGGAAGCAAGAGGGAGCAGGGGACACTTGGAACAATAATTCCTTGTGGGATGCCCATCCAAGGAAACATATCCTGGTGATAGTCCTTACTCAGGGCAGGTTGCTAGGCAGCCTGGGATGGTTTTACACTCAGAACTACCCCTCTTTCTTTGGGTTTGTCCTCTAGGAAAGTTTCTATCCTATTATTCTCTCAGCTTCTTCCTTTCCAGGATGACTTTTTGATTCCTAATTAAGTATTTTTTGCAGTGGTAATTCAGGTCAGAGCTTGAATTATCACAGTATATCTCACTGATAAATGGGGATAGAGGAAGGTGGTCTGGCTTAGAAGGAAAAGAACAGACAGAGTAGGATGGTGAACTGCTAAGGGACTGATCTGGGTTACTCTTCATCTCAGGCATACACTGGCTGTATTTCATTCCGAGTGAGACCAGAAATGGAAGATCTGATCCTTTTCCCGATGCCCACTTCAAATTTCCCTTCCCCTGGTGAATGAGGGTGGCAAATATAAGAAAAATCAGCATGTCTTACATATAGCAGAGAGCTGACCTTGATTTATAGTAGTGTGACGGTGTTCCTGTAGCATCTAAATGATGCCATTTCCATTCCAGAAGGAATAGCATGGACTTAAAATCCATCCATTTAAAATAAGATTAAGGACATAGCATTCACTTTTTGGGTCTTCCATGTGGATATAGCGTAGACCACCTTGAGGGACTGGGCTTAGAGGTGGCTCAGCTTAATTACACAGCTCCTACCAACCCTAAATAGTGCACCGACAGTGAGACCAAGATTGACTGGGAGCCTCAGCCGTGACCATCTTTGCTTTTCTCGGTTTGTGTTGCAACCATGATGCTACTAAACATCATATTTTGCTGCTGGCTCTTGGTGCAGACACAAACATCTTCTCACCTGGGCTGGGAGATGTAAAAACCAGATCAGGGGCAAGTGACTCTATCTCTTTCTTGGTCAGCCGGATGACTCTGTTGGAGACGACCTGCTGCACCGAATCCAGCTGGCTGAAGTCGGGAACAGAGATAGCGAAATCCGGTAGGAAGGAAATGGTCTGCAGCTCTGTGAGGTCAGCATTTCCAATCCCAATGCCGAAGGGCACCGTGCCACTCGTCTTCAGGACCACTGAGGGCCTCCTCACGTCGTCCTGGGACCGGTCAGCAGTCAGCAGAATCAGGAACTGTGGGACGCCCTCTGCTATCCTGCTGCCGCTCGACACCGTGAACACGTTCCTGATGAGATAGTCGAGGGCTGCTCCAGTGTTCAGAGGAGATCCTCCCATGACCTTCAGCTCCTGGATGGCACTGATGAGATCTGCTTTGTCCTCGTGGGTGTCGAGCAAGAACTCAGGCTGTATGATGTTGCTGTACTGTACGACAGCGACACGGACCTTGTCACGACCGACATCCAGGCTTTCAATGACTCTTTGGACAAACGTCTTCAGCAAAGGGAAACCTCTTCTGACACCATCCGAGCCATCGATTAGAAACACCACATCCTTCTTCTCACCTCTCTCAACTACTGTTTGAGACAAGTAAGGGAAGGGGGGAATAAGTGAGATGCTGTTTTGCAGTGATTAATATTCTCCACGTACATCGACCCAAAGGAGTGCAAAAGCTCGGGGAGGGGAAAGTGAGGTGTCAGGACAAGTGGCTCAGTTCCTTTGCCATCAGATGCAATCCCTGGTGAAGAGGCAGATGGGTGGAAGTTGGTGGTAACCACAGTGGAGTGGATGCTATGCCTTACCCACCGGGTCATAGAATCATAGATCCATAGGAAATAGGATGCAAAGGGACTCTGGGTGCCATCTCCTACCTGAGGCTGGGAGAAGCCATCTGCTCCAAGGGAGCTGGGAAGTTGATATTTGGCTTTGCAATATGCAGGAGGAGTGTGGGGCATCAGGAATATTTTGCTGGCAGCAAACTCTGAGTCTCTGGATGAAATGACACATTGCAGGGAGGGCTCACAGGGAGATGGTGAAGAGAGGGAGAGAAAAGCTTTTCCGGGGCATCACTGGACTTAGAAACAAACACTTCTGCACGTGCCCAGAATAAAAATAAGAAATTACTGGAAAGGACATCCAGCTGAAAACGCTGAAATGCTCTTCTAAAATGTTAGATACTGGGGGGGGGGGAGTTTGTTGTTTGGTTGGTTGGTTTGGGTTTTTTTGTTTGGGTTTTTTTTTTACTATTTTCAGGTAGGAAAAAAAGAAAAGTTAATTGTGACCAAACATTCTTTATTTAAAAAAAAAAAAAAAAGAAAAACCTCCAAGACCATGAATTGTCAAAGATCAGAGAATTATTGACGGATTCTGCTACTGATCAGCAGAATTGCAAAGCTTTGGCTTAACCAAGCAGAAAACATCCCTGGCTCTCAAACACACCAACTACTGGACAACATTCTCAAAATATCTTGGCAGGAACATGATGTGTCCCTCTGAAGAAAATCTTAAATATCTGCTTTATGAATGCTAGATGTATAAAGAAATAACAAGGGCAGTTGAATTCTTAATGCAGACTTCAGATTAAATTTAAGAGGACTGTTGGAAACCTGGTGGATTAATGCATAGGACCAGAACATTAATATAGGTGGGAAGAGGGAGCAGATGTTGCCTGGTGTGTCCCAATTTCATATACTTCCTCTAAAATTCAGGAGCAGGAAAAAGTCCTATTAAAAGTGTCTGGGTAGTGGATAAAGAAAAAAAAAATATATGCACTCTAATGAAGTGTCTCTCTTTTAGCCAAGAATACTAGGAAAAGTGGGTGGATGGAGCTATCAGTGAGCCAATAGCACAATTATTAATAGTCCTTGGTGGTCCAAGGGATTCAAAATGATCCTGACATGACACAAATGGTTTGAAAAGGGAGGGTGGAATTCAAGAGCACCAGCTGCACAAGTCTTTGCTGAGGCAGAAGTTGTACAAATATGAGAAGGGTAGTGGGTCTGCATGGAAAGATGTGGGATAAGAGACGACCAGGAGATGCCATTGTTGCACTCTGGTCATTTGGAGCAGACTGATGCTGGAGAGGAAAGGGTGAAAATGTAGATGATGATCTACAAGGCCTACCAGGACAGATTGAATGAGCTGGGTACAGAGCTGGTGACATGAAGACAGAGACAAGACATGCATAGCACCCAAAACACGGAAGTGAGCTGACATCTGTATCCTTCTCGAGTTCAAGGAGATGTAAAAGGCTCAAACTGTGACTAAGGAGGCAGAAGTTTGACATTAAGGGAAAATGTTTATTGATATAGATCAAAGGGATTGAACGGATTGATTATGGAGGCTGGGAAATCTCCACCAGAGGGTTTCCAGAACAGATTAGACCAATGTCAGCTGGTTCTGGACAAGAAGATCCTGTTGGGGACAAGGGCATGTAGCAGATGGCACTTTGAGGTCCCTTCCAGCCCTATTTCTTTTTTATGTTTCTATGATTCTAAGTCCATCTGCTGAGGACTTTTATGAAGAGATGATGTGGATGTTATTACACTTTTCCTTGTCTCCACCTCCTGTTCGAAGACAAGGTAATGCTCAAATTAGGGCTGCCTCAGGAAATCACACAGCTGTACATTCATAATTTCCAGCACCACAGACTGAATTTATAATTGTGGCAGTGTGATCCTCTTTATGATTCTTTTTTTAATATTCTTCAATTAATCCATCTCATCTACTGAGCTTCAACCATAATGGAGTCAAGAGCATCTAATTTATTGGTGCGTAGGAACAAAATCTAGAAACTGCCATCATATCCTGTAAGAAACAACAGAGCAAGAGTGAATCCAGTGCTCTGCAGTGCTCCTTACTCCCTACCACTCCTCCAGAAAAGGGAGGATGGAAAAAGAAATCGAGACAAGCCCTTCTAGCCCTTGCCCAGCATTGCACATCAATTACAGCACTGTCTCTGGGGCAATGACTCCTTCTTATTTCAGGTTTGTACCCATGTAACAGCACCAACTGCAGCTCTTCCAGCTGAACAAAAGGCCTTTTCCTTACTTATCTTTAAAATTCAGTTTGAACCTGAACACTTTGCTGGATCAGGGTCTGAGGAGAGGAAAATCTAAGTGCAATGGCAGTTTCTGCATAATTGTTTCAAACACCACCAGACCCAAATGCCTCAGTTGCCAATTGAGATGGGGCAGGTAAGTAATTTCTTTCAACTTCTTGGAAACCCCAGGGCTCCCTGTACCTGTTGGCTGAAGCTGGACAGTTTTCAACAGGTTCACTACGTTTGGCTGAAACTCTGCAATCCGAGACAGGGACTCGACGTTCACAATGAATTGAGGGGCGGAAACGATCCTTTCCAGCTCTACAAGGTCGGCGTTCTTGGCTTTGATAGCAAAGGTCACAACTCCAGCTTGCTTCAGGACATCTGATGGCTCCTCCACATCGTCAGCTGATCTCCCAGCAGCGAGGAGGACCAAAAACTGAGGCACCCCTTCTTCGATCCTGCTTCCAGCTTCCTTGACGAACAGCCTCCTTATAGCTTCATCAAGTGCAGCCCCAATGTTCAGCTGCTTCCCGGTTTTAATCTTCATCCTTTTCACTTTGAGAAGCATGTCTTGCTTAGACGTGTGTTCGGCAAAGTCAAATTCAACTTGGATGGTGTCACTGAATTGAGCTACTGCCACTCGTGTGGCATCAGCACCCACGTTCAGGTCAGAAATGACTTTGTGTACAAAATCCCGGACGACAGGAAAGCTACCCAAGAGGTTGGCTGAGCCATCAATCAGGAATAAAATATCTTTCTTGCTTTCTAGAATAAATTCACAAATGAAAAGAGGGGGAAAAGAGATATGAAGGCATTTTTCTCCTTACACATCAACCTAGAAACTTCTCTACGAGTCAGCTGGGTTTCAACCTTTCATTATTCTCATTTACCAAAGTATTCAAAGTCTACAGGATTAAACAGCCCCTTTGACTTATTTATCTGAGGAAGGAAGTTAAGCAAGAACACCCCCATCCTAAGATCCAATAAATTCAGGCACCAGACAGACATACCACATATTGTATCACATCAGACCATGTCATTAATTGGCTGATCCAGTGATGTTTAAGGTCTAGCAATATGTCAATAATACAGGCATGAAGTAAAACAGCAGTGTTGGGGGGTTTTTTCTATTTAAAGGCTCAGCAGACAACAAATAGAGATTAGTTCATACACACATACACAAAGCATTTTCTGTACCTTCTCCCATTTGCATCACAAGGAACATCTAAATCCATAGGTGAGTTATGACTTTCAGAGGAGAAAAAACCTTTTACCTGTTTCCATTTGATGCCCTTTTAATCTCATTGAATACCCAAGATAAACCCAAGCATCTCGTATCTGTGTGTCTTAACATCTTTCATAATAATCTTGATGGTCTTTCCATACTAACCAATCCTGGTTGTTCTTATGTCTTCATAAGCACACAGCCACAATAATGGAATTAGTGAGAAAATACCTGTTTAAAAAGGGTTAGACCTGCCAACAGCTTTTGGGTTTAATGTTGGAGGATAACTTTGAACATAGGGAGTCAAATCCAACCTCTGTAACAGCCTGGTAACATCACTTTGACCAAGTGGTTCTGGGAATGGATTTGGCCTCCTGTACCTGTACCTCTGCTCCTCTGTGCTTTTGGTGTGACTTTAACCTTTCCACACCAGTCCTTGTGGCCAAAAGCTCGTGCTCCCAGTGCCTGATTTAGTGCACAAAAGGCATTTATAGGTTGTGGCACTATTATGGCAACAGAAAGGGAGCACCTGAGGCAGTGACTGGTGGGCATAGACTCACTTGGATCCTCCTTTGGTCCTGACCTACCAAAAAGTGTAAAATTGTGCTTTTAAAGCATGCTGGCAGTGACTTGAACAAAATGAAGAGCTGTCAAGCCATGTGTTCATAGGCTCATAGAATGGTTTAGGTTGGAAAGGACCTTAAAGATCACCTAGTTAAGCACAGCCATAACCACTTTGATGACTCAGGGCTTGGACAGATGTCAAAGTGTACATTGGAAAGAAGAAATTAACTTAAACAAGATTAACTTAATGCAGTCAACACGAAGGAAGGTAGGTATTACCTGTTGGGGCGAGTGGAACCTCTTCCACACCTCCACTAACATATGTTGTTATAGGTTTATTTAATTCCTGGGGTAAAGCTGCCAGACCACTGAAATCATCCATAAAATACACCATTCTTGGATTAAAGGCAATCTGTTCAAGCTCTGCCTTATCCGCACTCCTAACGCCAACAGCAAAGGTCAGCACTCCGGCTCGAGCTAATTCATTGGAAACTTGCAAGAAGGGATCTGCAGACCTCCCTGCCGTCACCAGGACTAGGACCTGCGGCACTTGTTCATTTATTCTGCTCCCACCAGCTTCCGTGAAGTGGTTCGAAAGCACAAAGTTCAGTGCGGAGCCAGTGTTCAGCACTGACCCCCCCTTGGGCCTCAGCTGCCCCACGCGTTGAATTATGTCTGATTTGGTTTGGTAGGAGTACAGGGAAAACTCGGTTTGGGGGGAGTCGCTAAATTGCACTAAGCCAACTCGGATTTTGTCACTGCCGACATCAAGGGCGTTAACTAGGGTGGCAACAAAGTCCCGCACAAAGGGGAAGTTGGCATTTCCGACGTTGAGTGATCCATCCAAAAGAAAGATGATATCCCTTTTGGTTACTTGAACTGCAGTAGAGCACAGAAAACAACGTGAGACATCACAGAAAACAAACACGGAAATTTCTTTTCATGTGTGCATGCAGCATACGCCGTACACGCATGTAAACCTTGTTAGGAGAGAGAGACAAGAGCAAGGGTGTGATCAGCACAGAGGTAACGAGGACCTTGATGGAAATGACTGAATTGGGCAGGGAAGGATTCTGGCTCGTACTGAAAACTCTTCTGAATGTCGGGTTTATCAACAGCCTCTCCCGTGGCAGATATTTCCAGTGGCTGCTGATGCCAGAGTTGTGTGCTCTGGGGCAAATCCTTAACCAGCAGAAAGCAGTTTGATTGATTCTGGTGGAGCAACATCATATTACACCTACAGACACCTTGCTCATCTGCAAGTCACCACACATTGACCTGGGGCTTCCCAGCAAATTCCCCAGTAGGGAATTATATTGCTTTCTGGCACCAGTGCTATCACCCCCTTATTGAGCACTCCACAGGGATGCTCCTGTGCATCCCTAGAGGTGGAGAGATATGTGACTTCCACAGTCCTGCTGTGCAATCAGCAGTGGCTGGCCCGTGGGGGAGATTTAGGCTCCACCTGTACGGGGAAACACTTCTGCCAAGTAGCCAAACTGGTTGGTGTTTTGAGTGGGTATTAAATTTACTAAGGCTGAGAGAAGCTGGTTCAGATGACACTGCAGTGGCTGCCTGAGGACACCTGCCTTCTGACCTCTGCATTTAATGCACTTTAATGTTGGCAGTTACAGATGTCCATTTATGGGCTGGCAAAGGAGGAGAAATTTCCCACTTTGGGCAGTAACCAGCCAGTTCTCGGTTCGTTTTTAGGGTTAAATCCTTCCTGGGCTGTATCCCCAGCATCTGTGCCCCAGCACACAGATCTACACCCCAAGAAACCACAGGATTATCACCCTGTGCTTTTTTTGCTCTAAACACATCATGTCTAGATCACAGACCAAAACGCCAAAATTTTGAACAAGATCTCATAGAACTGATAACTCATCTAATTCATCACTCCTGGATGCCTTCCTCCAAAGAGTTATTCAAAATTTATTTATGCCCATTGCTAATTCTGCCCATTATCTTTCTATTTAAAGTGTTTATGACTATATTCATCCATCCCTCTAGCTTGTCTTGTCCCTGTAAGCATGCTGTCCTATATATAAAATATATAAATACTGACATATTGAAAACAAAAGGGGAAAAACCCCGACTGTTTGGAATACAGGAATTGTTCTCAGATTTTACAGATTGTCTTGGCTTCTGGTATTTTTAATTTTTCCCAGAAAAATGCCATTCAAGGCTCAGGGTGAGACAATATCCAGTTAAAATGAAAGTGCCCGGTGTCAAAATCAGTTTTCTTACTGCTATTAATAATTTAAAGGAGTAGGATCTGATCCCTTGCTTATTATGTATGTGAATAGCTGCGAGTACAGTAGAGCAAAAAGACTGGAAAAAAGAGAAGCTGCACAAAAATGAGCTTTAAACAGGGAAATATAGGAACATTTTTAATTTACATTGAAAAATAAAAATGCAAGATTTGGTGTATAGCCATGCAAAACTGTATTAGCAGGAAAAACACTCTGAAACAAAGCTTATTAAATGATAAGTCTTGTGATATTCATCTTAATTAAGGACAAGTATTGGTAAACTGATCTCAAAATGTCTGCTCTGTGTGTAGATCAGCCATAGGCTTTAATTCTTTATGGGCTCTTTCCAAACATCCTGTTTCTTTTGCACTTGGTTTATAATTTTAAATTACTTTATAAAGTAGAAAAAATATGGACATGGTTCAACAGCCACTAAGCCAATGGGAACCTCACTATTGACCTTACTGGGAGCTGGAAGAAGAAGTCCTGGATTTTTAATGCCATGAGACGGGAACGCAAGGTTCAAATCTGATCTAGGGCAGCATGGATTCAACCTCGAGCTTCTCTACGGGGGAAAAAATCCTGAGAAATTTGGTATAAAATCTCTGTGCACCCAGAACATCTCTTGAAGTGCAGGGGAGACTCCCTCAAAAGACACGACTTTAGCAGCTGGATTGCTTCCAAAGTCTACTGGTGTCAACGGCAAGACCAACTGAAAAGAACCCACTGGCTCCACGGGGCTTTGGATCATCTTTTAAAACAGACTAAATGAAAAACAACACTGCAATATTCTTAATTGCACCTCTTAGGGTTTGAACTTAGTAAATGATAAGGAAACTGTAAATATGTTCTTAAAGGGTGAGTCTCAGTCCAACAGTGCCAGGGTAGCTTTCTCTTTACATCTCCATGAACAAATGGGCTTATGTTCTTCACACTCAGAAGAAACTTCTGTGTTCCTGAGCAAATACCCACCACCAATGATTCTCAAACCGAGGAAGAGATTTTAACATTCCCTGTGTGTCCCATTAATAGGTTACACAAACCCTAAGTGAGGGCAAAAACCTCTGTTGAACAATTTTGGTACCTAACTAGTAAAGCACATCTTCCACATCCAGGCCTTGGTGACAAACATGAAACGGGACAAAAATCTTCAGGAAGGGGTGATAAAGGTGTAACAACAACCGCTCTACCAAGTTCACCAACCTGTTCATGCACTTACTAAACAAAGAGACAACATTTAACCATGCTGGAACATGTGTTTGATGCTTTTTTTCCCCCCATTATCTCCACATGGCATAGAATAAGAGTTGACAAACGTATAAACCATATTTCCTTAATTAGAAAAAGGCAATGAATTACCTGAGGGTGGTTCTTGGACAATCAGTCCTCCTGAGAGTGTCCGGATGGGCGACAGCACCTGAGGTAGAATGGCTTGCATG
The DNA here is from genome assembly GCF_003984885.1 of Neopelma chrysocephalum. NCBI lineage: Eukaryota > Metazoa > Chordata > Aves > Passeriformes > Pipridae > Neopelma > Neopelma chrysocephalum. Next base: position 22,247 of record NW_020897998.1, on the reverse strand, counting down.
AACTGAAGGCGGAAGTCCTCTGGGTTGAACACAAAATCTCTCTCATGGGCAATTTCTTGAAGTTCTGCCAGGTCGGCGTTTCTCGACCCCACAGCGAGGGTCACTATCCGGTTCCTTTTCATCTCTGCTGCAGCTTGGTCAACAGCATCCCTGGACTTACCCCCAGTGATGAGCACCAGCATGGGGAGCACCCCCTCCTCCACCCTGCACCCAGCAGCACTGGTGAAGAAGTTGCTCCTCACGAAGTCCAGTGCCGAGCCAGTGTTGAGTGTCGTGCCACCCATGAGCTTCATCCTCCTCACGTTGGTCATCACATCCTTTCTGGTCTGGTGGGTGTTAAAATAGAACTCTGGCTTCACCGTGTCTGCGTACTGTGCCACTGCCACTTGGATCAGGTCGGGTCCAACCTCCAGCCTCTGGACAATTTTGGCAACGAAATCACGAATTGCGTTAAAGGGGGCAGCCCCCAGAGCAGTCGAGCCATCTATCAGGAAGACTATATCCTTCTTGTTCACTTCAATAACTGCAAGTAACACATGAACATCACGTTAGCAGAAATCTTCACCACACTCAGCATCATTTCTTTATCAACAGTGCAGCAATGTTTAGAACTTCTTGTTTTCTGGAAGTACTGTTAATCTCCATACCTTTAAAAGGGTCTTGCTTTCAAAACATAATTGCTTTTTAGGTTCTAATAATAAATCTGAATGTTTCCCCTTTCTAAAACACAGAAGAGCTGAAGAGTGGCAAAAATGTTGTTGTTTACACACTTTAATATTAAAATGTCTATACATGTCAAAGCAAAGGATGAAAGTCAAACAGTGAAAAGAAATGATGGCATTTAGCTGGCACAGGAGATAAAATAAGCAGGTGATGCTCCCACTATCTGCAGTGAAACCATCTGAATCATGCTTCAGCATCTCAAAAGGATTAGTTTCCAAAGACCAATGACACAAGTAAAGAACGGTCTCCATTTAACATATCTGATTTTGGGTCTTCAAATCCTACATTTTATTCCTTATCTAAGAAAAACAAATTAGGATTTTTCTTGGCACAGCTAGCCCAGTCATGGAAGAGCATTCCAGTGCCCTGGCTAAGTCTGAAGGAGGATAATTAGGGAGGAAAAAAACCCTGTTGTGCAGCGTTAGAACCAAAGCATCATCACATTTAATACAGCAAATATATTTTAAAAAAGGTAAATATTAGCAAGACCAATATCATTATGATAACAGCTTTCTACATGATCATCACGGGGCCTAATCTTAATACCATCTTTTAGATGACCCCACTCACATCATCACGTCCCTGATTTCATGCCACTGACGTTAAAGAGGAAACCCTGTGCTGCTTCCAAGTTATGCTGAGCACTATGACTCATTGTGTTATGGATTTGGGGTGCCCTTAAATCACCTGCCCACCTAAGAGCTCCCGAGATGGAGTCAATATTCAAGGAGGCAGGTCCATCACCTCCCAGGCTCACTGCTGTGCCCAGCACAGAGCCTGGGGGAAGAGGAGACCTGGCATGTTTGGGACCTCACAGCCCTCAGGGCAGGCGGTAGCAAACACTGCCTTGCCCTGCCTGGATGTAGAAGGGCAGCCCCTCAGCCTGGAGGGCTCCACTGCCTGGAGGCTGTTTGCTTTGGATTTCAGCAGAGAACAAAGCTTTGGCTGTAGTCCCCCTTGGCCACACAGCAGCTGGCCACGGACAGCAGTGCTCCCAAAGGCCTGTCAGGTTTCTCAGTAGGGGTGAGTGCCTGAGGCTGGGCTACCCCAAGGAGTGATTTAGAGCTGGCAGGACCCCTGTGATTCGGTTACCCCTCTGCCCTCAGACCCCGAGAGACCTTCCTCCACCAGCAAGCCTGAGCCTTCGCAAAAGCCTCTCCCAGAGTCGTGCTGGAAATAGTTTCATTAAGGACCAACTGTCAAAAAAATGAAGTTTAAAATTGCCCACCGTGGTGCAGTCAGACACAAAATGATGAGAACAAGCCCGGAGTGAATGTGGTGGTGCCCTCCCTGAGCCACGGCCTCATGTGAGTTGTCGGTGAGCTGCATTTGGCTGCCCAGGCTGTCAGAACAGAGTTACTCACAAGGCAATGAGCATTTGTTTCAATGATGCCTTTCCCAGAGGCGTGACTTCCGACATTCATCCCTCCAGCCAGGTTTTTTTCCCCATCAGTTACTCCGAGGAGGAGAGGGCTGAAAACAGGAAACTTTTCAAATTGATAACAAGGGTTGAAATCTCTGCTTTGCATCACCCAGAAGAGAGTCCAAAGCATGTCCTTAGCTTGTCAGCAGCTAGAAACCCAAAAATGGAGACCCTGGAAGCTTTTGACTTTATATAGAGGTTTGGGGAAAACATCAAAGGGGTTTTAGAAAGATGAGGGAGGCCAGGAAGGAAGAGCTCCCTCCACTACTCATTCCTCTTGCAGCTCTCAAATCCTGCACTGTGATTCCTTAGAGGAATGCAAGAACCAAAACCAAAACCCAGAGGAAGAAACAACATATGATGCTAATGTCAATGGATACAATTAGAGCAAGAGCCTTTAAGTGAAGCTGTACACATCACCTAGTGTTTAATCCAAAGCCCTGTAAAGCTGATGGCAAGTCTCCCAAGAATTTCAAAGGATTTGGGATCAAAGCATTGCATCTTTGATTCCAAAAGTTGGGAATGTAAGAGGGTGTCAGCATCAAAGCCAGCCCTGCATAGTTCCCTCCTCATTGCCATCTCAGCTGCCTTTGGTGAAGCACCTCATCTGATTTAATCATCCAGGCTCCCCCAGTAGTTGAAGGACAGAGGAGAAGAGAGGCAGAAAGTCACTTTGAGGTATCCATTCATCCCAGGAGGATGAGTGTACAGCCAGAGAGCTAAAGTGAAGCCAGGTGACTTCAGTATTTCACAGGAACACGTGGCACCCCAATGGGTTTGGCACCCACTTCAGGCTGTGGCGTGTCTCCCAAACCAGTGTTTTATGCTCCAGGCTTCCAAGATGCTGATGCAAACCAAGCAGAGCAGTCAAAATTAATTTCCATGGGTGCTAGAGATAGGAGATTCCCTAAAGCTCCTTTGAAAATAGCCACTTCTCCATTTATCATATCCTTCTCTATGTAATTGCACGGGCCAATGCTGCTGTAGCACCTTCCACGACTGAGCTGGCATTCTCAGGGGGAAACAGGCAAGTGCAGACAAAACCAAATGTACCCACATTTTTAATCTCGTCATTCAAACTGTTAAAAATCAGAGGGGAGGAAAGAGAGGTTTTCCATCGACTTGCAGGGGTCCTAGCATGCACATTTTAGCTAGACATGCTGACTTCATCTTACTTAGCTAAATATGGTGCTTGTAGGATGCTACAAGAAAGAGCTCTTTATGTTCTTTCCTGGAATAATCAAGCCAAGGCCATAAAATGATCTTTTAGGCAAATTCCTCCCTTTGATTTGAGCCATGGGACAGCAATCATGTTTAGACATAGATCAGTGAAGACATCTGGAATGCAGTTTTATATGTCAACATACATCATGAGGAACAGCGTGTACAGAACTCCAGACTGGCAACGGGATCCCAGAAGTGTTGTTTGCATTAAGCATCCTGTTAATAAAGTGCAGAAGTTCCAGCTTGGCCCTTTCCAGGGGCCTCTGAAATATGACATATTGTATCTTTCATAAAACCTCTCCATCAGTGAATTTAAATTAGTCCTAAGCCCAGAAGGTGAGAAACTCGTAATCACCTACTTGCTCAGTAAATCCAGGTATTCTTTGTTCTACTGCACCCAATCTAATGCTAGTCCAGAAACAATGTCAGTGGGGCTTAAGGGTGACAAAGTGACCTAAGTGGAACATTGACACCTGCATTTTGATGTACCATGGCCTTGTGGAAAGCTGTAAACTTTCTCAGCTAATGGATCAAAGGGAAATGTGTGTTAGCCAGGTAGAGATGTCACTTCAGAAGCACTAAGGGCTGCTTGCCTTTTAACAAATTTAATAACACAGGAATTTCACCCTTTTCCCGAGGACAGCCCACAGCTTCCATGAGGTATGGAATTTTACTGTTTTAGCAAGCTGATAACTTCAATGCTGGTAAATAGGGATCCACTAACATCCCTGTTAGCTTTCCCAGTCACATTTTATTTTCGTGACACTCTCAACTGACATATAATGTAAGCTCACATGACATAAATGTTTTACAGCTGACAGTGCTGCAGTGTTTATTCCCATGGTGTTTAGATACCCCAAAAAGGATTATATGAGTCTTTTTATACTCTTTTTTTATACTCGGCTTCTGTCTTTTGAAACACCATTTCATGTGATTTATTGCAACAAAACCTCATGGTTTTTGAAGGATAACCCACTGGTCCAACGAGTTTCTGCACATTAGCCACAGGACTATTTGTCTTTCCCGTGGTTTGTCCATAACCAGACCAGAGAGATGAATTGAAAAAAAAAAAAATCTTTAGATAATTAAAGAGCTAAATACGTTTGCAAAGTGTGCAAAAGCTCATTCATTCATCGATTCACGGAAATGCAACGGTCTAGAAAGACATACATACCTTCAGTCACAATGGTTGGGGCCGCTAACAAAATGAGTCTTTGGGCCACTCCAACAATGTTGGGCAGTAATAATTCTCGAAGAGCATCAAGGTTACGGATATCCAGGGCAGAATATGCGAAGCTTCCATCAGTAGCAATCTGCTGCAGCTCTGCACTGTCAGCATTCAGGACCCCAATGCTAAACGAAAACACACCAGCTTGCTTCACCGCTAACAAGCCCTCTCGGATATCATCACTAGACTCTCCACCACTTATCAGCACTAAAATCTGAGGCACCGCTTCCTCTATCCTGCTGCCTCCCGCCTGGGTGAAGAGGTTCTCCACCACAAACTCCAGTGCTGCACCGGTGTTCGCTTCCTCGCCACCGCGGAAGCCGAGTGCCTTCACGGCATCCAGAACATCCGCTTTTGTGGAGTAGCTGTTCAAAGCGAACTCGGTTCTGGGTTGATCACTATACTGCACCACCCCAATGTGTATCTGCTGAGCTCCAACTCTGAGGCTTTCAATCAAATTTACAAGGAAATCGCGTATGGCTTGAAAATTGACACTTCCGATGTTGTTTGATCCATCAATAAGGAAAATAAGGTCAGCAGATTCTTGAGCTTTAAAAAAAAGAAATGCAAAAGGTGAAAGCATTAAAATGGGTGATTACATGCGGTTGTACAGTGTTCTGACATGTTTCTTGGAAAACCAGTAAGAAACACAAAAATGAGAAAACAAAACACGTGATCACTGAGGAGGTGACGTTTTGCCTCTTAGTTCTGCATTCTGATTGAATACGGGCTCCCAGCCCCTTCCCAGCAGCATCCACGACCCATCAAGAGAGGGCTTCAGGGGACACAACCTGAGCCAGTGGTTGTATTTACGCAGGGGTCAGCAGCGCTGGCACACAAGGACAAAACTTGGCAAAATAAAAATTTGGGAAACCAAAATCCATTCCACCAGTACTGTCCAAATGTTTAGACAGAGCCACAAGAAAAAGGTGGATTTTGGTGGCAATTCACACCAAAGATGGCAGGTGAGGACAGTAATATTCACCGGGAGTTTTATCGTTGCAGTCTCTTATTTTTTGGAAGCTAAAAAGCCAGGATTTACTGGATGCATGGAACATTTCAGCCTCTCTGTCACAATTCTGCTCTTTTCTGGTTAAACACAGCAGCTGAATATACTGGCTTCTCCCACCATGAAGGAGCATTATTTGAAATGTATTTGTTAGAAACAATTGAAAAGGTTTCGGTTGTTTTTCTTGCACTGTAACTCTTTGACAGCTCCCAGCATCCAACCGGTGTTATTTGTCCAGCAAGGTGGACCCACACAATTCTCAACCCGGGCCACGCAAAAATTGTCTCACTTTAAATATTATGCACAAGGATGGATTGATTATTGCTAGAGGGGTCTGGTCTGTATTTTTCCTGTGGACTCTGGATATTCAATCAAAGAATGCAGAATCAGGTTAAAAAAGGGTGATGAAATCAGTCATGACACAATTATCCAACTCTATTTGTTGTGACCATACCCAGACGATCACAACCATTTGCTGAGAATATACACACACCAAACAGAGCTTGTATATGGCATGAACATGGTGCTGAGGGGGAGCATTTCTGTTGTGAGACTTACCAAAGCAGACCCAAAATGCCCTGGTGTCTGCCCTTACTCCTTTTGCTCAACTACTTTTGCCATCAACATCACCAAGAGCTGTATGCATGGAAAAAAGAAGGGGTGAAGAAGACCCCTGAAGCATGGTTGGATATTTCCATGCTATTGATCTCCAATCTTGTGAAGAACTCAAATTTCAGACTATTTGCAAATGAATGACAAGCAGCATTTAGAAACATCAATCAGCTCTCAACTTTTGAAAGCCAAAGGTGAAACCAGTAGAAAAACTGATATGTAGTTTGGCAAGGCCAGGAATAAACCTCAGGTCTTTGCCATTAACCAGCAGTGCCAATAATTTATTCATTTGTTTATTTATTGCCTGTTTGATCATTCTTCTGTAAATGTTTTCATACACTGCAATGCCCTCCAGAGATTCAAATAATGCTGCAATTCCAGCAACAAGGTCTCCAGGACACCATCACTCCCCTGGGCCAACTCAATAGCCAGTGTTGGCTTGGAGAACTTCAACAGGGTTCAGCAAAGAGCTACAGGATTTATTTCTCCCTGGAGACAAAATTTAGGGGTGCTTAGGTCTGAATTTAACGTGCCATTTTCAGTTGGGATATACGCATCCTACTTCATCATACAAATGAAAGGGAAATCTCAACGTGGTTGTGCCCAGGGCTGCTTATCTCTTTTGAGGACCAAGATTTCAGCCCTTAATGGGTGCCATCACACCAGCTCCCACCAGAGAGAAAACAGACATGAAACAGATGTGTTGGATAATTTGTCATCACCGTAAAAAAACCTTGTACTTCAGTGCACATTTATGGAACAAGCCGGTGTGGAGAACAAATAAAAGCATGCTGGTTACACAACTAAGCGAGGAAGGTCAGATGAGACAGACAGCTCAGCTTTAACAAATCCATCAGGGCAAACGTGGGGCTGACTGTTGTACTTACATGAGTCAGCTCCGGGGACTGCCACAGACCAACACTTTTGGTTCTCTCTACAAGAACCACCACGGGACTGGGATTTTATTACATTTCCTCTTCCTCTTAGGGCTCATTTCTATTTTAACATCTGTGGCACTTTTATGCTTATTATTGCCACGTGGAGTTATCAGCTCAATAAACAACTTCTCGAACTCTTATGCAAACAGTTATTTGTACCATGCTTTTCAACCTACTGTCATCCAAGGTTTAGGACCTGTAACAACTTTTCCCTTGTTTAATGATACTGTGTATCGCCCATGGAAGTCACACAGGGGCAAAACTACAATAGTAGGATTTTTTAAGTTTGCGTTATAGGATGGGAAGGAAATACTTGCAAAAAATATCTCTAAGTAGAAACAAACTTGGACATTCATGATATACTCGAAGTAGGATTTTGGCTCTAATGCTTTTAAAGAAATGCCTGTGACTCCACGCTGTGGGGTTACCTGCTGGCATGGCCCAGAGGAGGACAGCCAGCTGCCACAGACCAATTCCTTACTGATTTCAGAAAGGAATCACTGGGGTCCTTCATGGCAATGATGCTCAACAGCCGCTGCAGTGCTGTCATCAGGTTGGGTGTAACATCCATTTTCCACGTATATTGGTATCATTTTCTTAGCATTGGTGAGACTTTTGTCATCTCTCTGGGGCAGCTACTCCCCTGTGGCTTTCATGTGGCCTGGATAGTTGCCCTGTCAAGCGCTTTGCACAATAAAAACACACATGAGCACAGCCTTTTGGTGTTGCTCGGTGTCATGCAGAGATGGAGAGCACCCAGTGGGGCTGGCGTGAGGGTTAATAGGCAAGACAACACAGGGAGATTAATGTTACGCTGCCTCATCACGCTCCCGTTGCCTTACGTCACCCCACAAGCTATTGACCTTCAGATGGAGTCTCAGGAATAAAAAGAAAGGTTTGATCTCCAGGACTTCTGTTTTGAAACACAACAAAGCTGCTCAGAAAGCCCTTTCCATGCTGGAATTTCATAAACAGAGGAGGGACAGAGGGAGACTGTCTTGTTTTTTTTTTCCAGGAAAATTGGGCCCCTGTCTTGTGGTCAGTGCAGATCCTTTGAAGCCAACGTGGCTTGGAGGGAGGTTTCGGTTATGGGAAGGGTCCAGCACTCCAGCAGGTGGAAGCCATTGGCTTGTAGAGAAGGCATTCCCGTGACTCTCCAACCACACACCTTCTCCAAGTGCATGAGGAGAGGGGCTAAGGGCCGGCTCAGGGCTGGGGCTTTCAGCAGAGAAGTTCTCCACCCAACTTCTTTTGCTGTCTTCAGCCAAGAATGTGACTTCCTGGAGTGGCACATTGCCTGTTTCCCCCCCCACTAGCTGTAAGGTGACATCCTGCACGGTATCCCTGCAATCAGCAGGGACCTTACCGGTCTCCGGAGGGTTTTCAGTCAGGGTCACCATCAGGTCTGGTGTGTTCATCCCCTATTTCCCTGCCTTGGGTGTGAATAGCATGGGGCAATTTAATAACTCTGCACAGCTCCCTGCATTTGCATTTCCATGCCGTGTGTGCCAAAGGACGGGCACAACGTGCTGCTGCCCATCCCAGGACTCCTGCGCTAACTCCCGGCAGCTCTGGCAGGGATGCCAGCTTGGTCTGCAAACCATGGCACGCTACAAACACCGGGCCACGTGCTTCAAACCTTTATTTTTAAACCTCTGAACGTCCATCTCAGTCTTGCCCCTACAAAGGCTTCAAACAGCACAATGCCAGCAGATACCACCAGCCAGCCATTACCTGTGATGTCTTTAGCCAGTCCTTTGGCCCCAGCCTTTTCTGGAGTCATGGATGAGCGGACACTCGCCACTAAGTCCCCAACTATGCCGTGGAGAGCAGTAAAATTCTCTAGGTTGAAACGGTGCGTATCGAAGGGTTCGCTCGCTATTTCCTTTAGCTGCCCTTGCACTGCATCCTGCACGCCGACCGCAAACATGTTTACACGGGCCGATTTAAGGACAGATGATGGCAGAGCCACATCATCCCGGGGCCGTCCGTCCGTTAACACTATAATAACCTGGGGGACGCCTTCACTGGCTCTGCTTCCAGCAGCTTTAGTGAGATGGTTCTCGATTAGGTACTCTAATCCTTTTCCGGGCTCGGTGCCTCCCCCCGCGTGAGACATGTTGGCAATATGGGACAGGACGTCTCGGGTAGAGGGGTAGGTATTTAACTGGAACTCTGTGTGGGGGTTTCCGCTGAACTGGACCAGGGCAAAGCGAAAATCATTTCCTCCCACATCTAAAGCTTTTACAACATCATACAGAAACTCTCGAACGAGTTGGAAATGTTCCTTCCCAACGCTCCAGGAGGAATCCACTAGAAATATTATATCAGCCACGGCAACGGTTTTGACAGCTTTAAAAAAACAGATGGAGGTTTAGGATTTTCTACCATCAGCACAAGCACGTCTCCTCCACCTCCTCCTCCTCCTCGCCCAAACAACCAACAAACAACCAGCAGCCCCTTTGGCAGGGTGACAGTGAAGCTGAGCTTCCCCTCATCGCCCGCAGCAAAACGAGAAGCGCTGGAGAACAATCAGGCAGCCGTCAGCACCCTGACACTGCAGTGCTGGGGGGCAGGAGGGGACAGCATGCGACCTACCCTTCCCAGGGAGGGGGAGCCGAGGTGCTTCTCCCCTCCCAGGCCCTCACCTCACAGGCTTGGACACCAGCCCTGAGCCAGACAAAGACGCTGGCAGCTCCACATGTGAATTTAGGCTCATTCCATTTCTGGTCTCCTGCACTTTTTTGCTGACTCAGGGCTTTGTTGGCTCTGTGGTCATTCTCAGGGAAGGAAGGGCTCCTTGGTTTAAGCAGCCTGGGTGCTAGCATGAGTTTTCCATATTTTTCCTGCTGTTAACACCCCCCGCAGTGACACCAGCTCTGGTCCCAAAGGCACCAGCACCTCCTCTTAAAGCAGCCTCCCTGCAGGTCAGTGGCAGTGCTCTTCTCACTGCTGAAAGCCCTCCTACACATGCAAGGAGGGCAGAACAGCTCTGCCCACGTGAAAACCCTCTCAGGGCCACCCTGGGTGCACAGCCCACAGCCCAGTCCCCCGCAGAGCATCCTCAAAGGCACGGCACGGGCCAGCGACATGCTCGGGAAGGCACTGGGAAGGTCTGGGTCCTCGAGGACCCTCAGCCAGGTGGGAGCTGCGGAGCAGAAGGTCATCAATCCATGACATACCATCGACATGCATGTTAAGAAACAAACAGGGTGAGCTAGTGGCTCGTTTGTACAGGGCCAAAGTCAAGGGAAGCAGTCTGGTCTTACCTGCCTGCTGCTGGGCACGAACCGAGCAAAATCCTGGGAATAGGAGACAAAACATTGCCACAAAGGGCAAATGTCGGTGTTTCCTCATTTTGGTCTTTTATCTGAGTTTTCCTTTTATTCTCTTTGTTCCAAAGCACCCAGTGCGAGACCTAAGGGAGAAAAACAGGGAGAGTGAGAAACAGCGGCAGTGTTGGCCAGGCATGGATGAGGCATGAGATAGAAAAGCTGAAACCATGTGGTTTTACAAGGATTTTGTGGCACTTTGACAGGAAAGAAAATATTTTACTGCTGGACAGTCTACTTCGTAGCAAGCAACCCATTGCAAGAGGAATCCTCACTCACATAATTGACATTTAATCACCCCTGTGGACTGAGATGACTTTCCTCTTGCCTGTGCTGTCCCAGGTAATACCAAATACACGGGAAATTGCTGAGCCTACATTTCTACCATCAAAATATGTCATTGCCTCTCACCTGCCCTCCTCACCCATGGATGACCAGCTGAAACATCTTGGCCAAGATGTTCCCTCTTGCTGTTGTCATTTCTTATTTTATTTTTTCTAAACACCGTAGTAATTGCCCTGAACATCTCACTTAGCCTCAGCTCACCTTTTCAGCTGTCCCAAACGTACAAATGGAAATTTAAATACTCCAGACTCCAATGAACCACATGATCTGGCTGTACAGCAAAAAGGCCTTGGACTCCCCCAAGCTCACAGCCCCGGTGGTGGAATAGCCTGTGCTGGCTGGTCGTAGTTTGGAAAGGCCCCAGGAATAATATTTTATCTCTTGGAGCCAAAAATATAATTTAAGCAAGTTTGTTATCTGTGATCCACCTGGCAAGCCTTCTAAAACAATGTCTCTGTCAGGAAAGCCATGTTTCTGTTGCCATGGAGATGACCAATTTATTATTTAATCTTCATTTCCAAGCATACGGAGCAGAAACCAGCAAGGCTTGCTTAACTGAGAAAATATCCTCCCAAAAGGGAACACAGTGATTTAATACTTTTCATTCCACAAAAGGAGCTCAATTACTCAAATCAGCCAAAAGTGACTCAAATACATCAAACTGTTAACCGGGTCATCATCATAAAAAAAAAAAAAAGAGGTAAATCAATTTTCTTAATACTATCCTTGCCAATTCCATCAATCCAGGGAGTTATGACCAATACAAGAGCCTAAGAGGGCTATGGGGAAGATAGGTCCCTTTTTGAGGAAAGCCATGGTATTTACACTGATGGTCATTGCTGGCATGGCTGGAAATGGAACCAAGAGCTGGGAATTTGGAAAAATTTGGAAATAAGCAGCTAATCCCACTTTCAATGAAGAAACACTCCTCAGGGCTATCATGGGGCAGGTTAGTGGAAGGGAGGGGACAACTTCCACCTGGTTTCCCAAAACCTGACTTGATCCTGACACTAGCATTTGTGAGTTTGGAAAAAGCTACCTTCTACCTTTCCCCCCACATTTGTGAATAATAACTATAATGATAACAATAATAACAACAGTAATGATGTCAGATGGAGAGACATTTGACAGGCACCCAGAGCCAGCAGTTAGCACACAGTGTGAGTTCAGACACAGCAAGTCTTCCCTGTCATTGGCAATCCCTCAATCCACAGAGGCAGCTGCTGCAGCCCAGAGGTATCGCTGTCATTCATAAATAAATTAAAAAATCACATTTGTGAGCTGGCACCGGTCCATCCCCCTGGCTGTTCCACTCCAAGCCCAACCTCCCAGTGCCTCCAGTGGGAGCAAACCTGCTCTGCTGGACTGTTTCCCCGATGGACAGTTTGCTCTTGGAAAAACTAGTTTCACCCAAAGGACACGTGGAAAAGGAAAACCTCTGCTTCCCCATGGATGCAGAATTAGCCACAGGGTTTGACCCCTGAGCCCACAAGTACAGAAAGTTCTGTAAGTCCCAGAGCTGAGGTTTGCAGAAAAGCACTGAGCTCATGACAACCACCCATCTGACCCCATTGGAGCATCTCCCCTCGGGGAAGAAGAGGTTTAGGGAAGAGCTGCAAGTTTTTGGAGAGGGGTTTGCCTCACAGCACCCATTGGGAGTGTGTAGAAGCCAAGAAGAGCTCTCAGGCACATGGTGGGATTGCTGGGGTGGCCCATGCAGGGCCAGGAGTTGGACTTCCATGATCTTTGTGGGTCCCTTCCAACTCAGGATATTCTATGATTCTGTGGTTCTAAGGTAAGGGGGCTAATGTGTGTGTCAGAGATCAGGGTCTGACACACCAATTTCCATGCCAAGTGTGTAATTTACCAATAAAACTTTGTAAGCTTTTGTGGACCCTCTGACTTTTGTCTTTCCTTTCAACCCTGAGCATCCAAGAATGATCCTGAGCAATGAATGAAAAATACGAACTAAAATTCATGCTAAGGAAAAACAGCTCATTAAAACAATGTATGCTGTCAAAGTGCTCGTATTTCTTTTCCAAACCCCAGGAAGTTATGTTATCATCCTGTGTATTAGAATGCTGGCAGCTTATCCCAGCAACAGCTGGGGACGAGCAGAGCATGAGGATAAACCAGTGATAATTAATGTCTTGCCAGCTAATAAATGACAGGACTGAAGCAAACATTTGGGAGCTTTGGGGTTTTTGCACTGAGCAGCTGCACAGAGCCTGTTTACAGCCATGAAATGCAGCAGAAGGGGAAAGTGAAACCCCCTGGTGCTACAAAATCCCCCCTGCCCATGGGATCCCCTGTGACCTTCCCACAGCCCACGGGCACCACGAGATGAACCTGGATAACACAGTGTACCAAAGCAACACCCAGGGTCAGCTTTTATTTCTTTTCCCTGACAGGGAAATGCAATGCCTTTCCCAAGCAATAATACATTGACTACTCTTTTTAATCACCTCCTTTCCCATTTTTGCCTTTAGGAGGCCTCCAGATCTATTTCCAGCTTTCTCGGTGACCTCCATCATGGTCACATCACAGTCCTGTGAAAGCAGAGGGACTTGTTCATCAACAAGAGATGAGCTTCAGCATCATGCAAAACCATCCATTCTTATGGCAGGTGTTTGTTTGGCAACTTTATTCTCCTGGGTTTTTGGATTTTCAATATTATATCTTGAGTAAGGCAATTTGATGGTGGATTTGTTTCATTTTTTAAATGAAAAGTCCCTTGCAGTCCTGGGAGGGGGTGAAAGCTCTGGTGAAGCATTTGATATAAACACTGCAAGCTGGAAAAATAAGCTGAAAAAACTGACTGCTGACTGTCTTTAGGAAAGGAAAGAGTTTTCCTGAACTGTTAAGAACTAGCACCAAAACGTGGGGAGCCAGTTTCTTCATGATTCATGTGCTAAAAGACTAACTCCTTGTTAGCCTTAAATAATCTGAAGGTTTTATGTGTGTTTGGAGTTTATATAGTGTGTGCTGACCTCTTAATATCACAATATGTCCTCCATCAGAAGAAATACATCTGTTCCTAATAATGCTCTCAAAAAGCAATCATTTCTATCCCTGCCACAAGGAAGTGATTTCCTTAAATATTTTCCCCAGCAGCTATTTTTTGCATATTACATATTTCTCCGTGCATAAAATTTGACATTTTACATCTTTTTTTCCTTTATTTTCCCTTGAGGGAATGTTTCAAATTCACTTTCTAAGCAATCATCTGCTTGTGTATGTGTGGGGGTTTTTTTCACTAGAGTGTATTTAAAAGAAAATCTGTAAGAGTGCAAAGCAGATGAGAAGACTTAGAAAGCAAAACATTAAAGGCAGGGAAAAATTACTGCAGCTGTTGCATACCACTTTGGTTCATCCTATCTGCCTCTGAGCTGGGCTGCCTGGCTTTGGGAAGGTGGGGAAACATCTTTGGGAATGTGATGTGTGTCATGCAGGGATATAGAGAGGTGCAATAGCATGTAGAGGGAATAACTAATGTTGCAAAATCCCTCTTAAATCTGAATTCTCAGCTGGGCAGTGCTTCAGGCACTGATGTTATCTGTCACGCTGGACTCTTGAGAGAAGGCAATAAGCTGTCAGAGGGGTTTTCTGTCCTGGCATTTTGCAGTTTGATGCTTTTTTTATTGAGGTTAAAGGGCTGAGGTGGACAGAACTGACTCTTGGCATGTGATAAGCTGGAAATCCAAAATTAGTGACTAATATTTTCATAAGGGCCTGGAGTGACAGGACAAGGGGGAATGGCTTCAAACTGCCAGAGGGCAGGGTTAGATGGGATATTGGCAAGAAATCCTTCCCTGTGAGGGTGGGGAGGCCCTGGCACAGGTTGCCCAGAGAAGCTGTGGCTGCCCCTGGATCCCTGGAAGTGTCCAAGGCCAGGTTGGACAGGCCTTGGAGCAACCTGGGCTAGTGGGAGGTGTCCCTGCCCATGGGAGAGGGCTGGAATGAGATGGTCTTTAAGGTCCAAACCATACTGAGACTGTATTTGTGACACTTGTTCCAATTGTCTCCCCCTCCCAGCGACACATTTGTGCAGAGCTGAGCAGCCTTGGGGAAAGGGCAGAGGACCCAAAGCAAGCAGGGTAGGCAGAGCTATAGCTGGTGTGCTTTTCTGGGGACAAATAGCCGGGGTTTGGGCTTGGCCTCGTGCAGCTTTGCCACCTGTCACAGCCAGGGACCTCTGGGATGCCTCACTGCCTCAGACTGTGGTACGTGTGGTCCAGTTTTCCTGCCCAGCCCTGGAGCATCCCCAAAGAATATATTGAGTAAAAACCTGAGAAACAATGTCATCTCTTAAATTCCTTGTGCATGGAGGGTGCATCACGTTGTACTGGGACAAAGAGGTGGATTTGCAGCTGGGTCTCAACAGGTTTCCTGAAAGGAGCTGAGGGAGGGCAAAGCATCATCCCAGAGATGGTGCAGGAGATGAGATGCTGTGAGCATCCTCCAGACCCCTCTAAAAGTCTGTCTCGTGGGATGTCAGAGTCAAAACCAAGTTGTTTCCGCCTTCATCTCAATTTGCTTTGTGAGGATCTCCCCTTGCCCATCATCACCCTGTTTCCCAACCAAACTGCTTGGCCTCAAATCCCCCTGGCTTGGCTGTTCTCTGCTGTATCCACATCCATAGGAACTGGCAGTGAAGACAAGAGGCTGCTGTAAGCCTTGCTAGTGGCTTGAAAGTGAGTGCCAGCCACCCAGAACAGCTATTTGCACCCCCAGCAGTGGGATATGCATCTGGTCACGCTGTGGAACAAGCAGGGAGGAGAAATCTGAACTCCTGATGTGGAGCCATGGAGGCACAGATGGCATGCTTCTCTCTTGCCTGGATAAATGCCCTGTTAAATTTCTCTGAGCTGGGCAAATTGCTAGCCAAAAGCCACTCCTAGCAGTGATTTGGGCACATGTGAGGCTAAATGCCAGGATTTTTCCATGTGAAACAGCTGGGTTACCTTTCCAAGGGACATAAGTGTCCCATGCCTGGCTGCCTCTTCATCACAGAGCACTGAATCTCACCTGACTCCACAGCACCCAGGAGAAGCAAAACTACTTCTAGAGGCTCAGGATGAGCTTGAATAGGAGAGATCCTGGATTTATTCATGGCTACAGGTGGAGCCATTTAAATTTGCATGGGCTCTTTTGAAGTGTTTCCATTAAGGTTGCTGCCATGTGGCACTGGGAAGGTGAGGCTTGTTGGGCTCCTACAAAGTTAGACCTGAATATTAAGAGCAAACAAGCCTGAAAGGCTGGAAAATTTTCCTGCTTTTGCAAACCTTGTGAGCTCCAATTCAGCAAAGTGACAGTGTTAGGCTGTGTTTATATCCCATCCAGGCTAGTTCCCTGGCTGTTAGGGTTTGATATGAATCATATACTCATTTTTGTCCTTCTAAGCATGCTGCTGGCTTAAAATCTAGTTGTTTTCTCCATCCTAAGGCTGAGACTAAAATAGAGCCGTTAATAAGGGGAAAGGGAGTATTTGCTAAAAAAGAAGAGGAAACTCCCTCAAAGATCAATGACTCTTTATGTATAGTAACTGAAGCCTCCCGGAGCCTCTCCACCCAAACAAATCGGCTGCTTAATGTGGAACACAGAGCACTTAAAAACGTGGAAAAAGTGATGGGCACGCGGAGGGGTAAAGGCTGGCTGTGATTCACAGCAGAGACCAGGCACGCACTGCCACCCTCTGCCGTGCACGCCCAGCACAGGGACAGCCTCAGCCCTGGAAATCCAGCACATCCAGGCTGGGGGAACACAGTCCAAGACTGGCAAGGCTGTGCAGTTACCACAGTTTGTGCTAATGGAAGGAATAAGATGTTCCCTTCCCTTCCCTCCTGTTCCTGGACAGGCACGTAGCAAAAGTACTCCCCCCGCCTCCCCTGGCCTTTGACAGAGTAAAGCAGGGGCTGGTTTAGCTCACCCTGAAATCAGGGCAAGTTACTGCATTTGAATGGAAAATGGTAGAGATGTCTGAAAAACCAGAAAGGGGACTGGGAAGAGTGCTGGAAAATGGAAAGGGAATGAATGAATGAATGGCAATGTGGTGGCAACAAGCACAGAGCCCTCCACTCCCGTCCTAAAAAGGCCATCACAGCCCTGGTCATGGTCAACCTCTCTGCAAAGAGCAGGATGGAATGAAGGGGTAAGTTTGGGGATGAAAAGTCTGTTTCCCTCAACTCTGATACTGGTGACTTAAGGGATGGTGCCAGGGAAGTGCAGAATTGAGTCTCTCCTCTGTCACTGCATTCCTACATGGCCTTGAAGGAATCCCCCCAGCTCCCCGCAACAAACTCAGGCTGGAGACATCTGTCTGTCCTCCACAAACCTCCTAAACTGGATGGTTGTGCCCCAGAAGCAGCACTGTGTAAGCACAGTAATTATCCAACCACAAACACTGACTTTTTTTTTTACCAGTAAGTAATGGGGTAAAGCCAGGAGTTTGAAAAATGCAGGATTCCTCCCCCGAGAGCACACATGAATCATCACAGCAACCAGAAATGAGCTGAGAGTTTCCCAGTACACCCACTGGAACCAGAGGCACTTTGGCTACCTCTGCTCCAGCCAGTTTTGGCCCCCATTCTTGGTCAGGAAACCAGTTTGGCCGCAACCATTTGTTGCTCCAGGCTCCAGTTGGGAAGGGAGGGCTTTGCTGAGCCCAGCGGGACGGTGGCAGGGTGTCTCCAGCATTAGTCAGAGCCGCCCCCTCAGCAAGAGCATTGCTGTGTCAAAGCCCCAGGGAACTGAGGGCAACTGGGGCTACGGGGCAGGAGGGCTGGGGAAGGCGGGAGGGAGTGTGGACGGGAGCTGTGGGGACAGGAGGTGACAGCAAGGCTGGAGAGCCCGTTCCCTCAGGGGAAAGGCTGTTTGGCTCATTTCCCTCTCTGGGGATGACCACAAGAGGATGAGGATTATTCTTGGAGCCACATGCTGGCCCACCCCGGAGCAGTGGGCACGGCTGGGCTGACCAGCACCTCTGCCAGGTTCATCCTGCCTCACCTTGGGACAGGAGGGGCGAGGGTGGCTGTCAAACACCTCCTGAGCCCTGGGAGCAGGAAAGAGGCACTGAGACACCACCTTAGCTGCACTCTTTGCGGGGTCCCATTCATGCTCCCACCTCCTTGTGCCCAAGCAGCTCCCCAAAATATTACATGCCCTCCTCGGGGCACTGCTTCCCGTGTCATCCTGCTCCGATCCCATCAGGCTGCTGCTGCAGTGATTTCGAGGTATCAAAGGCAAAAACCATCCTGTAGCAGCAGGGGAAATACTCTGCTGAGTTCTTTCGGATGGATTCATTCACCTGCAGCGGCAGGGACAGGAGCGTCCCTGTACAACTGCGGTGCATCGGCTCCGGGAGGAGACTCCCAGGGTAGTAAGCCGGCAGAATCGCCCTCCCTCCCCCCGCACCTCCGCTTTCCCAAGACCGATGCAAACCTGGGAATGGGTTTTGTCCAAAATTCCTTGAAAACTCCGCACTGAGGAGCGGGAAGATGGTACAGCAGCTGGCTAGGGCTATAGCCCGGGCTAAGGGCTCCCGCGCAGAAAGCAACACTTACCCCTGAGCAAACCTCCAAAAAAAGTTGCTTATTCCAGGATTTTCTGCTCCGAAGCGCCTCTCACCCTTGCTTCATGGCATGCGGCGCTGCTCAGCCTTGCCGGTGGCTGCCTGCCTCGCTCCGTGGGATGCAGGCACGGGCGGGATGAGGGACAGGGCTGTGCTGGTCCCCGCGCGGCGGCTGCCGTGGGTCTGAGCGCGGCCGGGGAGGCGGCTGGCGCGGCAGTGCCGGGGGGCCGGGCCATCCGGCGCCGCAAATGGGATCCAGATGGTTGGTGCTGGCGTTCCTGGGGCTGAGGTCAGAGCTGCTCATCACACACATTCCCCCCCCCCCCCCCCCCGCCCCTCGGCCTCGGGGGACGCCTCCGCGCTGTGCGGCTTCCCCTCTTCCCGCGTTGGCCGTGCGGTATCCAAAGTGCTTCCCCCTCATCTGTGAGAAGAAATGTATAAAAAAATGGAAAAAAAAAACAAAACCCTGTGGGATGGAAGGAGCCGATTAAACTGTGCCTTTTGGTCAGGAAGGGCTGGGCTTGGATATTTTCAGGAGCCAGGACGTGCCAAGGACCATACTAAGTTATGAAGCGCCGCTCCGAGATGCTCGAGGCTGCGAGAAGCTCAGCCTCTCCCCCTGAACAGTCACGAGCATCTACACAGCGGGAGGGAGTCTCTTCATACAGTTTCCCATTGAAATCTGCTGTTTCCTACTGAAAACAGCAGGAGCTTTTTACCTACCCAGATGCGGAGGAAGAAGTGGGGGATTTATGTTACAGCATAACTTATAAATAAAAGGTAATTCCTTGGCATAAGGATACATATTTTAAAATACATATAGGTTTAAAGGAAAAGTTTAAAAGGCAACAAATCGAGTCTGAAAGTTTTTAAACTTATATAATGTGAAAGAATACTTTTAACCTTTTATTTGGCAGAGCCTAATAAATTTGGGACTAATTTTATTCCTCCGCCTTGAGCGAGAGCAGATCACTGGCCAAAATCAAACATTTCAGCCTGGAGTGGTTTTCTGGTTTTTTTTTTTTCAAGAAAGGGTGGTATGGAAGCATTAACTCTTATCTCTTGCTCTTGTTTGGTTCCATATAAGGCTGGAACAGAGATGGAGTCCCTGGAATCAAATAGTCAAGTTCTCCTCCTTTCAAATGGGAATTTATGATGTTTGCTCTTGGTTTTGTCCTGTTTGCAAGACCAGCCCCATAAAGAAATAGCTGGAATGTTTCAGGAAAGTGCTGAGCCCTTGGAGTGATGCAATAGCTTGTTCTAGAAATGGTGCTTGGCTTGGTGCTAGCAGAGACTGAACGTCGACCTCGCAGTGGGATCCAGAGCGAACCTCCCCAGCCTTGAGCCTCAAAGCAAGCAGGGTGTCATGAACCCCCTCCAAATCTGTCAGGCTGAAGCTCAAAGGCTGTTCATGGCCAGGCTTTGCGAATGAAGATTTGGGAAGGGCTCTACCCACGTTTGTTGCAAGCACACTGGTGGCTATAAAGGCCAATACGAGACAGGCATGTCCGGTTGCAAAAGGCACAGCAGAAAGACTCCTTAGGTGGTAAATTCTGCAGGGCACGATACTTTCTGTGTTGTCTTTTCTCCTCAAGGGTGATCCTGGTGTTTTCTCAAAGGCATCAGCAGCGTTATAGATGGTCTGTCTCCAGGCCTCCCAATTGGAGGCCAGAGTAGACCAGTTATGGTGATCAATGTGGCCAAGGCTGAGATGTTGTTTCAGGGAGTCCTTGTATCTCCTCTTTGGAGCTCCTCTCTTGCAGCAGCCAGTGGCAACTTCACCATAAAGCAGGATCTTAGGGAGGGGGTGGTTGGTCCTTCATCCTGGAGACGTGCCCTGTGTTCTCAGTAGCATGGCCTCAATACTTGTGATTGCTGCCTGTTCCAGAACAGATGTGTTGGTCACATAATCTGACCAGTGGATGTTTAGGATTGTACAGAGGCAGCATTGATGGAAGCGTTCTGGGAGACGCAGGTGGTGGCGATCCCAAGATTCAGATCCATATAAGAGGGAAGACAGCACAATGGCTCTGTAAACACCAATCTTTGCGCTTTTCTTCAGGTGTTTATTTCGCCAAACTCTTTTATGAAGCTTTCCAAAGGCACTGTATCCTTTGCTAACCTGTTGTCTATCTCCCCGTCAATCTCACCATCCGAGGAGGTGAGGCTGCCCAGGTAATTAAACTGCTGGACTGATTTGAGCTCTGAGGGTATTCCCAAATAACAGACATACCTAGCAGAAGGGAGCTAAAGCTCCTCCCTGGGGGTCAGTCAGTGGGTGCTGAACAGGGATGGTGGGAATGGGAGCAGCTGCCAAGCGCTGACAAGCAGGTTATTTTTATTTTATTTTAATTTTTAAAATTTTTCTTTTCACTCAAAATGGTTGAGAGAGAGCTGCTGGAGGATAAAATACGTATGATGGAGGTGCATTATGTCAGCAGAAGCATCCAAACCAAGGGCTTTTCCAGGTGATTTTGGATGTCAGGCAGAGAGCCCAAGTGGGCTGCCCCACCCCTAGAAGTGTTCAAGGCCAGGCTGGACAGGCTCTAGATTAACCTGGTCTAGTGGAAAGTGTCCCTGCCCATGGCAGGGGATGGGAGTGAGATGGTCCTTAAGGTCCCTTCCAACACAGGCCATTCTGTGATTCAGCAGCACCAGCATCCCAGAAAAGCAGCAGCTCATGATTGTGGGTGCTGTTACCTGTATGAAGAATTACATCCACCAAATGGGGTCCAGTGGTTCCAGTTTGCCACCACCAGTGGTAACCAGTATGGTCTGGTCATATTAGTTCAACAGCAGCTGGGATCTTTGTTGCCTTTACTTCAGAAACACCTTTGAAAACCAGAATTTTCTGTGTGGCAATGGAGGAGCACAGGGAAACATTTTTGTTTGACTGAAAAAAACCAGAAGAACAAACCACGGGAAAGTTCCAGGCACCCTTAGAACTGTAGTGAAAACAGCCAAGATAGAGGATTCCAGGTAAATAATGGAACAGTACTAGTAAAATGTGCCCAACGTGTGTTGGGTGTCTATTGCAGCTCAATTAAGAACATATTTAACTTGGAAGTTAGATTAATTTCTTGTTGTGGTGTTAGCATTTGTTCCTTTTTTTTCTTTGTCTTAATATGGTTTTAATATTGAAATAACTTTTACCAGTGCCCCAATAATTAATGAGGCTGTAAGAGCTGTTCAATTCCCATCTGACTGCCTTTATGGCTGTAATAACCAAGCTGAGAGGTTTTCCTTTCCCAAAAGGGGCTTTGTCACTGGCACACAGTTGGGGAGCAGCCAGCCAGGATGCTCAGGGCATTTTGGGGTGGGGTTGCTTTTTTCCCCTTTCACTCATGATCCTTTCCAATCCTTCCTTTAGCAGTTCCCTCCATGTTTGTGTTGGTGACCCCCAGAAAAGCGCTCCCTGTCCATCCTGGCAGTGACAGGGAACCCAGGCAGGTCCCTTCTGTGGCTGCTGTGACATTCTAGGGGTGAGTGACACCCGGGGAGAGGGGGTGACATCTGCAGGGACAGACTACTTTCCAGCCCCAGACACCAACAAACCCTCTGATAATTAGTAAAAGACCGAATCACATCACATTGGTAACTTGTAGAGGCAGCTGGGATTAAGTTTAGCAAGATTTTCTCCCCGGTGTATTAATAACTAGACGTGATTAATGCTATGAGTCAGAAGGGTTTTGAGGAATTCTCTTTCTACCCACGACAAAAAAAAAAAAAAATAAAAAAAGCCACGTGTGCTGCATCCTTGCCTGGATGCAAAGGGGACCTTGGTGCCCTCCCATCCCCAGAATACGGGTCCCAGCTTGAGCCCCTCATAAAAAATCTTCAGTG